>NC_137789.1:151056545-151332545 GCF_963383645.1 Muscardinus avellanarius | reverse complement strand
CAGAAAATATACATCTCCTAACTTTGTTCTTTTTCGAGATCGTTTTGGGTATCTAGAATCCATATTCCATATTAGGATAGGTTTTTTTCTGAAAAATAAATATATAAATATATGATAGTTTCACCTAAAAAAAAAAAGAAAAAAATATTCTCTGGTAAGAAAGAAAGCAAAAAGAAATATTGAAATATTATCTTTATGTTATCAAAAGCTTGGTATCAGACAAATAAAACTGTTATGTGTGATTATCATTTTTAATTTTGGATAAATTGCTATAATACTAGATGTCAACCACTAAGCCAAGCATGGGAAAGAGGGATGGGGAGGGAATGGGGTGGGGATCGGGTGGGGGCTGACTGGGCGATGTGTGCATGTATGTCTACAAAAGTTTTCTTTGTATCCCACTATGATGTATGAATACAGTGCACCAATAAAAAATTAAAAAAAAAGAAGACCCTGTTCCCAAATAAAAAATATATAATATAAAAAAAATTTACTAGATTTGATACTGAATGATCTGTTCAGCTTTTCATATTTTTAAGATGTTAAGAGTTCATCAGCTCACCAGTGCTGGGGACATGTATGTCCCAATCACACTGAGCTTCATTATGGTGAGAAACTACAAAACACCAATAAAGTACGTTAACAAAAAGAGAGTTCATCATAACCTGTGCGTGGTCGCGCACACCTGCAACCCTAATACTCGGGAGGCTGAGACAGGAGGAGCACATGTTCCAGGACTGCCTCACAACTTAGCAAGCCTCTCACCAACCTAAGGAGGCCTTGTTTCAAAACCAAAAGTAAAAGTGCTGGGGGAGTGGCTCATAGGTAGGATGTCCCTGGTTCAATCTACCTCTGTAGAGGTAGTACTAAAGAAATATTTAAAAAGTTCATAATAAAATCTGTGAAGCAGATAGCAGTCTTGGACACAAGTTGGACATGAATGGACTTAGACTTCCAAGCAATTTCTTCCACAGATAAATATATGGGAGGCTATTTTAGACATAAAGTGCCCACTGTGAAGCTGGTTGGGAACTGCACTATGCAAATTTAAATAACATCTATAAAATAAAAATGTGTTAAATATTCATTTCCCTTTGTGCTTTGGCAAGTGGAAAATTTAGCTGAGTTTACTGTGCAGGATCACTCTTGCCATTCAAGAAAGCGTCCCAGAAATTTTGGATATGCCAGTGCATAGGACGTTGAATTCTTCTCTGGCACTGAAGATCCAGCCGGAGAATTGGCTTCATTCTCTGCACAACATGTTCGGCTAAGAGATGCCCCGGACCAGAAGCCTTAACTTTGACATACTTTTTCTTCAATTTCAACTTCACCAATTCAAAACGTATCACACTTGACAAGAGCTGAGGTTAACAGATTCATTTTCAGTTAACAAAACTGTCATCACACGGAGGCTAAACCTCTGTTGGGTGCAGTAAGAAAAAGTAGCGACAGAGGGGCCGTCTGCACTCATCCAGTCGCGGTGTACTAGACTTGCACGCTGACAAGCAGGTTTGGAAAAGGGGGAAATGTAGGGACATCTTAACACTTGATTCTGAAATTTGCTGGAAAATGCAAATGGCATCAAGAATTGACCTTTGAAAAGTCAGATGAAAGGTATTCTGAGCGCCGGGCGTGGTGGCACACGCTTGCAATCCCTGCGCGGAGACAGGAGGATCGCGCTGGTTCGGAGCCAGCCCCGCTAGCTTAAGAGACCCTGTTTCCAAATAAAATATAAAATAGGTCTGGGAGTGTAGCCCGGAGGTAGAAGGACTTCCAGGAACCCCAGTACCACTACCAAAACAAAACAAAAAAAAGTGTTCTGAGCAAAAAGAAATGAGACAGAGCATCAAGAAAATAAAAATAACATAGCCACTCAGTTCTACGACTGTCTTCCAGACCTAAGACTCTGACGTCGCCTGCCCAAGGCTGAATCAATGTCTCTCCCCATTCCTCTCACACGTACTCCGAAGGGGTTCGGGATGTAGCTAGTGGCTGAGTACTTCCCTAGCATGGGCAAGACCCTGGGTTTGAGCCCCAGTACCACAAAATAAAAATTAAAAGCATAACACATATGGCCTGTAGAAAGTTGTAACATAAATGACAGGAAAATGACACTTCAAAAATAGGCAGATTGAGCTGGGCGTGGTGGCACAGGTTGTGATCCCAGCATTCCAGAAGCTGAGACAGGAGGATCACGGTTCGCGGACAGCCTCAGCTACTTAGTGAGGTTCTTTGCAACTCAGTGAGACCCTGTTTTAAAATAAAAGAATAAAAAATAGGGTCGGGGTGTATCTTGGAGGTAGAATGCCCCTGGGTTTCATCCCCAGTACCAAAAAAAATTAAGATTGCCAGGAACTGTGGTACACGCCTGTTATCCCAGCTCTTTCGGAGGTTGAGGCAAGGAGGTTCACAAATTTGAAGCCAGCTTGACCAACTGTCTCAAAATAACAATAAATTTTATCCCTAAAGTCTGGAGGTAGAGCTCAGTGGTAGAGCACCTCTGGGTTCAGTCTCCAGGATTGCAAGTATAAGAGAAGGCAAGCGGGGTGTGGAGGGACAGCCTGGCTCCCAGTACTGGGATTTTTAGTGAGAGCTAAAAATAGGGCTGGGGGTGTAGCTCAGGGGTAGAATGGCCCTGGGTTCAATCCTCAGTACCATTACAAAAAAAAAAAAAAAAAATGCAGGCTTTCTGAATGCTACCCAGAAAATCTTTCTGGTAAAACCTATCATGGGCATTAAAGAAACTAAAACAAATGTTTTGACACAGATAATTGGGAGAAATGGCCTAAATCTTTCCACAGGGAAAACTTCATAATAGCCTTTTGTTCGGCCGTACAAAAAGCACTAAACCCAAACTCCTTGAAGTGAACTGTATTTCCTGCCTGCCAGGGCCACCTCACAGGCGGCAAGTTCTAGAAGAGAACATCTTCTGTTATCAGCTTCAGGAAACAGGGCTTGGAATGGACAGTGGAGAGGGAAGGTGAAGGTGTTCTTCATCCTCTCTCTAGCTTACAGATGATGTGTATGTGGGCCAAGGTGTAACTGATAAACCAAGGGGTGGGAGATTGAGGAGCGCTGAGCTGAGCTGAGGTGCAGGTACCAGGGAAGAGAAGGGTCCTAGTAAGCCTTTCTGGAGACTCTGGGCTTGCCTCCCCTTTAATGTCCTTTGAGGGCAATAATGAAATGAATAACCAAGCTTGGTTCCACAGGGGACGCAGAAAGCAAGGCCTGTAGAGAAGATGGGTGCGGGATAGGGAATTCTGTCCAAAGGCTTCAGGTCTTGGGAGCCCGTGTCCTGGGAGCCTGGCCAGGCCTTTGAGGGTAAGCGAGGACGGCCGAGGTTTCGGGGTAGATGCAGCCAGGATGTTAGCAGCAGAGCTGATGTCACCCGAGCAATAGAAGTGAGAAGGGAGGCCCAAGCCCTGTCGGGGACCACTGGCAGGCTCAGGGTAGGGGCAGGCAAGGGGTGCTTCCTAAACTAAGGACAAACAGAACATCCTGCGATTATTCCTTTCAGTTTAAAGGGTAGTTAGGAAACATTTGGATCCTGCTTAGTTTTTTGTTTTGTTTCAACAGTACCGGGGATTGCACCAAGGATCTTGTTTGTGCTGAGCGAGTGCTCTACCACTGAGCTACGTCCTTGGCCCCCGGGTTCCATTTAGAATACTTGGGAATCTTCATTAAGCCAAAGTTCTCGCCCCATTTTTTTTTAAAGCACCTTAAGCAAAAGCAGCAAATGTTGTTCTGTAACTCCTAACCTCTTCTTTCAGTTATCCTTTGAGAAGGTTGTTTGTGGCAGGGAGGGGAAGAAATGGGCTTTGACTGCCTAGGCAGGTAATTTACAAGTATTTGAAAAGAAGTCTTTATAGCAAAGGCATCCCTTTACTATAGCTTTGGAGTGTGAGCACGCATTCTTCTTGGCTGCAATTATCTGTGCGGCCCAGACAGGACAGCTGGCTTGTGGCTTCTCTGAGCTCCAGCTTTCATCAGTAGCACGACAAGGATGCCACCTACCTCAGTCGGGCTTCCGCAGGTGTTGCAGAAAGGAGCTTGAGTTTGCAGCGCCTAACGCCAGCAAACAAGAGTGCCCTCCCCGCTCCGTCCCAGAAGCCACACTCAGAGGACGGCAGCAGCCCTGTTCACCTGATGCTGCACCAGAGTCGGAAATGCTCTCAGGGCAGCTTTGCAGCTCCTGATCAGGACGTCTGCCCCGGAAAGAAATGCAGAGAGGCCTCAGAGAAGAGCAGGTTTGAAGAGGTTGACTGTCAGCAAGCACCCGCCAGCATCCACACTGAGCTCCCCTCAACAAGAGAACGCCATCATGCGGCCACGAGAAGGAAGAGCGCCGCTGGCGATGTTTTCCTTACAAATGTGTTAATGAGCAGCACACGCACGTGCATCGCTCACAACTTCGCTTCTCCGGTCACCAGGTGTGCGGTGCTCTGTCCCACTGCACGTCTCCCCTTCACCATGGTAACCTGCCAGGGGCCAGGTCCCGTCAACCGAGGCGGGAGGACGCATGGGAGCTCCTCTACCCTTCGCCACACTCGCATGAGTGAAGGTTCCTTAATCAGCTTTTAAGTCATTCTTCAGGAGAGAGGGCAGCTCACTGGTAAAGCACAAGGTCCTGGGGCTCCTCTGCCCCAAGTAGACCAATCTCACCTGCCCATGACTCGGAAATGCAGCTCACCCCTAACGACTGGGGACCGGACCCAGGCGCAATCTCCCTCCAAGCTACAACCCGTGCTGTTTCTTGTTTTGAAACAGGGTCTCACTACTTGCTGAGGCTGACTGCGAACCTGTGACCCTCCTCTTGCGCCTCCCAACTACTAGGATTACTGGCGTGCACCACCACACCCGGCTCGCCCGTGATTTTACATGTCCTCGATGACCCTTGGTTTCATATGTTGTCCTACAACGTCTTATGTTGAAGATGCTGTGTGAGCTTAGAATTTACTGCAATATTAAGCACATGCACCACCAAACTCATTTCACTTGTTCTGAAGCATAAGAAGGAAGGATTAAACCAAGAGCCAATATCACCTCATGAGCTTTCGCTAGTGTTAAAATAGGAAGTTATTTTCAAAGTCTTCTGTGGGGCCCAGACATAGAGATTAATGTTTTAATGCAAGGAAATAACATCAGAAAGAAAATAGAAAAATTTAGGAAGAAAAAAAAGGTGTTTCCTTGACCCTTACCCCACAGTGAGTCTAAAGTGGGCACGCTGACGTATCCAGAGCGCCTCCTAAGAGCCCCCGCTGGCCTGCATGACAGCAGGCGGAGCCGCGTCGCATCCCCCCGGGCACCCGGCCACCCACTCCGTCTCCCTCTCCTCTACAGCGGCTGCACCTCACACCACACCTGCACATCTCCAGGCATTGCTCCTCAGAGGCCTCGGTGAACATACCAACCCTCTCATTCTAGCAGCACTCAACGACCAGAAATCTGGCCAAACTACCCAGCACAGGCGTGCCGGTGCCCTGTCAGCAAAGGCAGGGTCCCCCCAGCACCCAGTGCTCCTGGCAAGAGAACAGTAACATAGTAATGATCCGCTGAGACTGGGGTGCTCACTGCACTGAGAGCCATCAGAAGCATCGTGCTCACATTTCTGTTTAATCCTGACCACCTCAATGAGGTCGCTTAATCCTGTATTTAATCCTTACAACCTGCATGAGGTTGAGGAATTTCATGATAGAGAAAAGTGATTAAAAAAACACACACATACTGTGCTGAGCGGTTAGGGGTTTAAGCGTGCACAGGGATTCACAGTTAAGAGGTAGAGCTTGGACACTAGAAGCCTTTATTATGCTATCCTGTACGTTCAGTTTAGAATTCAAATACCAGGCCAAGACTGGTGACCTGGCAAGAGAATCAGCCCTCTCAACAGCCCATCCACCAGCCATCCTCTGTGCGCTGAGAGAGGTGGCCACGGCAGCAGCAGTGCCAGCGCCTTGGCACATGAAGGAACAGGTTCTGTCAACTCTTCTTAGAGAACTCAGCCCTCGGGACAGCCTCATGCAGAATCAGAATGCCAACCTGCTCAGTAACAAGGACAGCCATAACCTGGAGGGAAATAAGTCAGCATCTGTGGCTCCATTCGCCTCCCTCCAGGTGGCAAAACTCACAAGGGCAACCAAGGTCCCACCAGGTGGGTGCTCGTAAGCAGAAGGCCCAGCACTGCGGTGGTGGGTGCCTCCCGAGGCTGGCTCAAACAGCGGTAACCTGAATGCAAAGGTCCACTGCCCTGGCCCTCCTGGGACAATCCCCACCTCCAGGACTCTTTACAGTCATCCCCGGCCACAATTCCAGATATGATCATCCCACCAGACGGTGTGGCGCTCTCGTCACAGCTGTGTGGCTCACTGATGCATTGCCATTATATATAACAGTGGGATTCACGGACATATAGTTGTACCTGCCTTTGTTTTCTTGTGCTATTAGAGACTGAATCCAGGGACAGCCTACCTCTGAACTACAACCCTGGACCTATTTTATTTTTCAGTTTTGAAACAGGATCTCCCAGGCTGGTGTCCAACCTGTGTTCCTTCTGTCTCAGCCTCCCAAGTAGAAGAATTACAGGTCTGCACTACCATGTCCAGCTTCTGGGTTTGTTTTGTCTTTTAAGTGACTGAATAGTAGCCAAGCAGGGTGGACTTGGGTGGCTGGAACAGGAGGATCACAGATCCAAGGACAGCTTTAGCAACTTAGCGAGGCCCTCTGTAACTTAGTGAGGCCCCATTTCAAAATAAAAAATAATAATAGGGCTAGAGATATAGCTCAGAGGTAGAATGCCCCTAAGCTCAATCTCAGGCAGAGTCGCCAAATATTCTATTTATATTTCCTCAAGTATTAAAATGAAATGAGAAGAACCCAAACACTCACCTTGCATACATTTCTTCACTGGACATGGTCCAAGTGTCCCTTCTCCTGCCCACCGCTCAGACGTCACAGTCAGACAATATGAACAAAACTCACTGTACATTGAAAAATCAAACTGGATTTTATTAAAATATACATAAATAACCCTTGTTTTTATTTCATCACTACTGGGAAGTTAAATGAAAATTAAGTAAAAATTGTTCTGGCACAGAAAGGAAGGCCAAAATGGAGTTAGGAAAATTGTGCTCCAGCCCAGAGCTGCCACTGCAGATGGGAAAGGCATCATGTCCACAGCGAGAACACGGAGAGGCTGGGGCCTACGCTGTCTAGGGTCAGCGGCAGCTCTAATTCTGCTGAAGTTATGTATTAATACACCGTAGCTCATGATGAAAAGGAAATGAACACTCAACTCATGAGAATACCTTTTTACCTTTATCAGCAGCACAGGGCTGGACCCGGGGCCTCTGCCACTGAGCTCCCCGGCTCTTCTCATTTGTTGAGACAGGGTCTCACTAAGTTGATGAGGCTGATCTGAAACTTGTGATGCGCCTGCCTCAGCCTCCTGAGCTGCTGGGATGACAGTTACAGACATTCACGCCCACACCTGCCTGGGGGGTATTATGAAACGGCATCTGAGTTTCTGAGGCGGGGGGTCAAACCTGCAATCCCGCCTCAGCCTCCCACACACCGGGATTACAGGTATGTCCTGCCTGCCCAGCCAGCTCTAGGAGTACTTTAAGGAAGACGTAAGAAATACAGAAGTTTGCTGCTTTAAAAACTGCACTGATGTTACTGTTTTATTCACACCAACAGGAATATATACACAAAAACGTGTATCATATGTGGCTGTCAAAAAGTGTCATGTTCCATGAGAACTACGTAAACGATGTAAAGGGTTCCTACTACATAACAAAAGAAGAGATCAGCATTCCCATGTAGTATTAGGAAAATATTTAGATTATCTGACTTTATAATAAAATGAAGTGAAATATTACAGAGCAGTCTTTTCATGAAGTAGCTTTACAGCCTAGAATCAGTATATTTCAACTTTCTAACACTTTGGTATACGTGAAATTAATACAAACCCCAAATCAAAAAACCTCTACTTTGGCTCTCACATCAATCTGAACTTCGGCAGGAAGTGAACGCTCAGCTACTTCAGGTGGCAGAATGAACAGCGCCACCTGCCCCCTCCCAGGGAGGTGCCCAGGCGCTCCTCACAGGCTCCACCTCTTCCACAGCGGGCTCCTGGTGGTGGTAGGAAGGCTTCGTGAAAGCTCGGATCCAGCTTGGAATCTGAACGACCTTGGCTACTTCCTCCTCACAAAGAGAAAAGGCTCTCATCGGCAGCTCAGGACGACAGCTCACATTTAAAGCAGAACATAAACTGCCTAAAAATCACGTTATTACAGTTTCTCAAGAAGTCCATACTTGAATAAAAAGCACATACTGCACTAATAAAAAGAAAAAAGTAAGTTTAATAGCCCATCGACAATAGCTTTTTAAGAAATAGAAACAACCATTTGCATGCTACAAGTATTTCTTCATTGAGATCACACTGAACTCTGACAACTACACATCTAAACGGGTCTGAGGAAGCTGTCAACGCATCCTTTTTATAACTGCATTTTCTCGTCTGTACTGTCCGAATGTGATACTGATTATTTTCATTGTCTTTTCATTCCACGTATTTTCTTCTAAATGAATCTCTGTGTGTGAAACGTGTATCTGAGCAATTACCGAGGAATCACTTTTCTGTCATCCATCACAGGAGCAAACTGGGAATGTCCTCGGAAGATTCTCGGCAATGGAATTGATCCCAGGACTTTCTGTGAAGGTAAGAAAGTCTTAAGAAAAAAAAATCCATGATAAACCTTGCAAACAGAAAACAATACTGTAACAATACACTTCTGTTCCTTTGCAAAGTCAAAGAACATCGAGTCCAAGGCTCAGGGCAGGCGCACGGCCTCCCAAGAGCACAGCCTCCTCAGACAAGCCGCCGCGTTCACTCCAAGCCCAGAGCACCAGGATCTTAACAGAGCAAGTACGGAATGTGACTCTGTCTGCTTAATTTGAAGCTTTTTAAAGAAGAATAATTCTAAAAAGAACTAAAGGAAATGAATATAAAAGTGTTATTTGGCAAAATTAATCTATGCTTTACTGAACCAAACATAATATTCTAATTCTTTTTTTTTTTTGAGGGTGTGGTACTGGGGTTCCCGGAAGCCCTTCTACCTCCGGGCTACACTCCCAGACCTATTTTATACTTTTTTATTTTTGGAAACAGGGTCTCTTAAGCCAGCGCGGCTGCCTTTGAACCTGTGCATCCTCCTGTCTCCGCCTCCCAAGTGCCGGGATTACAAGCGTGCGCCACCACACCCGGCTAAGTTAATTCTTTTATGGTATTAGTATAGTATTAGGAACTTAAATTCTAGCCTAAATTTTATAGACAAATATAAGAGGAAATAAAATGAATACAGGAAACAAATCAGGTATGAAAACAAAGGCCCTGACTTTTTCATAAAGGTGACATCAAAATCCTACAATACTGCTGTTTGGGTTTTGTTTACTTTGGCAGAGAGGAAAGAGTCAGGGAACTTAACCCATTTTAAAATTAGTTGGAGGTAATAGCCAAGACTGTGTTCCACTGAGAACTTGTGCTGCCAGACATTAAAACGTATAAAGCTACAGTTATTAACACATAACAGGGTATGACACTGTTTCTTACAGCATGAAAATAAAAATGCCCAGGAAAGGCAGTCTCATAGGAGACAGATCCTCACAAGCGCGATACACTGAATGGCTACACTTGATGAGGGTAAGAGGAGGCCTCCCCATCCTGGGCGGAAGGGATGGCAAAAGAGCCTGCTCACCTCTTCCTTACAGTGGAACAGAAGGAAAAAAAATCCCCGAGAGCCACAGTATCCCCAAACCACTGCACCTGCAAACTGTGTGGCCTGAGTTCATACTAGAGCACGGTCCCAGAACATCTCAAGCAGAGGACTTAGCCTAAGAGTGGGCAGTGAGAGCCCGGTGCTGGCAGAAGACAACACGTGGTTTCTCAGAATTCAACTTCTAGCCCTCGACTGAGGTTAAGATGCATTCCAAGCCTAAAGATGCTAAAATGTGGAATACGCATGACTTGAAATCAAAGAAATATGGTAGATTGAAGGAAGAAAAAAGGAGAGGGAGATAAGAAAACGCAGAAAATAGGCTGGGGTATACAACTCAGTGGTATAGCTCGCCTAGCATGTATGAGGCCCTGAGTTCAATCCCCCAACACCACACAAAAATAAAATGTGAAAGGCTCAGAAAACAATTACGGAGCATATGATAAAAACATACCAATGACTGGTTGTAGTATTCAATATGTGTCACAGGAAAAAATGATTAACTATTTAAGAAAAGAGTTAAATCCTCAAGATCATACTCTATTCTAAACTCTAAAGTGAAATTTAAAAAAATGTAAGAACTACGAGAAGATATATGTATATCTCAAATGAAAAGTAAACTTAAATAAACCAGCCTAAGTATTTTTAAAACATGCTCTCTACCCTACCCCCTCTACCCCTAGAGCATAAGCAAAAATAAAAGGCAATATCAAACTAGAAAAAAATGTGTGCAATAAAAAAGTTAATATTCTTAAAAATCATTATTAGAATCAATAAGAAACAAAAATGCTCTTCCCCACACTCCAGAAAAATGCACAAAAGTCAAGAACAGGCAACTGACAAAAGAAAAAATATAATCAGGTGGTTACACCAAAAATATTCAACTTCACTAGTAATGGAAATCTAAATGAAAATGATGACATAAAAATTCTATCAAATTGAGCCAGGAGTGTTGGCGCAGGCTTGTAATCCCCAAGCTTGGGAGGTGGAGACAGGAGGATCTCGCAGGTTCTAAGCCAGCCGAGGCTGGCTTAAGAGACCCCGTTTCCAAATAAAATATAAAATAGGTCTGGGAGTGTAGCCCGGAGGAAGAAAACCCCTGGGTTCCGTCCCCAGTACCACCAAATAAATAAATAAATAAAAAGAATAAAGAATAGGGCAGAGGGTGTAGCTCAGAGGTCAAATGCCCCTGGGTGACATCCCCAGACACGCCAAAAAAAAAAAAAAAAAAAAAAAACATAAGTCTGGGGGTGTAGCTCCGAGGTAGAAAGCCCCTGGGTTCTGTCCCCTGTACCACCAAAAGAAAAAAGAAAAAAGTAAGTATAATAGTCGCCTGGCCTTTCTCTGCCCGTGCTCTGCTACTTGGGTGAAGTTCAGAGTAAGTGGGTACTTGGACTGACCAGGGTCAGGATTTAGCTAGGAAATGAGAGGAGAAGAGTCCGTAGCAGGAAGAGGCTGTCGAGCTGCCGGATGGGGAGCCCCGAGGCTAGTGAGTCCATGGGGAGGGGAGGCTTTGGGCAGAGACCAGTGGCTGGGACAGGGTTACTAAGGGCGTGCGGGATGGGGTTACTGAGGGTGTGCGGGACAGGGCCAGTGAATGCTGTTACACTCTGCAAGACAAATGTTCTATTTGAAGAAAATGTGTGTGTGTGTGTGTGTGTGTGTGTGTGTGTAAGTGCACGTGCACGCATGCATGTGGTGCTAGAGGATGGAACCCAGGGCCTTGCACATGCAAGGGCACACTCTGAGGCAATCTCTTCTCTGCTTCCTGAGATCACCAGTCCTTGAACTTTCTTAGCTTCTCTGGCTCCTCCCCCACCTCCCCATTCCTGCTAGGTGACCTCACGCAGCCTGCGGCTTCCAATGATAGAAGTGATGACTCAACAGTTATCTTTAGCTTTGACTTTCTTTGAGCCTCAGACCAACATCAACTCCTGACTCAACAAAACTCAACTGCAGATTCCCCATCCCTCGTCGCCCCAAAACATCTACCTTGCCAGGAGCGCCACCTCCCCCAAGCTCACGTCAAATCCTGGCTTACCCTCACCTCTCCTTTCCCTCATACCCCCAGGGAATTTACCAGTGAGTCAGGAACAACTGTTCCTCCAGGACACACTGAATGCAAGTGCCCCCACATCCCCACTGCTGTGGGCTAGCCTCTGAACTACCTTCCCTGCCCTACCCGTGTCCCCACTGCTGTGGGCTAGCCTCTGAACTACCTTCCCTGCCCCGCCCCAATGAAGCCTACCCTCCAGCCAGAGCACGCACCTTCCTTCCTTCCTTCCTTCCTTCCTTCCTTCCCTCCCTCCCTCCCTTTCTCTTCCTTCCCTTCCCTTCCCTTGTGGTGCTGGAATTAAATTTGGAGGTGCTCTGCCACTGAGCTCTATCTCCAGCCCTTTTTATTTTGAGACAAGTTCTCGTTAAGATGCCAAGGACGGCCTCCTGCCTCAGGCACCCACGTAGCTGGGATTATAGGTGTGTGCTGCCATGCCAGGCACGTGCAAACTTTAAAGCAGAAGCCTGATCACATCCATGTCTTGAAAGCCTCCACCGTGCCCGTCACACTGGGCACCAGTCCCATCATGGGACCACCCACCTCTCACTCACCTCCCCCCCATTCTTTCCTTTATGACTCTCCTGCTATAGTCTTTCTGCCCCTCAACTGTGACAGGTCTGTTCCTCTCATGATCTCTGCAGCTGCTCTTCCTTCTGTCTAGATTACTTTTCCCCATACCCTTATATGCTGACCTCTTCTCACCCAACTTTCAAATTTCAACTCAAATGTCATCACACTCAACCAAGCCTTTCCTGGAAATAAAACCTATTACCTCTGGCGTATCCTATTTGCTCTCCTCCTTTGAACCTGCCCGTGTTTGAAATCGTGCGCTGGAGCACAGCATCCCACTGGCCTCCGAGAAGGGGAGCAGCCCTGAAGGTGAGGTGCAGCTCTGCTTCCTGCCCACCTCAGCACAGAGACTGGACCGGCAAGCAGCAGGTGACGAATATTTGCCATCCTGCTCAATGACTACTTTATAACTGAAAATCTCAGTAGCAGCTTTTGATATTAATTCAGTTTACTTAAATATTATAATATCACAAATGGAGTTGGGCATGATGGCTTATGCTTGTAATCCCAGCACTTGGGAGGCTGAAACAGGAGGATCACGGTTCACTGTCAGCCTCAGCTACTTAGCAAAGCCCTCTGCAACTTAGTGAGACCTTGTTTCAAATAAAGAATATATATATATATATATATATATATATATATATATATATATATATATATATATATATATATGGTTAGGGGTGCAGCTCAGGAATAGAATATCCCTGGGTTCAATCCCCAGTATTGAAAAAAAAATTACAAATAGTGGGAACTGGTAAAATAGTGTAATCATGAAATGGTTTTTCAGATCAAACTATCTTGTTGACTAAGACACCTTGATATATGGCATTAAAAAAAACCTGAAAATTATCTAAATGTTCATTAATGAAAAACTGGCTATAATGTAATATAACCCTACAATGGATTATACACAGCCACTAGAGAATAAAAAGAACCCACACATGCTATTGCGGAATGCTGTGCAAGCTGTCCTGCTGGCTAAAAATGGCCAAGTTGCAAAACAATGTACTGAGTGAAATATAGACAAATCCTTTTGTCTAAAATGCATGAATAAGCCGGGCGTGATGGTGCACGCTTGTAATCCCCGCGCCTGGGAGGCTGAGACAGGAGGATCGCACAGGTTCGAAGCCAGCCTTGACTACTGAGTGAGGCTCTCAGCAACTTAAGTGAGACCCTGTTTCCAAATAAAGTATAAAGTAGGTCTGGGAGTATAGCCCAGAGGTAGAAAGCCTCTGGTTCCACCCCCAGGACCACCAAAGGCTAAAAGTAAAATACATGAATATTTGATTGATCAGGTACAGAAAATTTTAAGGGTACCCCACTAAAAATGGCTACCTCTCTAAAATGAGAAAGTGGAGCCTGAAGAGAATCTTCACTTGTCATGTATTATCAGAAAGCCAGAATGTGCTAGGAACCACTGTTGGTGGCAATACAGAACTCAGGACTTTGCATCCCACTCTTCCAAAGGCTTTAAATTATCCAACTTTTAAAAAACAAGGTTTCCATCAGCTTGATTCCTGTTCTAGGCAGAAACAAACTAGCTAAAATAAGCCTGCACGCTTGTAAACCCAACATTCGGGAGGCTGAGATAGGAGGATCGCAGTTCAGGACCAGCCTCAGCTACTTAGTGAGGACCTCTGCAACTCAGTGAGACCCTGTTTCAAAATAAAGAATAAAAAATAGGGCTGGGGTATAACTCAGAGGTAGAAAGCCCTTTGGTTACATCCCAGTATCACAAAAAAATTAGGAAAAAAAAAATAACAAAAACAGAAGCTGGCCAGGCATGGTAGCTCACGCTTGTAATCCCAGTATTTGGGAGGCTGAAAAAGGAGGATCGTGGTTTACAGACAGTCTCAGCTACTTACTGAGTGAGGTTCTCCACAACTTAGTGAGACCCTATTTCAAACTGAATAAAAATAGGGCTGGGGGTGTAGCTTGGAGGTAGAATGCCCCTGGATTCAATCCCTAGTACTGCAAAAATCAAAATAAGACAGAAAACAGAAGGTAGTGTGGTAGCACATGCCTATAATCTCAGTACTTGGGAGACAGAGACAGGAGGATCGCCATGTTTGAAGCCAGCCTCAGAAACTTAGCTAGACTCTCAGCAACTTGTTGAGATCCTGTTTCTAGATTTAAAAAAAAAAATTTAAAGGGCTGGGGGTGCAGCTCGGAGGTAGAATGCCCCTGGGTTCAGTCCCCTGAACCACAAAAACAACAACAAAAAAATAACTTAAAAAAAAAGTAACACATAATCTAGCGATGAAAACCAGGTGTCCAGTGTCTCTGGTGGACACTCAGAAACATAGAACAAGGCTGACTCACAGAGGGACTTGCTTATTTCACACTTAAACCCTTTCTCTATACCTTCTCTCTCCAAAGACTGGGGATGCTCAAAGCAACACCTTGACAGACTTTCACACATGGAGAGGGGCGCAGGCCTAGGCAACAGGCAAGTGAGCTTTTGGACATGCTTCTGCTTTTCTAGTTGAAAGGAATCAAGATGACAGACACTGCCCTGTCCCCTGATTCATGCTGAAAACACACAGCATACCTGGAGCTACGGGAAAACCTCGCAACCACAGGCAGCAGGAGCCAACACTGAGGCAGAGCCCACACGCCAGTGTCTGGCAGCGTCACTCAACACAGGAGCCCTTCCTGGTACTGAAGGAACATCAACCATTTGTTTAAATACTGCAAACAGGTCTGTGACCTACAGCCAACAAAATTCCTATCTGATATTCCTGGGAATCTATTTTAAATGAAACTAAAAATAAGATAACTCAAACTCAATGCAGATTTGTAAAGATTATAACAAGTAAAAATACATATTACAAACCAATTCCTTTCCTTTCTGTCTCTATACTGAAGTTAAACAAAAATAAGCATCAAAAAATACCTCAGTGGAAACAGCAAAAGGGAAAAAATCTTAGGAAATGTCAACTTCATACAAAAACCTTCAGAATGCAAGCGAACACAATTCATATATATACAATGGGGATAAACTCACAGCGAAACAGTGATCAGTGCTGGGGCTGCTCGGGACTAACGTTCATCGTTCGATAGATTTCTCTGAGCAGCAAGAGGGCAGTATCTTCAGATTCCCTATCAAGAAGAAAGGCACATTTACTCAAGAGGTAACAAGAAGACGCCAACCTCCAGGCACAAAGATGGTTAAACGAGGCTCTTGCTGTTCTACTTGACTCTGAGAGGAATAAATAATGGCAAAGCAGTGGGTCTCGGAGCTGTCCTTAAAAACTAGAGACACCAATCCTAAACAGCCATGCTACAATTCTCCTTGGCGATGGGGACTACAGAAGAATGGCCTCTCAAAGTTCCACCATTCCCACTACAAAGGACATGCCTACAAAACAATGTGCAAGCACTGAGGGTCTCTGGTCAAAGGAGGGTATAATACTGCCACCTTGTGGACAACTCAAATTATATGCAGATTCAGAAAAACATTAAAACAAATCAGAAATGTAGACTGCAAATCAACTGCTTAGTATCTCTATTCTGAATTTTAGAAAGAGGACTAAAGGAGAAAATTATAATCTAACTGTATAGGAGTTCAAGTTGGTGGTTCATAACAAATCTCTCCAAAACTGTATATGCTGGCACCTAAAGCTAACTCAAATGTTAGGAAAGTGAAGAATACTTACCAGTAGCATAAGTGACTCTGAAGAGCGAAAAGATATTCATTAAAACTCTCTATTGGCTTTTCTTGAAGAACGTAATCAATTCGGCGGCCTCCGTTTAACATTCCAACCTTTCCTAAGTAGTCCTCATCCTTGGAAAAATCTGGACTTTCAACAATCTTTTCTGCTAGAATTTAAACCATTTCAATATCAAAGTCAATCACTTAATCATTATCCTTTGACTTTAGCTGACTTTGTGGGCTCAATGAGAATATCGCTTGACACACGCAGCAACGGGGAGCTACCAGGCTCACTCCCATTCCTCCAAGAGCAAGGGAAGCGGGGCTGGTCCCCGAGAGAGAGGAGAAAGGGCCAGCTGCTGACAGAAGTTGTGGAGGGTGAGAAAGCATTGCAGAAAGAAAGGAGAGCGAGTTAGAATCTGAAAGTCAAACACCTGGCACAATGACCGCCACAGCACGCGAATCCTGAAGGACATCGTTAAACGGC
Source organism: Muscardinus avellanarius (assembly GCF_963383645.1). Classification (NCBI taxonomy): domain Eukaryota; kingdom Metazoa; phylum Chordata; class Mammalia; order Rodentia; family Gliridae; genus Muscardinus; species Muscardinus avellanarius. The sequence goes on along the minus strand of NC_137789.1, from coordinate 151,316,007 downwards.
AGCATCAGGAAGACAGCTTCTTGGAATCGTCAAAATGCGCACACACACATTTACTTCCCAAATCTGATACTCCACTGTGGCCTTAAACTCTCAACAACACTTAAAAATTACAGAGAAAAAGTTCCATAACTGTCAGGTAAAAACCTCGTTGACAAAGAATGACAGATTTTTGACACTATAGGTTATCATGTCAGATTCTTCTTTATAGGAGAGCCTATAAAATTGCTAAAAAAAAAACCACTAGAAAAAATCAAATCATTTACAAGTGTTATGGTTCATAAATAATATTTGTACTAAAAATGCCTCAAATGTCCAATTTACCTTCAACCACTTGCTTTTCTTCTTCCTCTTTGATTTGATTGGCGACTTTCTCCAGTTCTTCTTGCAGTTGGGTTGACGAGGTGTGAGAGCGAGCGAACTCACTTAGGGTCTGCCACGCACTTCTCAGAGAGCTGATAAAGCCCTGCTTCAGATCAGATCCCATCCGGGAGAGGCTGTCTTTCAGCTCTAGAGATAAATGACACATCAAGTTCCCTGGTCACTGGGTGAAAATCTGTATCACAGACATTAACAGTTGACACTCTCAGACAGGTTGGAATCTCTTCTTCCTCTCTGAGATGTTAAATGCAGAACACAGACCATTTCAGTTAAGTACCTCAACCTGGTAAACTGCCATGGTAGTCTTAATCTGTCTTTTTTATTATTTTTTTTTTTTTTTTGGTGGTACTGGGGATGGAACCCTTCTACCTCCGGGCTACACTCCCAGACCTATTTTATATTTTATTTGGAAACAGGGTCTCTTAGGCCAGCGAGGCTGGCTTTGAACCTGCACAATCCTGGATCCTCCTGTCTCCGCCTCCCAAGTGCGGGGATTACAAGTGTGCGCCACCATGCCTGGCTTTTAATCTGTCATATTTTTAACAATGAAACTTAATCAGTCCCAAAACTTTTTTTCCTCTGCAGAAAAAGAGAAGTTCAAATACCATAAAAATATAAGTACACTTATATGTCTTTCTTTACTGGGAGTTAAAAAAAGGCCCATTAGATTAAAAAAAAAAACCACTGTTTCTCTCATCTATAATAGTAAAATGGTTTTGAGAATTTAACATTCTGATATAACCACAATTTAAACTTCTAACTTACAAATGAGGAAACCTCTACTCCTTTATTATTTCTTTTCTTATATAATAATATTAATTTTTGTGGTGCTGGGAACTGAACCCAGGAGGCTACATGCCCAGCCCTATTTTATCTTTTATTTTTTACTAAATTGCTGAGGCTGGCCTCAAACCTGCGATCGTCCTATCAGCCTCCCAAGCACAGAGATTATAAGCTACAAGCCAAGTGTCATCACGCCTGGCTAACAGCCATATCTGAAGGTCTTTTTGTTACCCCATTTCTCATTTTCACTTTCAAGAGTTAAATGTCTTCAAACCCCATGCTACTAGCAAAATGAACTTTTCAGAAAGAAGACACAATCATTTTTCCTTTTTTACACACTCCCAACCTTTGCACCAGCCTTTTGGGCCCAGGTAAGTTATACACACCATTAAGAGGCAAAAGCAAGATCTAAACCCCACTGGAAGCAAAGGGCCCGAGAGAGCTCTGTACATGCTCCAGCACTGAGCACTCTCCAGCCTGCTTAGTGAACTTCACAGGGAAAGTCTGTCTAGCTAGCAAGAAAGCAGCAGCTCACTTGACTCAGACAACACCAAATTTATTTCTTAACAACGACAAAAAAAAATAAAATAAAAAAACCTGAATGATAGTTTGGTCATTAATTTAAATGTCACTCTTCTTCTCATTTTTGGTCAATGTTTCTCTTCCTCCTATTTTCAAAACCTACTGCCAAACTACCAAAATATAAATATGTGTCTTATCACTTTAATACCAACTTCAATGGTTTCTAATTATCATTGTAATTAACAATAATTATAATTATTGTAAATAACAATTATCATTGTAATTAACAATTACAATGCCATTAAAGAAAAGGAATTCACTCAAAGCTTCTTTATACCTCTCAATTTCTTTGTAAAAAAAAAGTTCTGAACACATGCACTTAAGTAACATTAATTTTATTAGAATTCAGCGTTAAAATCCTTATAACTCATTACAGATTACAAAATGGCAGGAAATACATATTTTTCTATTTGTTTCTTACCTAAATGAAGTCTTTTCCTGCCTTTGTGATGTGGAATGAGGACCGCCTTTAGGTCTAAATCTGGAACAATCATAGGTTCTAATCTATATGCTACCGGATCAAGCTGTAAATATAAGCATTGGAAACCATGAAAAGTTGTTTTGAGTATTATGCCTTAATTGGGTAAAAAAATGGATAAATGGAAAATCTTTAACTTTTTTCATATCTTACTCAAATACTGGCCATTTTAAGACTTAACGTGTCTAGTTAAAATTACTTTGTAATCAAAGCAAGATAATTATTTCTCTGAACAAGACTTTCTAGTAGAAAGGTTTATTTAAAAGTATCAACCTGTATCTCTTAGGATAGAGAGCTTAACCTTACAAAATCAAGATCAATATTACCAAGAAATAAGAAACTGTTATGACAAAGAGGACAGCTTCTTCATCATCTTTAAAATAAAAGGTAAATTCAGTTCACTCACAGGATGATAAATATTGAAGAATCCTTTACAAGTGGGAAGCCTGTAGTTCTCATCTATCCTGTCCACTCCTCGAATAGTGAGAAACATACCAACTGGGGACCCCAAGGTGAAGAGATTCTCTGGTTCAAAGTCTAAGGAGTTGTGAACAACAGAAACCTAAAGAACCGAACAACAATGAAAGGAGTTACAATTACAAATTCCAAAGTCACAATATACAAACTTCTTTTGAATTTTCAAGCATTCTTGGAATTCCATTTTCTCACTTTTGTTAAAATAGATATGTAAGGCCGGGCGTGGTGGCGCACGCTTGTAATCCCCGCGCTTGGGAGGCAGAGACAGGAGGATCGCGCAGGTTCGAAGTCAGCCGTGCGTGCTGACTTAGGAGACCCTGTTTCCAAATATAAATGTAAAAAGAGGTCTGGGAGTGTAGCTCGGAGGTAGAAGGGCTTCCAGGAACCCCAGTACCACCAAAAAAAAAAAAAAAAAAAAAAAAGATATGTAAATGTATCCTCAAACAGGAGTCTGGGAGGCCACACTAAAACAGTTCATGAAGTTCTGACTGATGAGATCCTGAGGGTTCTTTCCTGCCAAGACTTTCCTGCCCACTCCATCTCGGCATCTACATGTGTAAGAATCCATGTAGTCATCGGCGATTAGCCCCGAGAGAGGGCATCGTCTCTGGCCAAAAAACTCCTCCACTCTTAGATATTCTTTCATAACTATTATCCTTTTGGTAATGATTCTTTTAACTCTCCAAACGAATTGCTCCGGTGGAAAAAAGATCAGGACTGTGAGAGAAACTGAATCCATGTAAAATAATCCTTCCAGCCTTGTTCAAAAGGTAATTAGATGAGCTTTGTTCAAATGGTAATTAGATGCAGTGGCAACATTCCAGTCCACCTTTATCTTTGACCTTCAATAAATCTTGGCTTTTGCACCTAGTAATAGTGATGCCTGGAGTTATAGCGACACCATCTGGTTAAAAATAGCTATGTCAAAACAAAGGACAGATAAAATAGATGTGTAAAGGTGAAAGAAAGAAAATATGGTGAGAATAAGAAAGTATTTTGTATGAAGAAGAGCTTATCCTAAGATTGGCCCGAATGGGAAAGAGAGAATTAGGGTAATTAGAAAAGAAAAGAAAGTTGCAGAGGGTTAGTGATAGGAATATGGATTATTAAAAGAGGAAAAAGCTTCTAATAAGCTTATTGCTTGAGGAAAAATGCTCAGCTGCTAGAGAAATATATCTGACAACTAAATCTAAAGACTTCGTGTTATTTCTTGGTGTTTACCTGCTAAACCGTGTCATGAGTTTAAGTTTTCAGACAGCGGATAGTATTGCAGACAAAATCCAGCAGACATTCATAGAAATTCCCTAAATCATCATGAAGGAACACGGATTTTCCTTACGATAACTATATGAAAGCTGGAATCTCGGACTTTGTCCCCCATTATAGATAAAGGAGGACATTGGACTAAGCCCTAGGAATGAGAGCTCCGAAAGGGTTAAAGAAAACTCTTAAAAACAAACTGGACTCTTCAAGTGATTTTGGATGTGACTTTTAGCCAAATAGAAGCCTCTGCAGCTGCAAGGCCAAAGGGGGCTGGGCTCCAGAGCACAAGACCCACCTGAGATAATGGGACTGATCTCAATCACAAAGACCTGGGATATCCCAGGTCTTACTTTTGTCTTGTTCAGGGTTGGTAATCCGCATGTGTATCTCTCTTTTGTACCTTGGGTGTTTTGCACTTTTTTTTTTTTTACTAGAAATTCACTGGGAGAGGGGAATATATAAAAAATCTTGTGTCCAAAATAAAGTGTTCTATTGCACAAGAAGCATTGATCCATGTCAGGTTCTTTTTCAAAAGCACCGATCATAGGATTATTTTCCTAGGAAAGAACCGCTACAGATAAGAATCTGTAGTACAGTCACCCTATCCTTCCCCATCTTTACTGAGACTCTCGACCGCCCCATTGGACTAGCTGGCTTGTGACACTTTTCTCTTTTAGAACCTTCTTTTGGCCAGGCATGGGGGCGCACGCTTGCAATACCAGGACTTGGGAGACTGAGACAGGAAGAATGCAGGTTCATGACCAGCCTCAGCTACCACATAAAGCCTTCTGCAACTCAGTGAGACCCTGTTTCAAAATAAAGAGTACAAAATAGGGCTGGGGGTGGAGCTCATAGGTAAAATGCCCCTGGGTCCAATCCCTAGTAAAAAATAGTAATAATAATAGTAACTTCTTTTGCTTCCCTGGTTTTCATGGCTTTCTGGAAATGAATAATGCACACTGAGGCTATTGTTTGAATTGTTAAACAACCCCTCAGTTAACAAATTACGCTTGCCTGCTTAGCCCACCCACCACGGAGGTGGCATGTGATCTGGGCCGAGCCCAGTTCTGCAGGTCACAAACTGGACTCAAAGTGAACCAAAACCACTCCTTGAAATTTCTCTACATGGACCTGCCAGAGTAGTTTCCTTTCCTTCTGTGTTACTAACACTGTAAAGAAAAAGGCTCTTTTCCTGGAGAAGGCCCCTCCCAGAGAGGCACAGGGAGCAACTTAGTGAGGCATACACTTTATACTCTCAACCTTCATAGGGAGGCGGGAAACATCTGCCCTTTATTTTCTGCTCAAGTTGTAAAAGAGAGCCTTTATTTTTTTCTTTTCAGTAATAGAAATGAACTCAGGGTCATTCTACCTCTGAGCTACATCCCTAGCCCTATTTTTTATTCCTTATTTTGAAACAGGGCCTGACTAAGTTACTGAGGCTGGCCATGAACCTGTTATCCTCCTGTCTCAGCCTCCCAAATACTGGGATTACCAGCGTGTACCATCACACCCAGCTTAAAAGAGAGATATTTTAATAGTGCAATCTTCAAGAATTAATTGAACCGGGTGTGTTGGCAGCGCATGCTTGCAATCGCAGCACTTGGGAAGCTGAGACAAGAAAGTTCACAGCCAGTTACTTAGTGAGGTCTTCTGCAACTCAGTGAGACCCAATTTTAAAATAAAGAATAAAAAATTGGGCTGGAGGTAGAATGCCCCTAAGTTCCATCCTTAGTACTGCAGTAGTGCACAACTGGAATGCCAGTACTTGAGAGGCGGAGACAGGAGGATCAAAGGTTCAAGAGGAGCCTCAGCAACTTAGTGAGACCCTGTTTCAAAATAAAATGCTTCTGGACTTAACTCAGAAGTATTCTACCTCTAAGCTACACTCCTAGCCCCACCGAAAAAGAAAAAAGAAACAAGAATGTAGCCAATTTCTCATATAGAATGTAGGTGTATTCTCAACATAATGTTCTAACTACAGCCATTGCTGTTTAGTGGCAATGAAGCCAATGTTATAAAATTATTAATGGTGGAACAACTGACATGAAGACAACTGCAAAAGGTACATAACATGTTCTGTGCATGTTCGAACACATCCTATGAATGTTATAAAAAGAACATTTTTACTAAAAGAAAATTCATTTTCCCTGCACAGCCTCAAACAAATGTTACAAAATACAAGTGCAGAGCTAAGCACGTGATGAAGACGTGACGGTTACCTGTCCTGTGCCAACTTCAAAAGTCTCGTAGTCGACACGCGAGGAGGACACGGAAGCACCCAGGGCAAGCTTCCGCTTTGACTCGTTGGGCTCTGGAGGCAAAGGTGCCATTTCTTGAGTTTTCTGTGCGCTTCCGTCTCGTCCCTTCGTCAAGGCGGCCATCGCTGCCTTCCTTTCTGAGGCTGCTCTTTTTTGTTCCTGTGAAATACCAAAATGTGTAACGATTTTGAGGAGAAGTTCAGTTCTCAACTACCATTACAAAATAAATATGCCATCTCAATAGTAAGAAATGATTAACGAATGGAGGCGTTGTAACAGCACTGAGATTATCGTAACAAATGTTCCTTTTAGAGAGATATATGAAATATTTAGGGAAGGAATGTCATGATGTATATAATTCACTTCAAAATTCTTTAAGAAAATCACAAAAGAAATAAAAGAGCAAAACAGTTATAATTAAATCTAAGTACTGAGCCAAGCATTGTGGTGCATGCTTCTAGTCCCAGTACTTCGAGACTGAGACCAGAGGACTGCAGGTTCATGGACAGCCTCAGCAACCTAGGGAAACTCTCAGCAACCCTAAGACTTTAACACTGTTTCAAAATTAAAAAGGGCTGAGGTGCAAAGGTAGAATGCCCCTGGCTTCAATCTCCAGTACCAAAAAATCCCTAAAAAAAAAAAAAAAAACCAACAAAAAAAGTATTGATTATTTTATTTGCAGTACTGGGGATTGAACACAGGGGCACTCTACGACTGAGCTACCCTCAGCCTTTTTTATTATTTATTTTGAGATAGGGTCTTGATAAGCTCCCCAGGCTGGTCTTGAACTTGTGACCCTCCTGCCTCAACCTCCCAGCATCCCAAGTAGATGAGATTTGAACTTCAAACATCATTTTAGGTATAAGGCAGATATAAAATAGTACATACTGTTGATTCTACATATATAAATTCCTGGAACAAGCAAGCCATTCTACAATGATAGAAATCAGAACACAGTTGTAGGGAAGGAGGAATTAGCTAAGAAGCATTAATGACAGCCAGCTGTGGTGGTGCACGCTTGTAATCTCAGCATTCAGGATGCTGAGACCAGAGGATGGCAGTTAGCACTCAGCCTCAGCTACTTAGTAAGGCCCTTTCCAAAGAAAAAAATAAAGAGATTGGGGAGTAGCTCCAGGGCAGAATGCCCTTGGTTCAATCTCCAGTAACACACACACACACACACACACACACACACACACACACACACAATACTAGTAAATAGTAAGAATAAAATACTTTCATCATTTAAAAAAATAAGTAAATAAAATAAAGCCGGGCGTGATGGTGCACGCTTGTAATCCCAGCCATTTCAGAGGCTGAGACCTGGAGGATTGCGGTTCGCAAACAGCCTTAGCTACTTAGTGAGGCCCTCTGCAACTCAGTGAGATCCTGTTTCAAACTAAAAATAAAAAAAACTGGAGCCGGGCATGGTGGCGCACACTTGTAATCCCTGCGCTCGGAAGACTGAGACAGGAGGATCTCGCAGGTTTGAAGCCAGCCTCAGCTACTTAGTGAGGCTCTCGGCAACTTAGTGAGACCCTGTTTCCAAATAAAATATAAAACAGGTCTGGGAGTATAGTCTGGAGGTAGAAAGCCTCTGGGTTCCACCCCAAGTAACACCAAGAAAAAAAAAAAAAACGGGGCAGGGGGTGTAGCTTGGAGGTCAAATGCCTCTGGGTTCCATCCGCAAAAATAAATAAATAAATAAGCCAGGCGTTGTAGTGCACGCTTGTAATCCCCGCACTTGGGAGGTGGAGACAGGAGGATCGCACAGGTTTGAAGCCAGCCGCGCTGGCTTAAGAGACCCTGTTTCCAAATAAAGTAAAATATATATATTTTTTATTCTGGGAGTGTAGCCCGGAGGTAGAAGGGTTTCCAGGAAATCCTAGTACCACCAAAAAAACAAACCAAACAAACAAACAAACAAATAACTAAACACCTTGCTGTTGGGCATTACTCAGTGAGACACCAGTGTGCTTCATCTTTGTACGTGGGGAGACTGGGAAGACAGTAAAGCTAGCGCTGGGTGCAAAGCTTCAAGCGCATTATTTATTTCATGATCCCGCCAGTCTTTGTGGGAGGAATTACCATATCCACTTTGGAAATGAAGGAAACCAGGAGCCAGAGAAATTAACCCAGTTGCTCACGAACGTGCAGTTAATATGCGGTTGAACTGGGGGTCAGGGCAACCCACTCATTACTTTAACCAGAACTTCAGTTTCTGCACCAGAAAATCCCCAAATACCAGTTTTAAAATTGAAAGTCCTTTGTCCTGGGAATGATCTCCATCTCAGAAAAACCAGAAAGCCAGTTAGCCTGACTTGGACTTAAACCCAGATCTGACTCTAGAGCCTGGGCTTCCATCAGCTTGATTCCTGTTCTAGGCAGAAGCAAACTAGCTTATCTAACCCTAGTGTATTAAAAACTTCTAAAATAAGCCGGGCATGGTGGCGCACACTTCCAATCCCAGCATTTGGAAGGCTGAGACAGAAGGATCGTGGTTTGTGGACAAACTCAGCTTCTTAGGCCCTTTGCAACTCAGTGAAACCCTGTCTCAAAATAAAGAATAAAAAGTAGGGCTGGGGTGTAGTTCAGAAGTAGAATGCCCCTGGGTTCCATCCCCAGTACTGGAAAAAAAAAAAAAAAAAAAAAAAAAAAAACAACTTCTAAAATAAAAATAAGCTGGTCACACAGTGAGCAGTAGTTTTTGAGGGCAGAGGTGAACATTACCAGCTTGGCTGCTTTCAGCTTTACAAAGTTCGCTATCTTCTTTCTGGGTCCAAGGGGTATTCCCATTTCCTTAAGGTCGTCGACTGTACACATAAGCTTTAAAAAAAGAAACAAACAAGCACATTACCAATCTAGAGAGAGATTAACTGAAAGAAGAACATAAAATTTATAAAAAGAAACATCATCTAAAGCAATCTAAGAGCTAGTCACCTTTAAAAAGTTAATGGTTTATTTTTAAATAATAGATTAGTTAAAGCTATAAAATCTTAGGCTTCTCTATCTAGAGCACTCTATTAAGCCAGGAGAAGTGGTGTACACTTGTAATCTGCCGGGGCCAGCCGGCAAAAGTACGGGTTCTGAAGAGAGGTGTGAGGATGAAGAATTTTTAATTCTTTTTTTTTTTTTTTTTTTTTTTGTGGTACTGGGGTTCCTGGAAGCCCTTCTACCTCTGGGCCACACTCCCAGACCCATTTTTATATTTTTATTTAGAAACAGGGTCTCCTAAGCCAGCGCGCGCGGCTGGCTTCGAACCTGCGTGATCCTCCTGTCTCCGCCTCCCAAGCGCGGGGATTACAAGCGTGCGCCACCACGCCCGGCAAGAATTTTTAATTCTAACGTGGGGGAGCCGCCAGCCTACTATCTCTACTGGCCGACCCCTGTTCTTGGGTCAATATTTCCTACGGGTCGATGACTACACCTGGGTCAGTATTCTCTATTGTGCTGACGCTCCTGGCCGACGCCTACTTCTGGGTCAATCTCATCTTTATTGAGCCGACACTCCGACTTTGTTTTTCCAGAGGTATTTATACACAGCTACAGGTCAATCAACATTCTCGTGCTACCACCACCGGAATACAATAAAGACCAATACAAAACACATATTACAGATAGGCCTATCAGTACCCTCATGTCATCACCACCTGATCCTCTCTCAGACCTTTTTGAACGTTCCATAACCCCAAACCTTGTTGACTCTGGGTGAAGGACAGTCAGCTGAGTCAGAGACACCAATCTAGGGAAGGCCTTAATGGCTCCCCACAGTAATCCTCATACTTGGGAAGTTGGGGCAGGAGGATTGTAGGTTTAAGGCCAGCCCCAGCAATTTAGAGAGAACCTGTTTCATAATAAAAAAAAAAAATAAAAGCCAGGTATGATGGTGCATGCTTGTAATCCCAGTACTTGGGAGGCTGAGACAGGAGGATCACACTTCAAAACCAGCTTCAACAGATGCTGTTTCCAAATAAATAATAAAAATCAGGCTGGGGGTGTAGCTTGGAGGTAGAATGCCTATGGGTTCCATCCCCAATGCCACAATAAATAAATAAATAAATAAATAAATAAATAAATAAATAAATAAAATTAATTAAAAATGGCTGGGGGTGTAGCTCAGAGGTAGAATGCCTGGGCAACATCGCAAGACATTGTCAATAAATAAAAGACATTGCAAACCTGACCTCCAGAGAGGCTGATACCAATTTATACTCAACAACAATATATAACAGAGCCTACTTTGTGTCCTGGTCACACAACGTATTACAAAATATATTTTTATAAAACTGAGAAGTAAAAAAAATAATAACACTATTAATTTGCATTTGTCTTATGAGTTTCCATATAGTAAGGAGACAGTATTTCCTTTCCTTTCATTTATTTATTTATTTAATTTTATTTATTTATTATTATTTTTGGTGGCGCTGGGGATGGAAACTCCTAGCTTTACCCCAACCTGATCTTTTATTCTTTATTTGGAAACAGGGTTTCACTAAATTGCAGAGGGCCTAAGCAGTTGAGGCTGGCTGAGAACCCAGATACTCCTGTCTCAGCCTCCCAAGTACTGAAATTACAAACACACGCCATGATGCCCAACTGACATTATTTCCTTTTCTATAAATGATTTTTATATCATTTGCCTATTTATCTACTGCTTTATTCTTTTCGTTTTCATTTTGTTTTATTTTGAATACTGGGGTTGAATCTAGAAGCAATTTACCGCCAACCCGTCTTTTGTTTGAATTTTTTTTGTGTGGATTTTTTTTTGTGTGTGTGGTACTGGGGGTGGAACCCAGAGGCTTTCTACCTCCGGGCTATAATCCCAGACCTTCTTTTTTTTTTTTAATATTTTATTGGAAACAGGGTCTCACTAAGTTGCTGAGAGCCTCACTAAGTAGCTGAGACTGGCTTCGAACCCGTGCGATCCTCCTGTTTCAGCCTCCCAAACGCGGGGATTACAAGCGTGCGCCACCACGCCCGGCTTTTTTTGTGGTATGAACTGGAGATTGAACCCAGAGGCGAACTACATCCCCATCTCCAGCCCTTTTTATTTGTTCTGAAACAGGATCTCACTAGGTTGCTGAATCTCACTATTTGCTGAGGCTTTCCTCGAACCTGGAATCATCCTATCTCAGATTCCCAAGTGCTGGGATTACAGGTATACACTGCCATGCCTGGCTACCTTTTTTATTTTTTTCTTTTCAAACAAGAAAACCTGAGATCTTCCTGAACCAACCTGTCAAGACATTAGTAGAAATTTTGAATACTAAAGAAATAAGCCTTCTAGCCCGGTGTGGTGGCACACACTTGTAATCCCAGCATTCTGGAGGCTGAGACCGAAGGATAGTGGTTCGCGGACAGCCTCAGCTACTTAGTGAGGCCCTTTGCAACATCTTAGTGAGACCCTGTTGCGAAATAAAGAATAAAGCCGGGCGTGGTGGCGTACGCTTGTAATCCCTGTGCTTGGGAGGCGGAGACAGGAGGATCGCGCAGGTTCGAAGCCAGTCGCGCTGGCCTAAGAGACCCTGTTTCCAAATAAAAAATGTATAAAATAGGTCTGGGAGTGTAGCCCAGAGAAGGATTTCCAGGAACTCCAGTACCACCAAAAATAAATAAATAAATAAATAAATAAATAAATAAAATTAAAAATAAAGAATAAAAATAGGGCAGAAGATGTGGCTTGGAGGTCAAATGCCCCTGGGTTCCATCCCCAGACCCGCAAAAAAAAAAAAAAAAAAAAAAAAAAAAAAAAGAAAGGAAATAAGCCTTCTGTCTGTATTAGTTGTTCCAAATAGCTTTCTTAATCTATCGTTGGCCTTCAGAGGTTGCTTATGGTCAATATTACCATTCACTTGTTTTTATTTTATGGCTTCTGGACTTTGAGTCATACTAGAAAAGCCTTCACAGAATTTCCCCCAAGTTCTTAAACAGTAAGTGTCTGCCTTATCTGGAATAAATTTTGATATAAGAATGTTTACATCACAAATTTCAGGAAACAAATGACACAGGAAAAACTTTTAAATGCATCAAATGATCACAGTACCAGAGACTCCATATCAATCTTTTCCTTTTCAAAGGTGCTGACGTATTCAGAGAGGCTGAGCGCTCCCAGAGTGTCTTGCAGACTTAGAACTTCTTCGTTTTCAACGTCAAGGTCACATGACTCATCCACAGTCAGCTTTGACTCTTCAGGTGTCTTGATTTAAAAAATGAAAGGAATGTTCAAAAGCTTAGAAAAAGCCCTACGTCTCTTGTTCTATGGAAAATCTTTACAATTTTGCCTTGTAGATAAATCATAATTTTAGGTACTTTGCAATTCAACATTTGAATATTTTAAAATACATATAAATTCAAAAATTCACTCATATTCCCATTTCCTACAATAATTTATTTTATATATTTAAAAATCATAAACTTTCACGTTATACTTATAATCCATAAAGAAAAAGCGTGTGAGAAATTTCAAAATGGGATATGAAATTCCATTATAGTTTTGAACTCTTTAAACCAGCTCAGATTTTGGGAAGCGGTTCAGCTCCTGCTCCGATCTAATCACTAAGGGGCCTCGTGCACACATACCTGCTTTTCCTGGAAAGGGGGCTGCTGCACAGCTCCATTGGCGACGGCAAGAGGGCCGGGAGACTTGGAGAAATTCAAGTCTTTTTGATTAGACAGAATATCAAACAATATCAAAGAACCTAAGAAAAAGAAGCATTTCTCTTCATACTGTACCTATGGGTTTTTATAACACAAAGTAAATGCTCCTACTTTTTCTCTCTAAGTATAAATTCTCCTATTTTTTTCCTCAAAGTCCCCGGTCAGCAGTCATTCAAAAATTAGACCTGAGGGTGGGGCGTGCTGGTGCACACCTGTGTTCGCAGGACTGGGAGGCTGAGAGGAGGACGGCAGGTTCTCAGCCAGCCTCAGCTACTTAGTGAGGCCCTCCATAACTTAGTGAGACCCCGTTTTAAAGTAAAGAATAGCCGGGCGGGGTGGCGCACGCTTGTAATCCCCACACTTGGGAGGCAGGAGGATCGCACAGGTTCGATTCCACCTATGCTGGCCTAAGAGACCCTCTTTCCAAATAAAAATATTAAAAATCAGGTCTGGGAGTGCAGCCTGGAAGTAGAAGGATTTCCAAGAACCCCCAGTACCACCAAAAGATAAATAAATAAATATAATTCTAAGTTTTGTACTAACAATGTAATCTATACTAACAGCAACAAAGACTTTACAAAGACTACAGCTGAGAATCACAGGTTGAAGACCAGCATGCTGCAACTTTAGTGAGACTGCTGCAAAATAAAAAATTAAGTAAAGCCAGGCATGGTGGCACACACTTGTAATCCCAGTACTTGGGAGGCTGAGACAGGAGGATCACAGGTTCGAGGCCAGCCTCATCTACTTACTGAGGCCCTCTGCAACTCAGTGAGACAGTTTCAAAATAAAGGATAAAAAATAGGGCTGGGGGTATAGCTTAGAGGTAAAAAGCCCCTGGGTTCTATCCCCAGTACCACACAAAAAAATAAAATAAAATAAAATAAAATTAGAGTTGGAGTATAGCCCAGTGAAGAGGACCTCTGGGTGCAATCCCCAGCCCCCCCCCCCACACACACACACACGGGTGACGGGGGGGTGTGTGTATTTAAGTTTTACCTAAGCTGTGACCAGCCACAGAAACTTTTCCTTTGAAGCCTGGGTTCCGACTCATGAAGAGCGCGTGCAGACGGTTCATCTCCACTCCCACCTTCTCCACAATTGTCTGACAGTAGGTGGGACTGTTATAAAACAAAATATCTAGCAAGGTTTCATTGGTAAAATGACGAAACCGACCAATACTTGGCAAAGTGATTTTCTTAATATTCCTGTTTTAAAAGAAAAAAGAAATATATTCAATTAGTATATACCTCCAATCTAGGGTTTTTTTTTCTTTGTGGTACTGGGGATGGAAACCATCTACTTCCGAGCTACACCCTCAGCCCTATTTTTTTATTCTTTGAAGTTTTTTGGGGTTTTTTTAGGGTTTTTTTCGGTACTAAGGATTGAGCACAGGGGCATTCTACCTCCAAGCTATACCCCCAGCCGTATTTTTTATTCTTTACTTTGAAACAGGGTCTCACTGAGTTACAAAGGGCCTCACTCAGTGGCTGAGGCTGGCCGTGAACCTGTGTGATCCTCCTGTCTCAGCCTCCCAAGCGCTGGGATTACAAGCGCGCGCCACCACGCCCGGCTTAGTCTTTACTTTGAAACAGGATTTCCCTAAGTCCGGGGCCTCACTAGGTAGCTGAGGTTGGCCACGAACCTGAGAGCCTCTTGTCGAGTCCTGGGATTACAAGCGTACGCCACCTCCCCCCGCGCAGTCTAGGATTTTCCAACTTTTTTATGTATAATTGTACATAACAGCTAGATTCACAGTGACGCACTCACGTACGTTTATCAATCTAGGGTCTTTATGTTAGATTCTTATTCTTTTTTTTATATACTGAGGATTGAATCCAGAGGTATTCTGCCTCCAGCCCTATTTCATTTTTTATTTTTTAGTGTGTGTGTGCGTGTGTGTGTGTGTGTGTGTTGGGTTATTTCCTTGACAGTGATACTGGAGCTGGAACCGAGGTGCATTCTACCTCCAAGCTAAACACCCAGCCATATTTTTTTTATTCTTTATTTTAAAACAGGGTTTCACTGAATTACAAAGGACCTCAGTAAGTAGCTGAGGCTGTCCTGGAACCGCGAATCCTGTCTCATCCTCATCCTCTTCACAAGCACCACCACGCCTGATTCTTTTTTTTTTTTTTTTTTTTTTTGGTGGTACTGGGGGTGGAACCCAGAGGCTTTCTACCTCCGGGCTATACTCCCAGACCCATTTTATATTTTATTTGGAAACAGGGTCTCGCTAAGTTGCTGAGAGCCTCACTAAGTAGCTGAGGCTGGCTTTGAACCTGCGTGATCTTCCTGTCTCAGCCTCCCAAGCCCGGGGATTACAAGCGTGCGCCACCACGCCTGGCCTCATTTTTTATTTTGAAACAGGGTTTCACTAAGTTGCCAAGTGCCTGGCTAAGTTGGTGAGGCCGGCCTTGAATTCTTAATCCTCCCATGTCAGCCTCCTACGTCTGGGATTGAGGTCGTGCATCACTATGTCCTGCAGATTCTTATTTCTGAAAATGTAAAAATGTGCAAGCTGCTGGGCGTGGTGCTGCACGCTTGTAATATCAGCATTTGGGAGGCTGAGACTGGAGGATCACAGTTTGAGGACAGCCTCAGCTACTTAATAAGGTTCTCTGCAACTCAGTGAGACCCTGTTTCAAAAATAAAGAATAAAAAATAGGGCTGGGGGTGTAGCTCAGCGGTAAAATGCCCCTTGGTTCAATCTCCCAGTGCCCCCCCCAAAAAAAGAACAGGTACATATTATTCAAAAAAGAAATACATTTGCTGCAGTAAACTACTAAATAAACTACTAAATACTGTGGTTTAAACTTGACTGCGTGTGACAGATCTGAAAAGCGTGTTCGCAGTCTACACACCTGTCCACACCTGTGGCGTCCCCATCCAGGGCACTGTGCCAATGGACCGGCAGGAACTCCACTCTGCTCATCTTCCCATCATCTAAAGATTTCTTGAAATGTGTCTGCAGCAATTTGAGAGAAACCACCCTAAAATCATCCACTATAAAATAAAAGCAAAAAAGATAAATTTACTAAATTTGCCTGACTTGATAGCTAGTTAGCAATTACTGCAAATGAGCCAGCACTTTTATAACATGATACTTTTTTTTTTTTTTTGCAGGTCTGGGGATGGAACCCAGGAGCATTTTGCCTCCTAGCTACAGCCTCAGCCCTATTCTTTATTCTTTATTTTGAAACCAGGTCTCACTGAGTTGCAGAGGGCCTCACTGAGTAGCTGAGGCTGTCCGTGAACTGTGATCCTCCAGTCTCAGCCTCCCGAATGCTGGGATTACAAGCGTGCGCTACCACACCCGGCTAAGATACTTTTTTTTTTTTTTTTTTTGTGGTACCGGGGTTCCTGGAAGCCCTTCTACCTCCAGGCTACACTCCCAGACCTATTTTATACTTTTTTTATTTTTGGAAACAGGGTCTCTTAAGCCAGCATGGCTGGCTTCGAACATGCGCGATCCTCCTGTCTCAGCCTCCCAAGCGCGGGGATTACAAGCGTGCGCCACCATGCCCAGCTGATACATTTATTTTTAATGGTGGTGAAACTAGTAAAAAGTACATAACCAACCAACCATTAGGAAGCTCTTTTAACTTTTCCTTATTTTAGAGGAATGTATAAATGTCTGGAAACACTTAAAAGCCACGCCTGGGAGGCGCTTCACGACTACAGTCAGGCACCTGTCGCAGGCTCTAGCACCTACTGACTGTGGTCAAAGGGTTTAACCTGTCCCTGGGCCTTGCACTCTTCAAACAGTGGGGACAACAGTATGCTGGGCGTCATATCTGTAGTCAAAGGTGTACTTGTAAGAGTTAAGTGATGTAAAACATACAAGGCACTTGGCACACACCCAGTGTTCAGTAAATGTGAACTGTTACTACATGGACACATACATACAGCTCCAAGACTTGCAGTCGGATGGCAGATTCACGAGTCCATTACACGACTTCTCACGACCCCTTCCCCGGAAACCAGCTCAGCCGTGAACGCTCCAAGCTCAGGAAGTGCTCGGGCACAGGCTGTCTATCAGAAAGGCTAACCCATTTTGGAAGCTTTTTCTAGTGCTTCAAAGTCTAGGACTTTATGAGTTATTTCTATCACAAGAGAACTGAGTACAAATTAGTATTTCCCACTGATGACATGAATCTTCTCTTGCAGCCCCTCAGCAAGTAGTTTACAGCTGGGATCTATCCTAAGAATGAAAACGCAAATGCTCTTCTGTCAATTCCCCATCGTTCTAGGAAATCAAACATGACTTAATACTCACCACACTCAATAATGCTTCTAAAGCGCAGGTCACACACAGGTCCAATACCATGTACCATGAATACTAGATGGTCAATTTGAGGCATTTCTCCTATAAAAAAATCACATACTTACACACACACACAAATTGGGAATTGTTTGGGTTTCCTTAATTAAACAGGATTCCTGATATCCCTTTTTTGAAATCACATGCTGGCTCTTCTAAGCAAACAAGCCTTACTACGCTCTACACAAACTAGAGCAATCTGTCCATCTGACAAGGAAAGGTGAACTGGACGGAGGTGGGGACGCGCTCGGCTCTGCTCGCCCAGGCTACCCGCTTGTCACCTGCAGTTTTGTACTTCTGGAGGCCCCTCAACGTTACGGTCTTTCCAAAGCTCCCAGGGAAGGAGTCTGGGGCTGTAGCTCAGTGGTGAAGTGTGTATTCAGCAAGTGTGAGGTGAGGCTCAATCCCCAGCACCAAAACAAAGAAAAGACAACAGAAAATCCCTCCCAGCACACTGAGGTCCGGGTGGAAAGCTAAGCACCAATCACAAGCCGGGAGCTGGGGGATGGCTCCGCTGCGGCGCACACTGAGGTCCGGGTGGAAAGCTAAGCACCAATACACAAGCCGGGAGCTGGGGGTGGCTCCGCCGCGGCGCTCGCCCGGCTCCCCCAGGCCCTGGCCCTGTTCCTGGCCCCACACGTGCAAAGCTAAGCCTTTTGAAATTTCTCCCAAAACCCTTCCCCTCGTTTCACAAGTATTATATAAACATCTATACAAGTTAAAACTGCTTTTATACGACTTCAGATTTCATAATACCCATTTATCGCATAATTTTATTAAAATAATGAAGCAAACATAAAGTATATGTACCTGTCAAATGAAATCCACTCATCAGAGAGGAATCAGAGCGCACACCAGAGCAGGGGCTGGCAAACGACGGCCCTGCCCACAGCCCGGGTTTATACAGGGAGTGCCACTAGGGCACAGCCACAGGCATTTGCCCACGTAGTCTACAGTGGCTCTCACGCTACAATGGCAAAGCCGAGTGCTTTCAGCAGAATCCATATGGCCTGCAAAGTCTGAAATATTTCCAATATGGCTCTACAGAAAAAGTTTGCCAACCCCCACACTAGAGCGAAATGCAAACCAGTGAGACACGAAAACATAGCTCCAGAAGCTTAGCTCCGACCCGCAAAGTGCTTCTTCACAACAGTGCGCAGAGTCTACCTCAAAGGATGTGCGTATGTCCAACAGAATAAAAGTGTTACTGGGCACAGTGGAGTACACGTGTAATACCAGTAGTCCAGAGGCTGAGACAGGAGGACCGCAGGTTCCAAGACAGCCTCAGCAACCTAGTGAGACCCTGTTTAAAACAAAAATAAAGCCTGGCGTGGTGGCGCACGCTTGTAATCCCTGCGCTTGGGAGGCTGAGACAGGAGGATCGCGCGGGTTCGAAGCCAGCTTCAGCTACTTAGTGAGGCTCTCAGCAACTTAGTGAGACCCTGTTTCCAAATAAAATATAAAACAGGCCCGGGAGTATAGACTGGAGGTAGAAAGCCTCTGGGTTCCACCCCCAGTACCACCAAATAAATAAATAAGTAAACGAACAAACAAAACAAAAATAAAAACAAGGGCTAGAGGTATAACTTAGAGGTAGAGCGACCCTGGTTCAATTCCCAATACAACCAAAAAAAAAAAAAAAAAAAGGTATGTGCCAATCTGACTGATTTAGGCATACTACAGCAGATAATCTTTTTGTTTTTTTTTTTTGTTTTTTGTATATCCCTAGACTCTTTTTGTTTTGTTTTTTGAAACAGGGTCTCACTAAATTTTTAAAGATGGCTTTGAACCTATGATTCTCTTGTTTCCCAAGTACTGGGACTACAGGCATGTGCCATCATGCCCAGCTTTTTTTTTTTTTTTCCTAAAGAGTCTTGCTAAATTGCTGAGGCTGACCTCGAACCTGCGATCCTCTTGTCTCAGCCTCCCATGTACTGGGATTACAGGCATGCACTACCATGTCCAACATGGCAGATAATCCTAGTAAATGTTTCTTTTTTCATTGTTCTAAAGAATGATGCTAGAATGAAGAAGACTAAAAAGGCTTCAATCCTAAAGAGACCACACGCACCATCAGGAATTTCGTCAAGGTTGTCGTCGATGCCACGTTTTACAACCCTGGGCCTTGTCTGTCCATCCTGGGTGGTCCCCCACTCATCGGGCACTGAGGAAGGCTGGAACTGAACAATAACCTTCAAGACACAACAGAGCTTATTAGCAAGTCTTTTCCACCACAGGCTAAGTACTGCATTTGAATGCATAATTAAGCAAGCTTCACAGTACAAATTATCAAGTACTGTCCTCCAACACCAATTCTGTAAGAGTTGTTAATATTAATCAAAATTAAACAAATCAACATTATTTCCAACAGTTGTTGGAAAATCATACAACTAACTGAAAGTAGCATACCTTGATTTCAAAATATAACATAAAGCTCCAAGTTTACACATAAGAAATCAATGACAAGTTACCTGTAATTGAGAAGTTCTTGTCTTATAAAACATAGTAATACAAAAATTCCTTAAAGGGCCAGATTCCCAATTAATTATCAAATTCAATTTTACTAACAAAAAAGTCAATGAAAAAACATTTTTTAGGAAGAAATATATTAGGGTAACTGATTTAATTCAGTGTCCTGCCAAACAGAAATTTTTCGTTTAAAAGAATGAATCTAGCCGGGCGTGGTGGCGCACGCTTGTAATCCCAGCGCTTGGAAGGCTGAGACAGGAGAATCGTGCAGGTTCAAAGCCAGCCTCAGCTGGTTTAAGAGACCCTGTTTCCAAATAAAAAATAAAATAGGTCTGCGAGTGTAGCCCGGAGGTAGAAGGCCCCTGGGTTCCGTTCCTAGTACCACCAAAAAAAAAAAAAAAAAAAGAAAAATCTAAAACCAGGTGTGGTGGCACATGCTTATAATCCTAGTACTTAGGAGGCTGAGACAGAAGGATCTCAAGTTCAAAGCCAGCGTCAGTAACTTAGTGAGGCCCTCAGAAACTTAGTGAGACCCTGCTTCAAAATAAAAAATAAAATAGGGCTGGAGGTATAGCTCAGAGGTAGAACACCTCTGGGTTCAATCTCTAACAATAATAATAATAATAATAATAATAATAATAATAATAATAATAATAATAAAAATTAAGATTAAAAAAGAAGTCTAAGGCCGGGCATGGTGGCGCACGCTTGTAATCCCTGCGCTTGGGAGGCTGAGACAGGAGGATCGCACAGGTTCAAAGCCAGCCTCAGCTACTTAGTGAGGCTCTCAGCAACTTAGTGAGACCCTGTTTCAAAATAAAATATAAAATAGGACTGGGAGTATAGCCCAGAGGTAGAATGCCTCTGGGTTCCACCCCCAGTACCTAAATAAAATAAAATAAAATAAAATACCACCTGGGAGCCGGGCGTGGTGACGCACGCTTCTAATCCCAGTATTTAAGAGGCTGAAACAGGAGGATCATGCTTCCAAGTGGACAGCCTCAGCTACTTACTGAGGCCCTCCACAACTCAGTGAGACCCTGTTTCAAAATAAAGAAAAAATAGGGCGAGGGTGTAGCTCAAAGGTAGAATGCCCTGGGCTCCATCCTCTGACTGCAAAAAATAAATAAGCCAGGCATGGTGGCACACGCTTGTATCCCCAGAGCTTGGGAGGCTGAGACAGGAGGATCGCATAGGTTCGAAGCCAGACTCAGCTACTTAGTGAGGCTCTCAGCAAATTAGTGAGACTCTGTTTCCAAATAAAGTATAAAATAGGTCTGGGAGTGTAGCCTGGAGGTAGAAAAGCCCCTGGGTTGTTCTACCCCCAGTACCACCAATAAAATAAATAAATAAATAAATAAATAAATAAATAAATAAAATATGACCTGGGAGGAAGCTACTACTCCATGTGAGGGCCTGGACCTCAGAGAATTAAATGGAGGAGTTAAAACACCACTCACCAATTATTTTAGAAAACAAGAAGTTTACAGACACAGTATTACTAAAAAGAGAATGGATGCACTTTTACTTGAAAGGTTAAAATAAACCAAGGACAGGTAAGCAAATAAGCAAATTATGACCCACCACATGTTTTCATAAAGTTTTACTGAAAAGATCCCACTCACATGGCAAAATAATGATTAAAATGAGCCTAACACGATCTTGGAAAAGCCACATTACCTTCGGGTTGTGCATAACTATAGTCTCTCCGCCTGGAAACTCTAGTCTGCGGTGCCACTGATTTGTGGTTACAGCTTTTTTATATTCAGCCTGCAACAATGGAAACAGCATATAAGCCATTATGAAACGTCACATCGAGAGTTTGTGACAGTGACAAAAACTAACCCTAACTGCAGCTCTGGACAGCTCATGGCCACACTCTACACAGACACCCCTCATGCATGTAATTACTCTCAATCACTCCTAAATAATAATGTCCCCAATGGATAAATAACAAAAGCGAGGTTTCTACAGCATATTAGTTTCCTAGGGCTGCCATCATAAAGGACCCCGAACTAGATAACTTGAAACAAACTTATCAGCCCAGACCTCTAGAGACTAAATGGTCCAAACCTGAGGTGCCTGCGCCCATGAGGAAACCCTGCTGCCTCCTGTCAGGGCTGCTCCTGCAGGCTCTGGCAGTCCCTGACTGGCAGCGTAACTCCGCATCATCACGGCACTCCCCTGTCCAGCCATGGCTGCCGTTTTATAAGGCCACCAGCCATACTGGATTAGAGGTCCACGCTGCTCAAGTATGAATTACTTCTGTAAGGACCCATATCAAAACAAGACCACACTCTGAGGTACTAGGGATTAGAATTTCAACGTATCATTTTGGGACAGAGGGAGAAGGGAACACAACCCCGAATGAACTTCCTGTGTCTGTGTGGTGCTGGGAATTGAACTCAGGGTCATTCTACCTCCAAGCTACACCCCCAGCCCTATTTTATTTTTATTTCTGAAACAAGGTCTGGCTAGGTTGGTAAGTCTCTCTACTTGCTGAAGCTGTCCTCGAACCTGCAATCTCCCATCTCAGCTTCCCAAGTACTGGGATTACATGCATGCGCCACCATGCCTGGCTAACTTTTTTCTTTTTGATCTGTGGTGTTTTTAATTATCTTAAGTCTTACAGTCGCATAAATCACAAATTTGTGCTCATGATATTATCTCCTCTACTTTTTTTTTTTTGTTTTTTTGGTGGTACTGGGGTTCCTGGAAGCCCTTCTACCTCCAGGCTACACTCCCAGACCTACTTTTACATTTTTATTTGGAAACAGGGTCTCCTAAGCCAGCGTGCGCGGTTGGCTTCGGACCTGCGTGATCCTCGTCTGTCTCTGCCTCCCAAGCGCGAGGATTACAAGCATGTGCCACCACGCCCGGCTTATCTCCTCTACTTTAATCATTCCATATAATGAGTTATCAAAAAGCACCACTACCAAGCCAGGTGTCATGGCGCACACTTGCAATCCCAGCATCTGGGAGGCTGAGACAGGAGGATTGTGGTTCGCTGACAGCCTCAGCTACTACTTAGTGAGACTCTCTGTAACTCAGTGAGACCCTGTTTCAAAATAAAAAAGAATAAACAATAGGGCTGGGAGTGTAGCTTGGAAGTAGAATGCCCCTGGGTTCCACTCCCAGACTGCAAAAAAAAAAAAAAAAAAATACTACCAATCAACACACAGGTGTTCCAGAGTTTCGTGTTTTTGAGTAGCTCTTTAAAGACAATCCTGAGTTATAACTGAGGCTGACTTAGAATTCAGAAGCAAAGTCTAACTTGCTATTGTAACATGCTGACTTTTAAAAGTACCTGAACTTAGAGATCAACTATAAAATGCGAGAAGTATTAAATGCTCTTTATTTGATTTTATACACAAACTACACTAAAATGCCTTTCAATAAGTAAAGGGCTGCATTTTAGACACAGGGAATTCTAATTAAATTGGCATAGTTAACAAAAATATAAAGTAGACATTGCTTCCTTATCTTCAACCACTGCCTTTAACAGGGTAATGAACACAAACTCAAACAGTTGAGTCTTGCCTGGTTCTGATAGTAAAGGGATTTTTTTCAGTATTTAAACATAGTCACATAACCAGTTACATAAATCTAAATATAAAACCAATCTTTAATAGATTGAGACGTTATTCCTCATTGTTGTAAAAAGTTGAATATTACTAATAAAGTCCAACCATATGTTTAGAAAAAAAAAACAGTAATAGCATTTGATGAACTGGGAAAAGAAGCCAGGTGTGGTGGCACATGCTTGTAACCCCAGTACTCGGGAGGCCGAGAGGAGGATCACAGGCTAGCCTCAGTAACTTATCAAGGCCCTTTGCTACTTAGTGAGACCCTATCTCAAAATAAAAGAATAAAATAGGGCTGGGGATGTAGTTTGAAGGTAGAATGCCTCTGGTCTCATCCCTAGTACCACACAAACCCCAAAAAAGAAGGGAAAACAAAAACGATATTCATTTAACTTTAAATCAAGACTGTCCATCAAAAATATCTGCCAGGCCGGGTGTGGTGGCACACACTTGTAATCCCCACGCTTGGGAGGCGGAAACAGGAGGATCGCGCAGGTTCGTAGCCAGTCGCACTGGCGTAAGAGACCCTGTTTCAAAAATATAAAATAGGTCTGGGAGTGTAGCCCGGAGGTAGAAGGGCTTCCAGGAACCCCAGTACCACCAAAAAAAAAAATAAAATCTGCCAGTAGCCAGGCGTGGTGGCGCACGCTTGTAATCCCCGCGCTTGGGAGACAGAGACAGGAGGATCATGCAGGTTCGAAGCCAGCCTCACTGGCTTAAGAGACCCTGTTTCCAAATAAAAATTAAGTGTCTGGGAGTGTAGCCTGGAGGTAGAAGGGTTTCCATGAATGCCAGTACCACCAAAATACATTCATACATACATACATACATACATATATATATATATATATATATCTGCCAGTGCCAGGCGTGGTGGCGCACGCTTGTAATCCCAGCTTCAGGAGGCTGAGACCAGAGGATCGTGGTTTGTGAACAGCCTCAGCTACCTAGTGAGGCCCTCCACAACTCAGTGAGACCCTGATTCAAAATAAAGAATAAAAAAAAATTGGACAAGGGGGGTGTGGCTTGGAGGTCAAATGCCTCTGGGTTCCATCCACAGACCCGTTTAAAAAAAAAAAAAAAAACAACCCACAAGTCTTTATTTTTATTTTTGTGTCCTGGGAAACACAAGGTACCAATTTCTCTCATCAGCTTTCTATATTTTGGTCCTCTATTTTTTTTTTTTTTTTTCATTACCAGGGATTGAACTCTACCTCCAAGGAGTACTCTACCTCCAAGCTACAATCCCAGCCCTATTTGATTTATAATTTTTCAAATACCACAAACAACAATGGTTGAAAAAAGTAAAGTTTTACCATCTGTGGGGGGGGGGCATTCTACCTCTGAGCTATACTCCCAGTCCAAGTTTATTTTTTTACTTTGAAATAGGGTTTCATGAAAGAGACTGAGTAGAAGTTTAGGTTTCCCTGGTCAAAAACATGTCTACTGAGATGGTCAGTACATGGGCAGCTAGCTGACCCTCGAAGCCTATACTGTACACTGTCAGAGTTAAGATAAAGTGCTACTATACTTTAGCTTCAAAGTAGTAAGACTAAACATCCACCCTTGGGACATCATAGCTTCAGTAAGGTCCCACCAAAAGTACCAAAAATTATAGTGTATTTTCGCTTACTTAATTAGTTTTAAAATTAAGGTCTACCTGGGTGTGGTGGTGCACCGCTGTAATCCTAGTACTTGGGAGGCTAACACAGGAGGATCTTGGGTTTGAGGATAGCCTCAGCAAGTAGTAAGACTCTCATCAACCTAGTGAGATCCTGTTTCAAAATAAAAATAGAATCAGGCTGGGTGTGGGGCTTGGAGGTAGAATGCCTCTGGGTTCGAGTACCAGTACCACAAAAAGAAAAGAAAATTAAGCTCTATAAACCATCATTCCTTTATACCTTTTTCCCTTACTCACTAATTTAAATTATCTTTTTACTGTGTGTGAATATGGTACTAGGAATCAAACCCAAGGCCTCGTACTGCTGGGCACCCTACCACTGCACTGCATCCCAGCCTTTTTAATCTCTTAGTTTGAGACAGGGTCTCACTAAGTTGCCAAGGTTGGCCTTGAACTTGTGACCCTCCTGCCTCAGCCTCCCAAGTAGCAGGGATTACAGACATGTATCACCATGCCTGCCTATAATCACCAGTCTGAAAATCACTAGAAAGTCTCACAACATTTCTCCCTGTTTTAAATTTTTCACACTGAAAATGTCCATATGTGCCAGGCGTGGTGGCGCACGCTTGTAAATCCCTGCGCTTGGGAGGTGGAGACAGGAAGATTGCGCTGGTTTGAAGCCAGCCTCACTGGCTTAAGAGACCCTGTTTTCAAATAAAAAAAATATAAAATAGGTCTGGGAGTATAGCCTAAGGTAGAAGGGTTTCCAGGAACCCCAGTCCCACAAAAAGAAAGAAAGAAAGAAAGAAAGAAAGAAAGAAAGAAAGAAAGAAAGAAAGAAAGAAAGAAAATGTCGCCGGGCATGGTGGCGCACGCTTGTAATCCCCGCGCTTGGGAGGCTGAGACAGAAGGATCACGCAGGTTTGAAGCCAGCTGTGCGCGCTGGCTTAGGAGACCCTGTTTCCAAATAAAAATGTAAAAATAGGTGTGGGAGTGTAGCCCGGAGGTAGAAGGGCTTCCAGGAACCCCAGTACCACCAAAAAAGAAAAAAAAGAAAGAAAATGTCCATATGCTTGTCAACATGGAATCCCAGCAGCCTTGGTTCTTTTGAAGGTTTGATTCAAGCACCTCATTAAATCTGTGATGCATCCCTGAAAAACATACTCTATCTTTAGACGAGGAGACTACAGTCTGCACTTGGTGAATGCTGGTGCCACTTAAAAGGCTGTCTTGTTTGTGAAGAGCTATCTCGGTCTTGTAAACAGCCAGCCTCACCGTAAGAGGTGCCCCAGGCTCCATGCACACAGCCTGCGTGGTTTAGAGAAGCGTAAAGAAACAAGGTTCTCATACCTCCAGCTTTTCGCTGAACTCCTCTGTGTAGGGGATAAACCTGCTATCTGTGTCTCCCTTGTAAAACCAAGTACAGCGTCTCACTTCAGTTGGCTCCTCTTCCCAGTAGACAGCTTTCCTCATTCGGTCATAGAGGTAAACATCGTAGCGGCCGCCATCTGTGGCAAGGACGACGCTCTCGGGGTCTGGCTGGACTA
The DNA here is from genome assembly GCF_963383645.1 of Muscardinus avellanarius. Taxonomy (NCBI): domain Eukaryota; kingdom Metazoa; phylum Chordata; class Mammalia; order Rodentia; family Gliridae; genus Muscardinus; species Muscardinus avellanarius. The sequence continues at coordinate 151,289,586 of NC_137789.1, read as the reverse complement.
GAGAGCACAGAGGTCATTTTCCCAACTATTGAGACACATATTTGAAAATAGTAAATAAGAATACTGTGACTCATCAATACTTAAAGACTAATAATAAACTTATTTTTATTTAAAGCCAGAAGTTTTAATCTGTGCTACTAAAACCTGTGAGCCTTCTTATGTGGGGGGAAAAAAATAGCCAGGGAAATCTTTAAAATGTGATCATTAAGCCAGGCATGGTGGCATGCACCTATAATTCCAGTATTTGAAAGGCTGAGACAAGAAAAACACAGGTTTGAGGCCATCCTCCGCAATTTAGCCAAACCCTGTTTTTGCTTAAAAAAAAAAAAAAAAAAAATATATATATATATATATATATATATATATATATATATATATATATATATATATATATAATCTGGGCATGGTGGCACATGCCTGTAATCCCAGTACTTGGGAGACTGAGACAGAAGGATCATAGGTTCATGGCTAGTCTCAGCTACTTGGTGAGGCCCTCTACAACTTAGCATGACCCTGTTTCAAAATAAGGAATTAAAAAATAGAGCTGGGGGTGTACCTCAGAGGTAGAATGTCCCTTAGTTCAATCCTCAGTATCACAAAAATAAATAAATAAAATAAAATATAAAAGAGCTGAGGGTGATGGACATGGTAGTGCTTGCTTATAATCCCAGGTCTTGGGAGGCTGAGACAGGAGGCTTGCAGGTTTGCAGCCAGCCTCAGCAACTCAGTGAGACTCCATTTCAAAATGAAAAATAAAATCAAGAGGTAGAATGTCCCTGGCTTCCATCCCCGGGACCAAAAAAAGTGAGAGAAGAAAAAGGATAGCTCAAAGGTAGAAACTCCCAAGTTCAAACATCAATATAAAATAAGTAATGAGATTATTAAATAATCCAAATACTGATGATTTTTTTTCATTTTAATCAAAGTAATAACATCGCTAGACATGGTGGCACATGCTTGTAATCCCAGCATTTGGGAGGCTGAGACCGGAGGATCGTGGCTCGAGACAGCCTCAGCTACTTAGTGAGGCTCTTTGCAACTCAGTGAGACTGTTTCAAAATACAGAATTAAAGCCTGCTGTGGTGGCGCATGCTTGTAATCCCGGCGCTTAGGAGGCGGAGACAGGAGGATCGTGCTGGCTTAAGAGACCCTGTTTCCAAATAAAAATATAAAATAGGTCTGGGAGTAAAGCCCAGAGAGAGAAGGGTTTCCAGGAACCCAGTACCACCGGGGGGGGGATATATATATATATATATATATATATATATATAATTAAAAAAATATGGCTGGGGTAGCTCAGAGATACAATGCTCCTGGGTTCCATCCCCAGTACCGCAAAAATAAAAAAAACAGAAAAATAGTAGTAACATCAGCTGTGCATTGTAGTGCAACCTGTAGTCCCAATACCAGGAGGCTAAGACAGGAGGATCTCAGATTTAAAGCCAGCCTCAGCAACTTAGCGAAACTCTCAGCAACCTAGTGAGACCCTGTTTCAAAACCAAACAAAACCAAAAAGGCCTGGGGGTATAGCTCAGAGGCAGAAAGCCCCAAGGTTTGACCCCAGTAACACCCCCTCCCCGCCGCCATTCCCAGACAAAGAAGAAAGCAGTACTATCACTGGGCGTGGTAGCACATACCTGTAACCCCAGCACTTGGGAAGCGAAGACAGGGGGATCACAGGTTTAAGGCCAGACTCAACAATTTAGCAAGGCCCTCAGCAACTTTGTGAGAGCTTGTTTCAAAATTTAAAAAATATAGCTGGGGCATAGCTCAAAGGTAGAACGTGCCTGGGTTCAACTGTAAGTACTACTCAAAAAAAGGCAGTAACATCTATGTACAAAAATGTTCTACGTAAGCCAGGCCTGGTGGTGCACACTTGTAATTGCAGTACTTGGGAGGTTGAAACAGAAGGATCTCAGGTTCACGGCCAGCCTCGGCTGTACGGCCCTCCACAACTTAGTGAGGCCCTGTTTTAAAATAAAGAATATAAAATAGGGCTAGGGGTGTAGCTCAGAGGTAGAACACCCCTGGGTTTCATCCCTAGTACTGCAACAAAACAAAAACAAACAAACAAAAAACCAAAAAACTAGTGCTCTATGAGTTACATTGCTGGAAAATGTTAACAGGTCATTTTTAAATCCCATGATCAAGTAATATCAGGATAAACAATAAAATTTTTTCTTCTCTGCAAGACTTCTCAAAAGGTGGATACAGTGAGCAGAACTTCTAAAACCCATCGGACTGTACAACACTTTTTTTTTTTTGGCAGTCCTGGGATGAAACCCAGGGGCATTCTACCTATGAGCTACCATCCCCCACCTTATTTTTTATTCTTTATTTTGAAACAGGGTCTCACTGAGTTGCAAAGGACCTCACTAAGTAGCTGAGGCTGTCCTCAAAGTGCAATCCTCCGGTCTCGACCTCCCAAAAGCTGGGATGACAAATGTGCGCCACCACGCCCGGCTGGACAATACTTTTTACACAGAGCGACTTCAGAACCAGAGTCTGACAGAAAATACTTTTTTTTTTTTTTTTTTGGTGGGTCTGGGGGTGGAACTCAGGGGCATTTGACCTCCGAGCTACACCCCCTGCCCTATTTTTTATTCTTTATTTTGAAACCGGGTCTCACTGAGTTGCGGAGGGCCTCACTAAGTAGCTGAGGCTGTCCACGAACCGTGATCCTCCGGTCTCAGCCTCCCGAATGCTGGGATTACAAGTGTGCGCCACCACGCCCGGCTTAGAAAATACTTTTAAATGCTCCCACCAAAATCTACAAATGAATGGGAGAAAGAGGAAAACTGAAACTTGAATTATATGAACTATCCTACTTCTCTCGTTTAAAACACCTTCAAATAAAAGAAATTCATAAGCATTTCTTCAAATATCTTGCTCAGATAAGCCAGGGTTTACATTAATAGCACCATCTTAAAAGTAGAGTCTGTTGGGGTCTACAGAGATGAAGAATAGAACATTCAAAAAAAGCAGGTCATGGCAAATGCTCTGTTCGGGCTCCTCCTAAAACCAGGCAGGAATGATGAGTAGGTACTCACCTGAATTATAGATTTCTTCAAGATTCACAGAGTCAAGCATACTTAGAGGCATCCAGAGTTGTCTGTGTTCTACTTCCTTGCAGTAAAACCAGTGGGGCTGAACAGGTTCGTACTGGTGTTGAAGAACAAAGGGGGCAGGCTCCTGTGCAGAGGGACCCCCGGGTCTGGCAAAAGCCTGTGGCTGTGCTGGTGACTGCACCGAAGGAGGAATCTGAGGGGACGACATTAAGACTGTCGTGTTTGCCCAAAAGACATGCTTTTTATACACTTCAGACTCAAACTGGTATTAGTAGTAATGACTGTATATTTACTTCAAGAGAACTATATAATATGCTAACTGCTAAAGCAAGCCAGGTATGGTGGCACATACTTGGAATCCCAGCATCTGGGAGGCTGAGACAGGAGGATCCGGGTTCACAGGCAGCCTCAGCTACTGAGTGAAGCACTCCACAACTTAGTGACACCCTGTTTCAAATAAAGAATAAAAACTAGGGCTGGGGCCGGGCCTGGTGGTGCACATTTGTAATCTTAGGATTTGGGAAGCTGAGACGAGGATCGCAGTTCACAAATAGCTTTAGCTACTTAGTGAAGCCCTTTGCAACTCAGTAAGAAAGACCCTGCTTCAAAATAAAGAATAAAAAATAGGGCTGGGAGATGTAGCTCGAAGGCAAAATGCCCCTGGGTTCAATCCATCCCCAGTACCACACACACACAAAAACAGGTCTGGGGTTTAGCTCAGAGGTAGAAGATCCCTGGATTCAATCCCCACTACCAAAAAACAAAACAAACAAAAATGCCAAAGAAATTAAGTTTATAAAAAATCTAATGAGCGAGGTGGGGTGGTACACATTTACAATCCCATTATTTGGGAGGCTGAGAGAAGAGGATCACAGGTTAAATGCTAGACCACCTTAATTTATCAAAACACATTTTGGGGGGCACTGGGGATTGACCCTAGAGCCATTCTACCTCCAAGCTACACCCTCAGCTCTATTTTTTATTTCTTTATTTGGAAACAGGTTCTCACTAGATTTTTGAGACCTTGCTACATCGCTGAGGCTCACTTTGAACCTGCGATCCTCCTGTCTCAGCCTCCCAAGTACTGGGATTATAAGCATGTGCCACCAGGCCCGGCTTATCAAAACACTTTCAAAATAAAGTAGTGCTGGAGTGTAGCTTAGAAAGACAACAACCCTGGATTCAATCCCCAGTACCACAAAATAAATATTTAATGAAACTCCAAATTAGTTGCAAAGTAAACTATATTGCTGCACACTAATGGCAAAGTAAACTAACATATCTTTACAGAAATCAATCTAAAATTATGTCTCCCTTAGCCGGGCGTGGTGGTGCACGCTTGTAATCCTAGCCCTTAGGAGGCTGAGACAGGAGGATCAAATAGGTTCAAAGCCGGCCTCAGCTACTCAGTGAGACCCTGTTTCCAAATAAAGTATAAAATAGGTCTGGAAGTGTAGCCCAGAGGGAGAAAAGCTCCTGGGCTCCACCCCCAGCACCACAAAAAAATAAAGAATAAAAATGTCTCATGATTTATTTAATCTTTAAAATGTGCACACTTCTAAATCCAGCCATTCCACTTCTAAGAATTTATCCTAAATATTTAACTATATGCCGGGCATGGTGGTGCATGCTTGTAATCCTATTACTTGGGAAACAGACAGGAGTATCACAGATCCGCCAGCGTCAGCAACTTAGTGAGGTCCTCCACAACTTAGTGAGGTCCTCCGCAACTTAGTGAGACCCTGTTTCAAAATACAGGATAAAAATTGGGGCTGGAGGGTGTAGCTTGGCGGTTCAATCACCAGTACCACAAAAACATAGACACACACACACACACACACAATTATACAAACAAAAATTGACCCACAAGAATGCACACCAAATGGCTACTTACAATGGAAAAATCACTGGAAACAATCTAAATGTCTAACAGAAACCTAAATTTATTAATTACATTTCATTCAAATGCTAAAATTCTCTGAAGCCATTAAAATGTTTTTTAAAAATTTAGTAAAATATATCCACAAATATGCTGGGCATGTCGCACATTTGTAATCCCAGCATTTGGGAAGCTGAGACAGGAGGATCACAGTTCAAAGACAGCCTCAGCTCCTACTTAGTGAGGCCCTTTGCAACTCAGTTTTATTCTTTATTTTGAAACAGGGTCTACTAAGTTACAGAGGGCTTCACTAAGTAGCTGAGGATGGCCAAGAGACCCTGCGATCCTCCTGTCTCAGACTCCCAAACCTGGAATTACAAGCATGTACCACCAAGCCTAGCTCTTTGTGGATATATATATGTTCAAGTATATATATATGCTTTTTATTGTGGTACTGGGGATGGAACCCAGGGACATTCTACCTCTGAGCTACACCTCCTGCCCTATTTTATTATTTTGAAACAGGGTATCAATAAGTTGCAGAGGGTGGCTGCAAACCTACAATCATCCTGTCTCAGCCTCCCAAGTACTGGGCTTATAATCGTGCACCACTATGCCTGGCTTCTTCTTAAAACTATTAAGTAATTATCATTTAGAGCTGGATGCAATGGTCTGTGCATGTCATCTCAGTACTTGGGATGGTGAGGCAAGGAGGGTCGCAGGGTCCAGGCCAGCCTCAGCAACTTAGGGAGGTCCCCAGGAACCTAGTGAAGCCCTGTTCAAAATAAAATAGTACAATGGGGTTGAGGGTATAACTCAGAAGTAGAACTTCCCTGGGTTCAACTCCTAGTACCATAAAAATAAATGTGCTTACTTTCCAATTTATGATGCAATCCAACATTATCAATAATTTGCTATAATTAAATGGTAAACTCAATCTCCAGTGCTAGCGATGTAGCTGTGGTAGCGTGCCTGCCTAGCATGCTTGAGGCCCTGTGATCAACCTCCGCAGAAACAAACCAAAAAAGCAGATCACCAAGAGGACCCTGCCACCTCTGCCACACTGGGTGGGCTCCGATTCTCTAAGTCCCCTCCCCTGTTTTCATTCAAATCTTTTCTCTTTAGAAACTAGTTGAGCCGGGCGGGCATGGTGGTGCACACTTGTAATCCAGCATTCGGGAGACTGAGACTGGAGGATGTGTTTCGCGGACAGCCTCAGCTACTTAGTGAGGTCTTCCGCAACTTAGTGAGACCCTGCTTCAAAATAAAGAATAAAAAATAGGGCAGGGGGTGTAGCTTGGAGGTTGAATGCCCCTGGGTTCCACCCTCAGATCCACACACACAAAAAAAAACCCACAAAGATGAAAAGTGGCAGTCTGTTAAGACATATTTGCCTCAGCTCTCACATGTTCCAGGATAATATTATCAGTATCTTACACAAAAATCTGGGAATACTGGCATGTAGGTAACTCATTAGCACGTGGGAGGCTGAGACAGGAGGATTGCGCAGGTTTGAAGCCAGCCTCAGCTACTTAGTGAGGCTCTCAGCAACTGAGACCCTGTTTTCAAATAAAATATAAAATAGGTCTGGGAGCTGCCAGGTGTGGTGGTGCACGCTTGTAATCCCCATGCTTGGGAGACAGAGACAGAAGGATGGCGCAGGTTCAAAGCCAGCCTCTCTGGCTTTAGAGACCCTGTTTCCAAATAAAAATACAAAAATAGGTCTGGGAGTGTAGCCCGGAGGTAGAAGGGTTTCCAGGAACCCCAGTACCACCAAAAAGAAAGAAAAAAAATAGGTCTGGGAGTGTACCCCGAGGTAGAAAGCCCCTAGGTTCTACCCCCAGTACCACATACACACACACACACACACACACACACACACACACACACACACACACTGTGAGCCACCTGATAAGAGCTACCTTTAAGAGTGTTTACTTTTTTTTTCTTTGTGTGTGTGTGTGTGTGTGTGTGGTATTGGGGTTTCTGGAAGCCCTTCTACCTCCAGGCTACACTCCCAGACCTATTTTATATTATTTTTATTTGGAAACAGGGTCTCTTAAGCCAGCACAGCTGGCTTCGAACCTGCGTGATCCTCCTGTCTCCACCTCCCAAGTGCAGGGATTACAAGTGTGCCCACCACGCCCAGCACCTAAGAGTGTTTACTTTAAGCCATGTAACTTACAAAGAATACCCTCTAGAAATAACTTGTCCTCAAAACACTGGCTAAGGTGAAGAGAACACCTGGAGTTCTAGACAACGCCTGTCCACGTACCGGTGGCAGTGATCCTGGGGGCACCTGGTAGGCCGGCAGAGGGGGTCCCGCGGCGGGAGGGTGGGCGGGAGGGCCTGGCGTTTGGCACTGCTGGAGCTGGGGGGGTGTGATATAGGGATTAGCCCTGCTGCTGACAGGGGTATGGCGATAAGGATTATATCCGTGTTGAGGGGCTCCTTGGGGTGGGCTCCCAAAGCTTGAAGGAGGGAGACTGCTGGGCTGAGAAGGCAGGTAAGCATTCATTCCCATCTGTGAAGAAGGTGGAGCACTGTACTGAGCCTTCGGAGCAGGTGATGGAAACGCATTCAGCACATCTGGAGATCCGGTTGTAAAAGGCAGAGCAGCCGGGGGCTTGGCGAATGCCGACTGTCCAGCTGATGCTGCTGCAGTTGTTAAGGGTGACTGTCCAATATTCCCGAAAGGATCACTACTGCTTGATACCTGAGAGAAGTAACTGAATGTCTGTGGGGCGGATGTGTGAACAGAAGTCTGACCAAGGAAGCTGTCCTCCTCACCAACATCGGTGGAATCCTCTGAAACACAAGAGGAAGAACAGGGCAGGGAAGGCTTAAAGGTATTCTAACAGTCGAGAGGTGTGATTCAGTAAGGAAGAGCTAGCCACTGTGCCTCTTAGTTTGTTATTCTAACTTTCATTCCTGAATTACAGAAAAAAAAAATCTTTTCAAACCTTTTGAAATAAACTAGAAAATAAAAATTTGTAAAAAATTAAAAGTGGGAAAAATTCATAATTCATTCATAATTCTACCCCCAAGGAAAAAAAAAGTCACTTAAAACTCTTAAGACTTTAGAGCTGGGCATGGTGGTGCACGCTCGTAATCCCAGCAATTCAGGAGGCTGAGATAGGAGGTTCACGGTTTGTAGACAGCCTCGGCTACTTAGTGATGAGGCCCTTTCCAACTCAGTGAGACCCTGTTTCCAGGTAAAAAATAAAAAATAGGGCTGGAGGTGTAGCTTGGAGGTAGAATGCTCCTGGGTTCCATCCCCAGTACCGCATAAATAAATAAATAAATAAATAAATAAATAAATTCTTAAGACTTTGATACATATCCTTCCATACTTTTTAAGTAAATAAGTAGTTACTATTTATTTTGTAAATACAGGAATAGTTCTCTATAAAAGACCTAAAAACAGAAACAAAGTCTATACCTGCTATTTTTACATATTCTTTTGAATCCCTACTGCCCCCTTAAGATATAACTCTAATGTTACTCCATTATCCAAATATGAATAATTTTATTTCTATAGTCAGGAGGAGAAACTGAAGTACAGATATTAGCTGTTGACAAAAGGGGTGTATAAGCTCTGACTTACAGGGCAATTATTATATAAATGCAAATGTGGGTATTTGTATTCCCAGGGCAAAGTAGGTCAACCATTAACTGCCATCTCTAACACTCGCAGTGTCACAACCAGGTGGTCATTACTGAGCACGTCATCAGTAGAAAAGTCACTTTTCTAACTAAGGAAATTCTCCTCACCTCCCTTCTCCCAACTTAATCTTCAGTGTGGCTATTATCAATTTCTGAACAATTTCTCTTCTGTTCTGCCACCAAGATGTAAAACAGCAACATTTCCCTGTGCATGACCTCAAAAGTGCACCCAGTTCTTCCTCCCACGGTCTCATGAGCCCTCAGCTTACAGCCTCGGATTCCCCCCCTGTCTTTCCTTCTCCTCCTCCTTCCCTCTTCTTGCATACTGCTGGAGAGGAGTCCTCCTCAGGGGGGGCGGCCCTCACCCAGCACACAGGCACACTCTGTTCCCTGCCCCTGGACACCAGCCCAGCTCCGGGTTCCTCCTCGGCCTCTGCTGAAGGAGGCCACTAGACTCACAACCTTGAGCTTCCAGGCTGTTCCCATTATATTTCACATACACCAACTAGACACTCCCTATTCAGGTTGGGCCTTATACCCAAAGACTCAACCCAAAATTCCAAACCTATGAGCAGGCGTGGTGGCACACGCTTGTAATCCCAACATTCGGGAGCCTGAGGCAGGAGGATCTCGGTTCACAGACAACCTCAGCTACTTAGTAAGGCCCTTTGCAACTCAGTGAGACCCTGTTTCAAAATAAAGAATAAAAAATAGGGCTGGGATTATAGCTCGGAGGTAAAATGCCCCAGGGTTCCATCCCCAGTACTGCAAAATAAACAAAATTCCAAACCTAGATAATGGTGTCGGGGGTTGTCTTTCAGGATCATAACCATCAGTGCAGTGCTCAAATAATTCTATCATTTTTGCTCCTTTGTAACTAAAACTAAAATAATCCTCCCAACACATATCGCTTGTTGGCCTTCTTCCCTTTACATTTCTGATTTATTTCCAGTTTCCACCTCTCTTTGTAGTCCTGTGAACAAACATCACCCTGATTCTTCTGTATTTCTTAGTTCATCCCCCAACAATGAAAATCAGGGTGGGGGGTCTCTGTGGTGTCTTTCACCCTTTTAGGTTTAAGAGAACCTGAGATCTACTTAGTCCAAGAAATATTTTTCTAATTAGCATTAATTACAAATGAAATAATGAGTTCAACATGTTAGCCTCACCTCAGGGTCTTTGTTCGGCTCTACTGAATTTTGCCATCTGGGGATGGAACCCAGGGACCATCATACCACTACACTATATCCTCAGCCCTCACTATATCCTCAGCCCATGCAACCTGTCCTCAAACTTTCAATCCCCCTGCCTCAGCCTCCTGAGTAGGTCGCATTACAGGCATGCACCCGCTCCCAAAGGCACTTTCTAATTTCATGCAGACACTTACAGCTGCTAGACCCACATTTAATGAGTATACTCAGGACACTCCCAATTCGGTCTCAAACCCAGACTGTCCTCACGTGTTCCAGAAGCTATTTTCCACCTATTTCCTCTATATTTTGGAAGACTCAGCCACATATACTTCAAAATTAGTAATGCTATAATTGAATTTACTCTTATCCACCCCCATCCTTTGTCCTTTTACCAGATCTGTCTGAACAGAAGTTCACCAGATTCCAACAGAAGCCTCCAGTCTCTTCTACCCTTCTTTTCTTATACCCATCACTTAATCATTCAAGAAATACTTATAAAGTACCCACTACATACCAAGCATAAAACTCAGTCTTGGAGCTAAGACCAAACAAGACCTCTGTGCTGACAGAGCAAACAATCCCGCTTTCAGTGAACCACAAAGTGCCTGCAACTTTATAGTCTAAAGCTCTCTCACCGCCGCCTGCTCTTCATACGCAGATGCTCACTTGGGCTACAGAACCATCAGCTCCGAACTGCTACACAATGGCCCCCAGACTCTGAAATGGTCCCCAGATTCTGCCCATTCTTGCCCCAGTCAGCCTAATTTCTATGCAATCTAAGAAAACCCTGGTCTTGTCAGGAGTGCTGGTGCATACCTATAATCCCAGTACTTGGAAGACTGAGAAAGAGGGAACGCAGGTTCAAAGCCAGCTTCCGCAACTTAGCAAGACCCTGTTTCAATATTTAAAAAAAATTAAAAGAGGTTTTGGGGGTGTAGTTCAAAGGTGTACCACTCAGTGGGTTCAATTCCTAGTACCATACACACACAAAGAAAACCTAGTCTCCCTGAAACACATCTCTGATTTCACTGCCTTGATTAATTCCTTCAAAGGCTCCCCACACCCTAGAGGATGCTCTGCAAACTCCTTAACACAGTTTCTGAGGCGTATAGACCAGTAGAGTCACTCCCCTGTATACACTCTAGTTAGAGACCTACTGGGGGAAGGGAGGCAGGGAACAGGTCAGAGAGGGAAGAGGACAAGTCCTGCCCGGTCCGCAGGTTACACGCACCTCCAGACGCCCTCCCTTCTCCGTATCTTTAACACTCAGCTCAAGTATCCCCACCTGTGAGGCCCTGAAGCCTACGGAGGGGCACTGGTCCATCCTGGAGACACCCACTGTGTCCTGGGAGCCTCCCAGGAGGTGCTAGGGGAGCGGCACTGTTTAGTTTACATCCCCTGCCAACACCAGGGAAGTGTTCACCAAAGATGCGTGGAATGCCGGCGCACGAGAGCCCCGCATTCGGGACGAAGGGAACTGGGCGTCCTTACACCTAGAGCAATCCCCATCACCTCACCCGCGATCAAAACCCCCCGACCCCCACAAGCCTGGCCACCGCTGGCCCGGGCGAGGCCCCAACGCCCGGTCCACCCCCGCCCCGGCCGCCTGCGCGCACACGGGTCCGCGGGGCCACCTCCGCTTACTACCTCCGGGCAAGAGCAGGGAGGCCGGGGCAGCGGCGGCCTGGGTGACAGGGATGAAGGGCACGTTGAAGCTGAACTCTGTGGCCGAGGAGGAGAAGAGCAAGTTGGTGCCCGACGAGGAGGTGGAAGCGCCACCGCTGCCACCGTTAGGTCTCCTCTCGGCCATGGCTGCAGCCCACGGTCCGTTACACGTCTCCGGGAAGCCGGTGCAGCCCACTGGCCGGAAGCCGGTCACCCTCGGGGCCAGCGCACTTCCGCACTTGCGCACTGGGGCCGGCGCGCCGGATGCTGGGCCAGGGCTCTCTCCCAGCATGGGGCGGACGCTGCCAGAAGTCAAGATGGCGGCAGCGGCTTCAGCCCAAGCCCAGCACGTGACGCCCTCCGCTCTGCGCAGGCGTGGCTCGGCACCCTGCGCCAGGCTGGCCTCGGAGCCGGGCACCCTTGTTGCGGTTCAGATCAAAGCGCAAATTAAAGCCAAAAGTCGCGGGTTGTGGGCGGCGCTCACGGCTTCCTGAAAATACCGACGGGATAAAGTAATTGGCATAGATTTTAGAAGCGAAGACTACAGGACTAGGTTGCAGAGTGCCGCCAGGAGGAAGGGAGGAAAGGCGGGGGGGGGGCAATCAGAGCTGAGGAAGAGCCCAATTCACCTGTTCTAGCACCTGCCTGCCTTGCCGACTGAACTCTTGTCGTTGGCACAAAAACGGAAATAGTAAAACATTTGGATTTTTTTTTTTTTTTTTTTTTGCGGGTCTGGGGATGGAACCCAGGGGCATTCGACCTCCAAGCTACACCCCCTGCCCTATTTTTATTTATTTATTTATTTATTTATTTATTTATTTATTTATTTTGGTGGTACTGGTGTTCCTGGAAGCCCTTCTACCTCCGAGCTACACTCCCAGACCTATTTTATACTTTTTATTTGGAAACAGGGTCTCTTAAACCAGCGCGGCTGGCTTCGAACCTGCGCGATCCTCCTGTCTCCGCCTCCCAAGCGCGGGGATGACAAGCGTGCGCCGCCACGCCGGGCTTATTCTTTATTTTGAAACAGGGTCTCACTGAGTTGCGGAGGCCTCACTAAGTAGCTGAGGCTGTCCGCGGACCGCAATCCTCCAGTCTCAGCCTCCCGAATGCTGGGATTACAAGCGTGCGCCACCACGCCGGCTCCTTTGGAGGTTTATTTATTTATTTATTTATTTATTTTTTAATGTGTATGCCATTGAAAATGGCATACATTCAGACTGTGCCTGGTGCACTCTCCCCCCTACTTCTTCCTCCCTCCCAAATATGAGTGTCCAGGTTAACCATGCTACAGTTACTTTTACACATATTCGGATGTAGCTCCTCCATTAATCCACCTCAGCATTCTGCCTCTCCTACCCTTCCATTCTAGCTTTGCTGAGGTTTCCCCTCCATTATCTGGAGTCCCTCTGGTATCCCTAATTTGCTCCCTAGTTTGGACATATTAGAGAAAACATATGTCCCTTCTCTTTCTGTGCTTGACTGATCACACTTAATGTTCTCCAGGTCTTTCCATCTTCTTGCGAATGACATGATTTTCTTTTTTATAGCTGAGTAGAATTCCACTGTGTGTATTTCCCATAATTTTGCAATCCATTCATCTGTTGATGGAGACCTAGGTTGGTTCCATATTGTGGCTATTACGAATTGTGCTGCTATGAACATGGGTATGCATATGTTACTGTAATTCTCTGATTTCAACCCCACCTTTGAAGTTTTTGAATTGTAGGGAGGAAAATGTTTTTAAAAGCAGAGAATTGAGCCGGGCGTGGTGGCGCACGCTTGTAATCCCCGCACTTGCAGAGACAGGAGGATGGCACAGGTTCAAAGCCAGCCACACTGGCTTAGGAGACCCTGGTTCCAAATAAAAATATAAAATAGGTCTGAGAGTGTAGCCCGGAGGTAGAAGGGCTTTCAGGAACCCCAGTACCACCAAAAAGAAAAAGAAAAAAGAAAAGAAAAAAAGCAGGGAATTGAAACTTAAGGATGTGAACTCTCCTTTTGCTACTGGGAGTTGAACCCAGGGGCATTCCACCTCCAGCTTTCCAGCCTTCCTTCTGTCTGTCTTGGGTTGCTGGGGAGCTCCCCTAAATTGGTGAGGCTGCCTTCAAAACTGCAGTCCTCCCGCCTCAGCCTCCCAACTACTGGAATTACAAGCCTGTGCCACCACGCCCAGCAAGGAAGTCACATTTTTAATTTTTTCTATATGTATCCACTGCAGTCTGACTACTTCGGTTCAAAGTGCACTGTGGCTCCAACTTGGGCATAATTGCCATCTTTGTTACAGGTTATGAGAGAAAATAGCAATAGCAGTCTTTAAGCTTCATAGAGAGCAGGAGAGGGAGATGAGACCCCAAGAAACACTTTGAAATAGTAAAAACATGACTCCCCCAGCAGATTACACCTCTAGAGAACCTAAGTTTATTGATTATTCAATGTGCTTACTGCCGAAGATGTGTTGGGGAGGATAGTGGGGATTGAACCCAGAGGCATTCTACCTCTCAGCCTAACCCCGGCCCTACTTTATTTCAACACAGTGTCTCCCTAAGTTGTGGAGGGCCTTGTGAGGTTGCCGGAGCAAGCCAAGAACTTGTCCTCCTGCCTCAGGTTGTCATTTGATGGCTCAGGGATCCATATGCCTATCACTAAGTTTTGGCTAGACGAAACAGTCTTCCTGTCTTGGAATTACACACCTGGTGTGTTCCACCACACCCGGAAAAAAGTTCTTCTTTTTTAAGCTAAACACTAAGTAGGGCAGTAAGAAAGATTTTATTTAGTAATAATTATTGCAAAAGGGAAGCAGGTACACCATGAATGAAACCTAACTTTGTTGAAACAAAAGACTGGAGACTTTCAAGGCTGGGGTATGTTAAGGGAAAGGCACTGAGGAGGGAGAAGGCAGGTTGGCTTTGTGACTAGCCGCCTGGGCTTGGTGACTGGTGCTCATCCAAAGGATACACTCTGGATGCATGCTGTTTATATCTTTATGACAGGCAGTGGAGAAAGTTAGACCAAGGCAGCCACCGAGACTGGTCCTGAGAACGAAGATCTTAAATGTGTGCCATTCAAAGGACTTTTTTGTTTTGTTTTGATTTTGTGTGGTACTGGGGAATGAACTCAAGGACATTCTACCTCCGAGCTACATCTCCAGCCCTCTTTTATCTTTACTTAAAAATAGGAGCCGGGCGTGGTGACGCACGCTTGTAATCCCAGCACTTGGGAGGCTGAGACAAGAGGATCACACAGGTTCGAAGCCAGCCTCAGCTACTTAGTGAGGCTCTCAGCAACTTAGACCCTGTTTCCAAATAAGTATAAAAATAGGTCTGGGAGTATAATCTGGAGGTAGAAAAACTCCTGGGTTCCACCCTCAGTACCACACACACACAAAATAAGGTCTCACTACATTGATAAGAGTCTTGCTGAGGCTATTTCAAGCCTGGGATTCTCCTGTTTCAGCCTCCTAAGAACTCAGATTACAGAAGTAAGCCACCAAGCCAGCCTTCAGAGGATACCTGGAATACACAGGCATGGTGATGCACACCTGTAATCCCGGAACTAGGGAGGCTGAAATAGGAGGATTGAAGGTTCAAGGCCAGCCTCAGTGACTTAGTGAGATCCTCTTTCAAATCTAAAAATAAAATAGAGCTGGGGTTCTATCTCAGAGGTAGAATCCCCCCCCAATTCAAATCCTAGTGCCAAAAAATAAAAATAAGACAGGACTGAGGGAGTGAGGGTGTTCAAATCCCTAGTATCAGCCGGCACAGTGGCACACATCTGTAATCCCAGTACTTCGGAGGCTGAGACAGGAGGATCTCAGGTTCGAGCTTGGCCTCAGCAACTTAGGCCTTCTGCAACTTAGTGAGACTCTGTTCCCAAATAGAGTATTTAAAAAAAAATAGGGCTGGGGTGTAGTTTGGAGGTAGAATGCCCTTGGGTTCAATCCTCAGTACCCAAAACAACCCCCCCCCACACACACCAGTATCACACAAAATAAATGGACTCTTTGGGAAGAGGAGGGTGCTAGAAAGTAGATGATTTACATCTCAAAGAGGCAGAAGGAAGTGTTATAATTGTGACCTTTGGAAAGTAACTGCTCAATTTGGTGGTGCAGGGATCTATATGCTTATCGTTAAGTTTTGGCTGGATAAAAACAGTAAATTCTCCTAACTGCGTGGAACTTTC
This sequence comes from Muscardinus avellanarius, assembly GCF_963383645.1. NCBI lineage: Eukaryota > Metazoa > Chordata > Mammalia > Rodentia > Gliridae > Muscardinus > Muscardinus avellanarius. The sequence continues at coordinate 151,273,933 of NC_137789.1, read as the reverse complement.
TCACTTTCTCAGGCAGGCTTTTAAAGGGCCTGGGATCACCCTAGTAATATGGCCTTAAGCTGCCATAGGTCTTGCTAGAGGTCATTATTAGAGCGGACAAAACAGTACTAAACAAGGTTAGAGTGATGTACAGACTAGACCTGGGACCTTTCCTCTTTGGAGTTAAGTTTGGTGAAGAAAGAAAACTAAACAGATAATAACAAAAAGACCTAAAAGTCCTGAAGAATTAAAACAGTCGAATGCGAAGGAATTCTCCCAAAACATTTACCCCTCACGCACAGTTTTTGTGTGCGTGTGTGTTTCTGGGGATTGAATCTCATTTTGAAGCAGGATTTCACTAAATTGCTGAGCCTTTCCTTCAACCTGCCATTTTCCTGTCTCAGCCTCCCACGTATGGGATTTCAGGGGTGCCTTAAGGGCTGAACCTGGGGTTTCCAGAGGTTCATTCCGGGCTCAGGGGAAACAGTTTCACTACTGGACACGTCTCACGTTTCCTCAGCACGAGGGTGCTGTGGGGCGATCTTCTGGTCTTCCTTCTGTGGGCATCCTGATCCCCGTGGCGTGGAGTACTCGCCACAGCTCTCAGGCAGTTGTCAGCTTCGGGACGCGGACCGGGCAGTGTCCAGTCAGGTCCAAGGCCAGGGCGGGCGGGGTGGGGAATGGGTGTCTGAGTTTTCCTCTCCTTTAGGAGTCAGTCCTCCACCCCTGGACCACGGCAAATGGCACGTGGGATCCTTACCCGTACCCCTTAGCTCAGTGTACACCTGTAAGCGAGATTTTATCCCGCTGCAGGGAGCCGCAGGGCGCCAGAGATGAGTTACCACAAGCAACAAAATAAAAAAATCTGATTACATAAAAACATGTGTGTGTGTGTGTGTGTGTGTGTGTGTGTGTGTGTGTGTGTATATACATACACATACATATATGCTCAAAGAGGAGGTGGACGGACACCAAAGGCTGCTTCACCCACTAACTTGGCCCAGAGCTGACTCACATCTCTCTGAGCTTGGGCTTTAACCAGCGTTGAGTTAAAGAACCGGAATACGGAAGCGCCCCCTCCCGGCGCGCTCAGATGACGCAACGGCGCGCCGCGGCCGCCCCGCCTGCCCTTCCTCCGCCCGTCTCCAAGATGGCGGCCGCCCCGCCCTCCTGCCCGCGCCCGGGGCCGCGCCGCGCGCTCCCGTCGCCCCTCCCGCGCGAGCTCCACCCAGGTCGCGGGCAGCGCGGTCGACGACGGCGGCGGCGGCGGCGGCGGCGGCTGTTTCCCGCCATTGTGCGAAGTGCGGGCCCGCACGCTGCGTCTGCCGGCCCCCGGCAGCTGCTCGGCAGCGGCGTCTCCCCGAGGCCCGGCGGCCCGCGGTGCGGAGGAGGGCGCGGGCGGGAGCTGCGGAGCAGCCGAGGCGGAGCGGGGCGCCGGCCGCGCGGCCCCGGGCCTCGGCGAGATGCCCTGCGGGGAGGACTGGCTCAGCCACCCGCTCGGGATCGTGCAGGGCTTCTTCGGTGAGTGGGGCGGGCGAACGCGCGGCCCCGGGCCCGGCGGCCGCAGGTGCCTCCACCTGCCGCGCGGCCGAGGCCTCGAGGCGGGCGGGCCGGGGGGCCGGAGGGCTGATGGACGGCGGGCGGCGGGCTGATGGGCGGCGGGCTGATGGACGCGGGCTCGCGAGCCGCCCGCCCGGGATTTCAAAACTTCCGGTGGGGCGCCGGCCTCGCCCGCGTCCACGCTCCTCCGCGGCGCGGGCCTCCCCTGCGGAGACCGGCTTGTACGCGGTAGCTGGTTTTCCGTCCCGGCGACCCCGCGTGCCGCCCGTCTCCTCACCTGCTGCCGCGCCCCGGCCCGCGCTCTCCCTGCCGACTCCGGGCGGCGCCGCCGCAGCTGCCGCTCTTCTGCCCGGGGCCCGGCAGGACCCGTGGAAACTGTTCCGGGCGCTGGGCCTGGCCCCGCCCGGCACCGCGAGCACCGCCGGGCCGCCACCCCCGACCCGCGTGCAGTTGATGCGGCGTGCTGGGGTTCCTTGGCTCTTTGAAAGCATTCGGAGGGCCCAGGGGTGTGACTCGGAGGTGGAGCGCGCTCCTTCCCATCGTGGACGAGGCCCCGATCCCATCCCTCCACTCCCCCAGAAGAGAAGAAAAGCAAAAGCATTGTGTGCCTGTGTGTATATGTGGAGTTTTAGAGGGAAAGTCTAGCAAGCAGCTCAGTAGTTCGCAGCAGCCAAGTCGAGGGCACGCGATATATTTCTTGTAGAAGGGCCTCTAGTGCCCACAGCAGCTCTCTTCATTTTATCTCATTTTGGGGGTGAGAAGGATTACTAGGGATTGAACCCAAGGACTTTCCGCTTCTGAGTTCAACATCCTCAGCCCTTCGTTTTTTATTTTTTTTGGTACTGAGGGTGGAACCAGGGGACATTCTACCTCCGAGCTACACCCCCAGCCCTATTTTATTTTATTTTTTTAAACCAGATCTTGCTAGGTTAATGAGAGTTTAACAACTTGCTGAGGCTATCCTCGAAACTGCAAACCTCCCAAGTACTGGGATTATAGCACGCGTCGCCATGCCCCACTTCCTTTTATTTTTATTTTGAAACAGGATCTTGTCAAGTTGCTGAGGGTGGCCTTGAGTCTGTGACCCATCGCAGGCCCTCAAGTACTTTTTTGTGTGTGTGGTGGTGGTACTGGGGTTCCTGGAAGCCCATCTACCTCCGGGCTACACTCCCAGGCCCTATTTTATATTTTTATTTGGAAACGGGGTCTCTTAAGCCAGCGCTGCTGGCTTCGAACCTGCGCGATCCTCCTATCTCCGCCTCCCAAGCAGGGGGATTACAAGCTTGCGCCACTGCACCCGGCCCTCAAGTACTTTTAAAAAATTTTTTTGAAACACTGAGTTGCTGGGGAGCTTAAGTTGTTGAACTGGAACTACGATTTTTTTCTGTCTCAGCCTCCCAAGTATTGGGATTATGAGCTTGCACCACTACATTTGTTATTATTTTCAATAAAAAAGGGGGAGCCAGGCATGGTGGCGCTCGCTTATAATCCCAACATTTGGGAGGCTAAGACAGGAGAATCGTTCACGGCCAACTTCATCAGCTACTTAGTGAGGCCCAACTCAGACCCTGTTTCAAAATAAAGAATAAAAAATAGGGTGTCATGTGGAGGTAGAATGCCCTGGGTTCCATCCCCAGTGCCAAAAAGAAAAAAATAAATAAAAAAGGGGAAATTTCAGGAATTTACAGAATACAAAAAGCCATTCCAGTTCTTCATATTCAGGATAATCACTCCAGCTCACGGATGTCCCCTGTTTTTTGTTTTCTTTGTGTGTGTGGGTCTGGGAATGGAACCCAGAGGCATTTGACCTCTGAGCTATACCTCCTGCCCTAGTTTTTATTCTTTATTTTGAAATAGGGTTTCACTGAGTTGCTGAGGGCCTCACTAAGTAGCTGAGGCTATCCGTGAACCCCTGTCCTCTGGTCTCAGCCTCCCAAATGCTGGGATGACAAGCGTGCGCCACCACACCCGGCTCCTGTTTGTTTTATTTTATTTTTTATCTACTTATATATGTATGTCGAGATGGGGTTTCGCAGCAGGCTGATGTCCTCAGACTATCTTGCCTTAGCCTCCTGAGTGTCTGGGATTGCAGGCATGCGCCACCATGTCTGGTCTGAAATAATGTTTCTTAATATATCTTTCCAGTTGAGTCTCAGGGGCATTTGCTTTCCCACTCGATTGTCCCCATCATGTTAACCTCGTCATATATTTTAGTTTAGGTGACTAATCTAGAACTATGTGGTCCAGTTGTCTAATACAGGGGCCACTTATAGCTATTTAAATTAGCTAAAACTATAAAAAACTAAAAGTTGAGTTCCTCAGCTCAAAAAAACCATATTTTTTTTTTCTTTTTGTGGGGGGAGTTACTGAGGATTGAACCTAGAGGCATTCCAAGTTATACCCACAACCAATTTTATTTCTTATTTGAATGTAGAGTCTCACTAAGGACCTTGCCAGGTTGCTAAGGCTGGCTTCAAAACTGCGATCCTCCCGTTCAGCCTTCGTATTACTGGGATTCCAAGCGTGCACCATCACACCCACCTACCAGCCGTGTTTCAAGCGCTCATGGATTCGTGTGATCAGATACTTGTGTGTGTGAGGCAGTACAGGTATAGAATACTGCTGTCGTGTCAGAGTTGATGTGCAGCACGGGTCGAGTGCTCTCTTTTTAGTATGTGGTGCCAGTTTTTTGATAACCATCTACTACTTACTGAATCTTTCTCTTTCAGGATCTGAATTCTGTCTGTATCTTATCAGGTCTAGTTTTTAAACATCTCCTTTTCTTTTTTATTGGTGTATTGTAATCATACATTAAACATCTCTCAAATCTGTACAGAGATCATCTCCAAGACTATTGTCACGATTCAGGTCATTGTGGTCTCTGCCGAGTGACCGGGATAGCCTCCCAGCTGGCCTCCTGCCTCCAAATCGTGCTTGTGCTTCTCTTTTCTTCTCTGTGCTGGGATCAAGACCATCAGTGTCTTCCTGTTGCCCTTAATATCTGATCAGACCTTGAAAAAGTGGTTTACAAGGCCCCTGCGGGTTTCACCTAACTCTCAGATTGCATCAGTGCCTTCCTCTTGATGGTCTCCATCCCGGTTGTACTGAACCCTCCTGCAGATCTGATCTTGAACCTGCATCTAGGCCCTCTGTGTCGGCTGTTTACTTTGCCTGCTTCTCCCACCCATCCCAACTCCCCTTTTCTGGTTAAGTCTTTTCTTTTGGAAACCCAGTTAGGTTAGGCACCCCTACAAGTTATCACATCCTCTGCACCCCTAAAAAATTCCACATAGAGCACATTGTTGAAATTGCTCGTTGCCTGAGTCCCGATGCTAGATTTTTGCTCTTTGAATTCTGGGCCTGTGTCCGCATGGCTCACGGTTACATCCTTATGCCTGGTGCTTTGGAAGTGTTCAGAAGACACTGAACAGGAGCAGTGTAAAGGCTCATCGATGGGGGGAATTAGGATGGTTACTATGACCGCAGGCCTCAAGTTTGGGACAGTTCTACTGGGCTTTCTGTTGGTCCAGGTATAAGTTAATTCTTGGTTCAGTCAGATAAGAAACTTTGAAATTCTGTGGATAGCCAGTCGTAATTGTGAGTCAGAATCCGTCTCTGAGCTAGTCTGTTTGCAGTTTACATCTGCCGCATTAAGTTGTTCATATGTAAATTTCTTCCCTGTGAGCTTTTGTAAAATGCCTCTAGAGTCTGAGTTCTGACTTCACATTCTGGGTTTTATATAAAAATGATTTATATACAGGATATTGTGGCCCCTGTGCTTCTGATTTAGAAATATAGTTCAACAGAGCATATGCGTCTGATGCTAATAGCTTAGCCAATAGCTTAGTCCTAGCAGTGCTGATCATAGTGACCCATATCAAATTGTTTCCTTTAAAGATGGGAACTTTAACCAACAACAAACTTTTATAGTGTGTGTGTGTGTGTGTGTGTGTGTGTGTGTGTGTGTGTGTGTTTCTGGGGATCAAACCCAGGGGTATTCTGCCTCTGAGCTATATCCCCAGCCCTATTTTGTTACTTACTTATTTATGTATGTATTTACTTATTTTGGGGCATACTACCAAGGGCATACTACCTCTGAGTTATACCCCCAGTCCTATTTTTCTTTCTTTATTTTGAAACAAAATCTCACTCAGTAGCTGAGGCTGGCCTGAGAACCTGAGCTACTCCTGTCCTTGTCTCCCAAGTATTGGGATTACAGCCCCTGCCACCACACCTGGCTTAGATGGAAATCTTACAATAATCATTTCAGTTAGTAACTGCTTTTTGTGTGTGGGAGGAAATTTGTTTTGTTTTATTTTGCAGTACTGGGGATGGAACCCAGGGGCCTTCTACCTCTGAGCTACACTCCCAGTTCTATTTTTATTCTTTTTAATTCTTTATTTTGAAACAAGGTCTCACTGAGTTGCAAAGAGCCTCACTAAGTAGCTGAGGCTGTCTGCGAACCTAACTGCAGTCCTTCTGTCTCAGCCTCCTGAATGCCGGGATTACAATCGAGCATCACCATGGTTTATTTTGTTATTTTTGAGATAGCATTCCACCCTGCTGCCCAGGCTGGCCTTGAATACAAGGGATTCTGCTTGAGCGTCCCCCGAGTGGCAAGTACACACTCTCACACCTGACCATTATTGCTCTTAATTTCAGAAGAAGTAGCTTTTGTGTGTGGGGGTGGTCCTGGGGATGGAACCCAGGGGCTTCCTACCTCTGGGCTGTTCTCCCAGACCTCTTTTTATATTTTATTTATAAACAGGGTCTCACTAAGTTGCTGAGAGCCTCACTAAGTAGCTAAGGCTGGCTTCAAGCCTTTGCGGTACTCCTTTCTCAGCCTCCCAAGTGCTGGGATTACAAGCGTGCGCCATCTCGCCCTGCTGAGGAAGTAGCTGGGTTGTTTGTTTGTTTGTTTGTTGGCAGTACTGGGGATGGAACCCAGGGGCATTGTACCTCCAAGCTACACCGCCAGCCCTATTTTTAGTCTTTTTGTTTTTTGAAACAGGGTCTCACTGAGTCGCAAAGGGTCTTGCTAAGTAGCTGAGGCTGTCCTTAACTGCGATCCTTCTATCTCAGCCTCCCGAGTGCTGGGATTCCAAGTGTGGGCCGCCACACCCGGCTCAGAAGGAGCTTTTAGTTTCAGAAGTAGATATTTGTCAGCTCTAATCTGTTTTACCACTTTGACTTTAGCACGTTTTTGCCTCTGATTATTATTTCCACTATTATTTCTAATAGAACTAGACTGGCTCATATCCAAAGAGCAGTCGTATGTGGAGGGAAAGAGGATAGAGCATCTATCACTAGCATTTTGGGGAATTTAAAGCACTAATAAGAGCCACTAAAACCTAGTCTGCTCTTTATTGTCACCATGAACCTAAGCAGACAACTCACAACTTGTCTGTACCCAGCTTGACTCTCTCCTACCGCCCTGCCCTTCGTAGACCAGTGAAAGTGACCCACAGTCAGCTAGAGAGAGCAAAGCTTGCCTGAGGCTCTGGGCACCACATGCATGTGTGCACGTGCGCGCGCGCACACACACACACACACACACACACACACACGCACAGACACCACCCCCACCCAGGCAGAGGAGGGGCTGGCTATTCCAAGCCTGAGTAGGAGCAGGAACTGGGAAGCCAGCAGGAATCCAAACAACTCTTACCTTTTCCTCCTGCCGTCAGCTTTGTCTTTTCCACTGCAGAGCTCCCAAATACACTTGTTCTCAGTTCTAAGCCACACTAGCTAGCATATTTACCTTAATCCCAAATTTTCCAGGATAGAAAATCTGGTTGGTCCAGCACAGTCACATGTCAGCTCCTGGATTAGTCAGCTGCTGTCATGGCACAGATTTATGTGGGACAGTCATTATTGTGGCCCACATTATTGTGGCCGCAGCATTGGGAAAGGCGCTCAGGGTAGGAGCATGGATTGGGCGGCTGTAGCAAGACATATATTGTTTGTTTATTGTGGTCCTGGGAATTGGGCATGGGGGCATTCTACCTCTGAGCTGCACCCCTAGCCTTTTTAATATTTATTTGTGGTAGGGGGTGACCCCAGGGGCAGTCTACCTTTGAGTTACACCCTCTGCCCTATTTTATTCCTTTTATTTTTATTTTTTTATTTTTTTATTTTTTGCCGGTCTGGGGATGGAACCCAGGGGCATTTGACCTCCGAGCTACACCCCCAGCCCTATTTTTTATTCTTTCTTTTGAAACAGAATCTCTCTAAGTTGCAGAGGGCCTCACTAAGTAGCTGAGGCTGTCCACAAACCATCATCCTCCAGTCTCAGCCTCCCCAATGTTGGGATTATAAGCATGCACCACCACGCCTGGCTTTATTTTATTCTTTTATTTTGAAACAGGGTCTCACAAAGTTTTTGAGGTGGCTGTGAACCTGTGATCCTCCTGTCTTAGCCTCCCAAGTACTGCCCCACCTATTTTTAAGTTCTGAACAAGAAATGTGTGTACGTATTGCCTGCACCTAGCACAGACCACACTCTTCAGTGGCCACTGTGTGGCTACTCAGAGCTCCTCACTTGCCGTATGGCTATGTTAGGTTAACTAGTTTTTAATCTTGGGGTTTTTTGGTTTGTTTGCTTGCTTGTTTTTTTGGTACTGGGGATTGAACCCAAGAGCGTTCTATCTCTGAGCAACAGTCCAGCCCGATTTTGTGTGTGTGGTAGTGGGCGTGGAACTGAGGGCCCTTTTACTTCTGGGCTACACTCCCAGCCCCATTTCATTTATTTATTTATTTATTTATTTATTTATTTATTTATTTATTTATTGCTGTGCTGGGGATGAAACCCAGGGGCATTCTACCTCCAAGCTACATTCCCAGCCCTATTTTTTAGCCTTTTTATTTTTGAAACAGGGTCTCATTGAGTTGCAAAGGGCCTCACTAAGCTACTGCTGTCCCGTCTGTGAACTGCTGTCCTCTGGTCTCTTACCTCCCAAATACTGGGATTACAAGTGTGCACCACCACACCAGCTCTATTTTATTTTTTATTTGGAAGCAAGGTCTGGAGCTGGGGGTGTGGTGGCACGTGCTTGTAATCCCAGCATTCGGGAGCCTGAGACCGGAAGATCGTGGTTCGAGGACAGCCTCAGCCACTCAGTGAGGCCCTCTGCAACTTAGTGAGACCCTGTTTCAAAATAAAGAATAAAGCCGGGCGTGGTGGCACACGCTTGTAATCACTGCACTTGGGCTCACACGGGTTTGAAGCCAGCCTCAGCTACTTAGTGAGGCTCTCAGCAATTTAGTGAGACCATGTTTCCAAATAAAATATTAAAAAGGTCTGGGAGTATAGCCCGGAGGTAGAAAGCCTCTGGGTTCCACCCCCAGTACCACCAAAAAAAAAAAAAAAAAAAGAAAGAAAGAATAAAAATAGGGCAGGGGATGTGGCTCGGAGGTCAAATGCCCCTGGGTTCCATCCCCAGACCCGCAAACAAACAAAAACAAAGTGTTGCTAGGATGCTGCGAGCTTCGCTAAGTTGCGGAGGCTGACCTCAGACTTGCTCTACTCCTGTCTCCACCTCCCAAGTCCTGGGATTATGAATGTGCGCGTACTTGCTCATCTTTTACTCTCAATTTTACCATCTGTTAAATGGGATAATAAAAGAACCCACCTCTTGGATCTGTTAGATCTGTTATAAGGATCAAATTAGATCAAATATACAAAGTGCTTAGATGGTGCTTGGCATTATCTTCAGTTGATCAAACATTATTTTGTTATAACCTACATTATTCTAACTATGTGTTTTCATTGTCGTTTGAGCCTTTATCATTCATTCATTCATTCATTCATTCATTCATTCATTTATTTTGCGGTACTGGGGATGGAACCCCAGGGCATTCTACCTCTGAGTGACACTCTCAGCCTTATTTTTTATTCTTTATTTGGAAACAGGTCTCACTGAGTTGCAGAGGGCCTCACTAAGTAGCCGAGGCTGTCCATGAATCCTCCTGTCTCAGCCTCCCAAATGCTGGGATTACAAGCATGCGCCACAGTGCCAGGCTCCCTTTTTATTTTTTATTTTGAAACAGGGTCTCTAGGTTTCTGAAAGTCTCACTATGCTGCTGAAGGTGTTCTTAAACCCACCATCCTCCTGTCTCAGCCTCCCATGCAGTTTTAACTTACAGCAAAACTGAGTGAAAAATACAGATTTTTATGTGTCCCTCCCACACACATTGCCTCCTCCACTTATCAGTATCTCCTGCCCAGAATGGTACATTTGTCACGATTAATGACTCTACATTAGTCCCAGTTCTTGGAGGCTGAGACAGAAGGATCACAGGTTCAAGGCCAGCCCCAGAAATGTAGCAAAACTTTCAGCAACATAGTGAGACCCTATTTCAAAATTTTAAAAAAAAGGTTAGGATATAACTTGGAGGCAAACGCCCCTGTATTCAATCCCCAGTCCCACAAAAAAGGAAAATAAAAAAAGTGAACTTGCATTGACACTTTTATCACCCAAAGTATGTAGTTTATATTAAGGTTCAATCGCGTGCATTATGTATTATAATTGGTGCTGTCCTGGCTGCCCTAAACCTCTTAGCTCCACCCCAGAAATCTGTTTATGCAGTTCAGTACATTAAAAGATTAAAGAAAAAGATATGACCACCCTAGTGACATCAACAACACATTTGATAGTCTAAAAGGTGTGTGTGTGTCTGGAGATTGGACCCAGGGGTTCTACCTCTAAGCTACACCCGCAGCCCAGTTATTTTTGTATTTGAAGCAGGATCTCTAGGTTGCTGAGTCTCGCTAAGTTGCTGGGGCTGTTCTTGAACCTGTGATCTTCCTCTCAGTCTCCCAAGTACTGGGAAATTAGGAGTGTACCACCTCATCCGACTCTAAAGCCCATTTAATGATAAAAATGATCAATTGTGGCATGATTGTAAACCTGGGAGTATATGAGAGACCATCTGCCTTGATTCTTTCCCTTTTTGTGTGTGGTGGTGGTGGTTGTACTGAGGGTGGAATCCAGGGCCTCACACGCACCCCAGCACATGCCAGCCAAGTGCTCCCCGGCCGAGCCGCTCCCTCCGTTCTTTTCCTTTTGAGACTGTCTCTGTGTCACCAGGGCGGCCTCACAGTCCTCGTCTCAAAGCCATCCTCCTGCCTTAGCTTTCAGGGTGGCTGGGACTAGGTGTGCACCTGTACTCCCAGCTTAACTTTTTTTTTTTCCTACCTCTAGGCCATACTCCCAGACCTATTTTATACTTTATTTGGAAACAGGGTCTCACTAAGTAGCTGAGGCTGGCTTCGAACCTGTGCAATCCTCCTGTCTCAGCCTCCCAAACGCAGGGATTACAAACGTGCGCCACCTTGCCCAGCCATTTACTAATTTTTTAATTTAATTTAATTTTGTGGGGATACTGGGGATGGAACCCCAGAGGCATTCCACCTTTGAGCTACACACCCAGCCCTTTTTTGAAACAGGGCTTGCTGAGTTACTGAGGGTTTTGCTGAATTGCTGAGGCTGGCCTCAAACCTGCCATCCTCCCCTCTCAGCCTGGAAGTACTGGGAATGCAGGCATGCAGCATCGCGGCTGATGCATTTCTTTTTCTTACTGAACAGAAACATGGCATCATTTCCACCCAGCTTCTCCGGCATTTCATCTTACCAGTCACTCGAGCCTCGCTGACGATGTTCTCAGGGAGCCCTCAGAGCCCTCCGAACTTGTCTCTAGTTTGTGCCACTTGCTTTTTAGGTTTCTGTAGAGTATCATACCTGGGAATTTAGCTGGGCATGGTGGTGCATACCTGTAATCCTAGTACTCGGGAGACTGAGACAGGAGGATCCAGGTTTAAGGACAGCCTCAGCAAGTAGTGAGGCTTTTCAACCTAGCAAGTCCTTGTTTCAAAATAAAAAGTAGGTCTGAGGGTGTAGCTCAGAGCTAGAATACTCCTAGGTTCAATTCCCAGTTTAAAAATAATAATAATAATAATAATAATAATAATAATAATAATAATAATAAGCCGGGCGTGGTGGCACACGCTTGTAATCCCAGCATTTGGGAGGCTGAGACCAGAGGACAGCCTCAGCTACTTAGTGAGGCCCTCTGCAACTCAGTGAGACCCAGTTTTAAAATAAAGAATAAAAAATTGGGCAGGGGGTGTAGCTTGGAGGTCAAATGCCTCTGGGTTCCATCCCCAGACCCGCAAAAAAAAAAAAAAAAAAAAAATAATAATAATAATAATAATATTAAGTTTTTTTTCTTCATTGTATTCATGAGTTGATTCTGTTATTTCTTGGACTCCATATCTCCCACTTAAGTAGATTCTTTTTAAATTTTACAATTTTTTTTTTTAAAGGTGGTATGACTTAGTGAGACCCGGTTTCAAAATTTATTTTTTTTTTTTCACAACATGAAGAGTTTATATTTAATGTAGTACTTCTCACCATGGGGATGTTACTCAACTGCTAAAAAGGTTTATTTATTTTCTTACATTAAATTAGCTCTTCCCTTTTAATGTCAATATAAAGGGGTTTTTAATACATTATTTTCTCTATTTCAATATTAGATACACTGAATACATATCTTCTAAACTTCTTTGCCCCAGAGATAAAAGTTTCAAATTTAGTACACTATTAACTTGGGAGATAAATCAAATGGATATCTAATAAAAATGTGGAGGAAAAGTCTCCTCACCAATTCAGGAGGCAGTGATGATAACTAAACAGTGGCCAACTGCTAGCTTCTGGGCAAAGGCTTCCTTCTTATTTCATGTGCTATGCAAATTCTGAAACTATAAACTACTACTTATGCAAATTTAAGCCGTCTTCTTTGACCATCTAAGCAGCAAACACAAATTACAGACTGCATTTTTCAGTGCATTAGTTGTTGTAAAGAAAACATTTTTCCCATTTAACAAGAGACTATTTCTTTTAATTTCATGGGGAAACAACGACAAACGTGAAACCATTATTATTTGTTGGGAACTTTAGAGACCAAAGCTCAGGTTTAGCCTCAATAGCACAAAGGGTTTCAGAGCGAAGTTGAATTCAAGAAGCCCTTGAAAGTCACATCTGTCCACTTCTCTTTCGTGCATATACACCCGGGCAAGCACAGATGCCTGTAATGCTGAGAACCACACCTAACAAGAGAGCTAGTGCATCTCCGGCTTCTACTGCTTCAACAACTGGCAGCACCAAAAGCAAGGAAATGAGGACTAAGAGCAACTGTGTTGAAACTGAGGTCATGATGTTGGGATCTTGAGGACTGAAGGTTCCAAAGAAATGGGAAATATAAAAGTCTATCTGACTTGAAATATTCCTTTTCTGGAACTCCGGATGCTGAGGCTAAGAGGTTACACGTGACACTGCCTTCCAAAAAAAAAAAAAAAATAGGGCTGGGAGTGTAGCTTGGAGGTAGAATGCCCCTGGGTTCAACCCCCAGTGCTGCAAAAGAAAAAAAGGTGGTGTGAAAACCAGGCACGGTGGTGCACGCCTGTATTCCAGTACTTGGGAGGCTGAGATAGGAATCCTGATCACAGATTGGAGGACAGCTTCATCAAGAAGTGAGGCTCTCATCAACCTAGGGAGGCCCTGTTTCCAAATAAAAATTTTAAAAATAGGCTGAGGGTGTAGCTTGGAGGTAGAATGCCCCGGGTTCAGTCTCCAGTGCCACAACACACACAAAAGTGGCGTGAGAAGAGAACAAGAGGTGCCTTACTTAATGACAGAACAGTCAGTTGACCAAGAAGACATGCCCCTAGGTCTTCCAAACTACAGAGTTAAGGATACCTGAGGCAGGAAGTGCAGGCACTGTGGAAGATGGACTACTCTTCTCTCCACTCTTAAGAGCCCGTAGATAGGAATCAGCAGAGATGTAGAACACAGTCAGCACGCCAATCTAATCGTCACTTGTCTACCAAATGCCAGGATACATGTCCTATTCAAGCGTGCACAGAACATTCGCCAGGATGAATCATATCTTGAGTCGTCAACCAAGTACCAACAAAATCAAGGAAGCGAGCTCGTGTTTGTTCTCTGACCATAATGAAAGTAGGTTGAAACTGGCAACAGAAATTAACAGGAAAATTCAGAATTGAGAAAATAACATTTTGAGATGATCCATGAGTCAAAAAGATACAGAAACAAACCCACACACCTATAGTCAATTGATCTTTAACACAGGAGCCTTTTTCAACAAATGGTGCTGGGAGAACTGGCTATCCATTTGTCGAAAGATGGAGCTAAATCCTTACCTCTTACCATGCGCAGGAATCAACTCGAGATGGATCAAAGACTTAGAAATTAGACCAGAGACTGTGAAGTTATTAGAGAAAGGCATAGGATCAACACTCAACATACAGGCTCAGGCAATAACTTTCTCAATAAGACCTCCAGAGCTCAGGAAATTAAAGCAATAATTAATAAGTGGAACGGCATCAAACTAAATGTTTCTTCTCATCAAAGGAAACCATCAAGAACCTAAAGAGAAAGCCTACAGAATGAAAGAAGATTTTTTAACCAGCCACCACTCTGATAGAGCGGTAATATCCAGAATATACAAAGAGCTCAAAAGACTACACTAGCAAAACAAATAACCCAATCAAGAAATGGGCAACTGAAATGAATAGACATTTCACAAAAGAAGAGATACAAATGGCCAATAGATACATGAAAGATGTTCAATATCATTAGCCATCAGGGAGATGCAAGTCAAAACTACACTGAGATTCCATCTAACCCCAATCAGAGTGGCAAGCGTAAAGAAATCAAATAACAAATGCTGGCAAGGGTGTGGGGAAAGGAACTCTTACACTGTTGGTGGGAGTACAAAATAGTTCAGCCACTGTGGAGATCAGTATGGAGATTCCTTAGAAAACTGGGAATAGATATACCATATGATCTGGTTATACCACTCATGGGTATTTGTCCAAAGGGGTTGAAATCAGAGAACTACAGTAAGATGCATACCCATGTTTATAGCAGCACAATTCATAATAGCCAAAATATGGAATCAACCTGGGTCTCCATCAACAGATGAATGGATTGCAAAATTATGGGAAATACACACAGTGGACTTAGCTATAAAGAAAAAGAAAATCATGTCATTCGCAAGAAGATGGAAAGGCCTGGAAAACATTATTTTAAGTGAGATCAGCCAGGCACAGAAAGAGAAGGGACATATGTTTTCTCTAATATGCCCACACTAGAGCTGGGCATGGTGGCACATGCTTGTAATCCCTGCACTTGGGAAGCTGAGACGGGAAGATCGCACAGATTTGAAGCCAGCCTCAGCTACTTAGTGAGGCTCTCAGCAACTTAGTGAGACCCTGTTTCCAAATAAAATATAAAATAGGTCTGAAAGTATAGCCTGGAGGTAAAAAGCCTTTGGGTTCCATCCCCAGTACCACACACACACACACACACATAATAATAATAATAATAATAATAATAATAATAATAATAATAAAAAATATGCTCCAAACTAGGGAGTATTAAGAATACCAGAGAGTATAGTCCTTAATATAGTCCCTAATACTGAGGGACTCCATATAATGGAGGGGAAACCTCAGCAAAGCTAGAATGGAAGGAGAGGAAGAATGCTGAGGTTGATTAATGGGGGAGCTACATCTGAATATGTATAAAAGTATGGTTAGCCTGGACACTCATTGTTGGGAGGGGAGAAGAAGTGGGGTGGGCACCAAGCATAGTCTGAATGTATGCCATTTTTAATACGTTCCACATTAAAAAAATTAAAAAACTGAAGGAAGCCAGGTAAGTAGTGCTCACCTGGAATCCGAGTACTTGGGAAGCTGAGGATTGCTGGTTCAAGCCCAGCCTTGGCAACTTGGCAGGACTCAGCAATCTAGCTGTTTCAAAACAAAAAAAAAAATTTTAAAGGGCAAGGGGTGTAGCTCAGAGATAAAATGCCCTTGGCTTCAATCCCCAGTAACTAACACACACACAAATACACAACAAAGGAGAGGTTACTGTGACCAAAGGGGAGGGGTGATTGCTGCTAGACTTGCAAAGCTGCCTGTTTGTCCATGTTGTAGTTATTTACTGTTACTTCCTTTAATTCAACTTGTTCTGTCCCGGGTCCTTGCTAGACTGTGGGGCTGTTTGTCTAAATAGAGAGCAGCTTGTAGGCCGGCTTTGAAAACTCCTTGTAATTCCTGTGAGCGCGCCTGGCTTTGCTCGCAGGCCCTCTCCTCGTCCAGACACTTGCCTTTCTAGCAGTGCCCCTAGGTGTCCTTGGGCGCCATTGCTGTTCTCCCAGAGTGCCCTGCGTCTAGAATCCCTCCCTTCCTACTCGGCAGGCTTCCACTCTTGGCCTCTCTCGAGGCCTCTTTTGACGCCCTCTCTGAGTTGCTTTGGTCCACATTACTTTTCTTTGGTTTTTGCTGCTCTTCTAACCATACCTGATCTAAGCTCTAAGTCCCTTTAGCTAGAAGTTGCACCTGCCAGCGTGCTGGGCACATGGTAGACTCAACTAATGCAAAGTTGTTGTTGTGCTCCATAAGTTTTTGGAATTATTTGCTTCTTTAATTGTCCAACAGTACCATGTATCTTGTAAGCTGGCCTTCACTTAAGAAAATTGTATTTGTATATATGCAAGTTACTAGGATTAAAGCTAAAGAACTTCATTACCATGTCAGTTAGACTAGCTCGCTTGGGAAATGTGGCTTTGTCTCTTGTTTTTTTTCTGGTTTCTTGAGATGTCAGATAAACAGCTTAGTTTCATTTTGGTGACATGGGGTTTTAGCATGGGCAGCTCCATTTTTATTTTTAGTCTGCTCTGTTGCAGGAACCTAGTCCAAAACAGTGACCTCCTGCTTTAAAAGAGTCTGTATTCTCAAATATTAGTGTCATAAAAAAACAAAGATTAGGGAACCTCTCAGATTAAAGGAGATTAAAGAGACATGGTAGCTGAGTGTGCTATATACTCCTAGACTGGGTCCTGTATTGAAAGGGAAAAGGCGATATAAAGGATAGTGTTGGATCCTGGCGTGGTGGCGCACGCTTTGCTTGGAATCCCAGCAATCGGGAGGCTGAGACCAGAGGATCACGGTTCGCAGACAGCCTCAGCTACTTAGTGAGGCCCTCTGCAACTCAGTGAGACCCTGCTTCAAAATAAAGAATAAAAACTAGAGCAGGGGTTGTAGCTTCAAAGTCGAGTGCCCCCCTGGATTCTATCCCCAGAACCCCCCCCCCACAAAAAAAAGGATAGTGTTAAGACAAATGACACTGAAGTGTGGATGGTAATGGTAGGTTACATTAAAAATATTGTATCAAGTTTGAATTTTCAAGTACATGAGAGATAAATGATATAGCAAGTGTGGCAAGGACACAGATTTCTATGTATGGTTTACATTTACATAAGTCTGAAATTATTCCCCCCAAGAAAGTTAACAAAATACCTTCTCATTTTAGGATAATTATACTTTTTTTTTTTTTTTTTTTCGTGGTGGTACTGGGGGCAGAACCCAGGGGTTTTCTACCTCCAGGCTATACTCCCAGACCTATTTTATACTTTATTTGGAAACAGGGTCTCACTAAATTGCTGAGAGCCCCACTAAGTAGCTGAGGCTGGCCTTGAACCTGTGCGATCCTCCTGTCTCAGCCTCCCAAGCACTAGGATTACAAGTGTGCACCACCACGCCCAGCTAGTTGTAAATTTTTTTTAAAAAGAGCTGACATAAAAATATTTTGATAAACAGTGCCTTACAAATGGCAGCACACGCTGCTTTGTCTAGGCCAGCCACGTCGGTAGCAGAGAAGCCTGCAGAAGCTCTGCACCCAGCCCTAACAGGGCAGGCAGCTACTTGAGTGCCTTGGTGCTACAGATGCACCTAGGACATTTCTTCATGTAGCAAATTTTAGTTCTGGTTGAACTGGGTAAGCTAATGTGTGACTCACCTGAATACATCTTTGAAAACTTGAGCTTTGTAAACATTCTCTTTCAGCTCAAAATGGAGTTAATCCTGACTGGGAGAAGAAAGTTATTGAATATTTTAAGGAAAAACTGAAGGAAAATAATGCTCCTAAATGGGTAAGTTTATTGCGATTTTAGGCTTGGGCAATCATATATGAATTCATAATATATGAACTAATGCGGTGAATACTTGGGTCTTTGCAAGTGATTTTATATTGTGCCTCTAGGTGGCAGTAACTGACTTACTTCCTAGGACGAGCCATCTATTACCTTTGTTTTATTACCTTCATTTTAAAAGAATTAGCACGAGTCAAAAGAACTCATCGAAGTAAATGCTTTTCTGCAAATTGAAAAGCATTCAGAAAGGAAAGCACTCTTTTACATTATAGTTAAGTGTTACTGCATAAACTTGCAAGAACTCAGAAGGTTTTGTCTATAGAATTACATTATGTTGGCCATGAGATCATTTGGTTTCCTAGTAGGGCTTGATTGTGCGTCTGTGTTCATGTGAGGACAACTTGTGTCTTAATATAGAGTCTGTGTACAAATGTGCTTATGTTACAGATAGGGTATTTTGTTAACAGACTTGATTGTGTTCCTTTAAGGTACCATCACTGAATGAAGTTCCCCTGCATTATTTGAAGCCTAACAGTTTTGTGAAATTTCGTTGCATGATTCAGGATATGTTCGATCCTGAGTTTTACATGGGAGTTTATGAAACGGTTAACCAGAGCACAAAAGCACGTGTATGTATTGCTTCTTCCATGAAAACTTTCTGCTTAGAATTTGCTTTGTGCATTGTATTAATATGATGCTATTTTCCTTTGTTTGGGCTCATAGGTTCTTCATTTTGGAAAATACAGAGACGTGGCAGAGTGTGGGGTATGTATTAAGGCATATAAAACTGCTAGGCATAGTAGTACCAGCCTGTAATCCCAATACTCCCAGCACTGAGACAGGAGGATCTCATGTTAGAGGACAACCTCAGCAAAAGTGAGACCCTGTTTCAAAATAAAAATAAAAAGGGCTGAGTTGTAGTTCAGAGTTAGAATGCCTTTGGGCTTGATCTCCAGTACGAAAAATTATTTTTTGAAAAGGGCTAGGCATACAGCTCAGTGGTAACACACCCTGGGTTCAATCCCCAGGACCTCTCCCCACATACACAAAGATATATAAAACATTTTAGTAAGAATTTCCACTAGGCGTGGTGGAGCACGCTTGTAATCCCAGCTCTTGGGAGGCTGAGACAGGAGGATCGCGCAGGTTCGAAGCCAGCCTCAGCTACTTAGTGAGGCTCTCAGCAACTTAGTGAGACCCTGTTTCCAAATAAAATATAAAAAATAGGTCTGGGCGTATAGCCCGGAGGTAGAAAGCCTCTGGGTTCCACCCCCAGTGCCACCAAAAAATAAAAAAGGAATTTCCAAAACAGGAAATTTATTAATCCTTTGATCAGTCTTCAATTCATTTATCTTTGTATAAATAAGTTCTAAACTGGCATGGTGGCACATACGTATCATCCCAACTACTCCAGAGGCTGAGGCAGGTGGATCTCAAGTTTGGGGTGCACCTAAGTGTCTCAGTAAGAACCTGTCTTAAAGGGCTGGGGATGGAGCAAATTGTAGAGGGCCCTGAGTTCAGTCCCCAGGAACCCCTCCCCAAAAAAAGTCATGTGGAGTGTTTTATTTGGCTTTATTCATTTTTCTCATTTTTTGTCTTTTAAAGAAGATTAAATATTGTAAATAGAAAATAGAAAAATTGCTTTTAATTCTCTATATATGATACATACATATCTTTAGTTTAAGATTACATATTATATCTTATTTATTTATTTATTTATTTATTGTACTAGGGGTGGAACCCAGGCGCCTTCTACCTTCGGGCTACACCCTGATTTATTTTTTTATTTTTATTTTTTTATTTTTTGGTGGTACTGGGGGTGGAACCCAGAGGCTTTCTACCTCCAGGCTATACTTCCAGACCTATTTTATATTTTATTTGGAAACAGGGTCTTACTAAGTAGCTGAGAGCCTCATTAAGTAGCTGAGGCTGGCTTCGAAACTGTGCGATCCTCCTGTCTCAGCCTCCCAAGTGCTGGGATTACAAGCGTGCGCCACCATGCCCGGCCACCCTGATTTTTTATAATTTATTTTGAAACAGGTACTCACTAAGTTGCTGAGAGCCTCACTAAGCTGCTGAGACTGACTTTGAACCTGGATCTTCCTGTCTCAGCCTCCCAAGCGTGGGGATTACAAGCGTGCACCACCATGCCCAGGTAGATTATGCCTTTTTAAAACGAACATGAAAGGTAATTTAGGCTTGGTATCTGCTTAATTAAATATAATTAAATCTTCCTCACTTTTCCTGGGAGAAAAGAAAAAATTATTTTTAGTTTTAATATTTTTCCCTCTTTTTGCAATACTAGAGATTGAACGCTGGGGCGGGCACTGTATCACCAAGCTATATCTCCAGCCCTCTTATATTTTATTGTGAGACAGAGTCTCCCTGAGTTACCCAAGTTGGCGTTGAACTTGTGCGTCTCCTGCATCCGTTTTTCAGATAACTGAGATTACAGGCTACCATGCCCACTGGCTATCTTTAGTATTTATTTGTTTATTATTTTTGTGCTGAGCATTCAATCTTAGGTACAATGGTACATGTTAAGCAACATGCTCTACCACTGAGCTATACTCCTAGCTTGAAAAACATTATTGCCAGGCGTGGTCGCGCACACTTGTAATCCCAGCATTCTGGAGGATCCGGGTTCGCGGACAGCCTCAGCTACTTAGTGAGGCCCTTTGAAACTCAGTGAGACCATTTCAAAATAAAGACTTAAAAAATAGGGCTGGGTTGTACCTCAGAGGTAGAATGCTTCTGGTTTCTATCCCAGTCCCGCAAAAAAAAAAAAAAAGAAAAAAGAAAAATATTTGTGTGTGTGTGTGTGTGTGTGTGAACCTACACTTTTTATTGATGAGAAGTAGTAATGGAAGCTCTCTTATATATCAACAATGGGGAGAGAAAAGGCAGAACGTTGAGTACAGCCATAACGGGAGGGATCAGAGCTCGCAGTAAAGCAGCTGCAGAGGCTCCGCAGCATTGCGTTGTTTCTTCCCGTCGCTCTTCTGGTGATGGGAACAGCATGCGGAACTAGAGTGAATTTCACTCCGACATCTGTCCAAAGTGCATGGAACCATAGCCAGGAAAGTTGTAAAGTTCATGTCTACTTTAAAAGTAAAAGAGATTATTGGTAGCAGGTCAGGATAAATTGGTTAACCAAAAATGTCTCCCATAATTTCTGCCTCCTGGGATTTTCTAAGTATATTGGAAATAAGTATGCCTTTCCTAGGGAGCAATGTCTGCAGTTTAAATGTGTGTGAAGGGACACTAGGGATAAAATACAGGGGCATTCTGCCTCCAAGCTGCACCCCAGCTCCTTTTTGCTTGCTTCTAAAAAATGGTCATTTAGAATTGGTTGCTTAGTTAAATTAACTATTAAGGTGACATTTATTATGGTTATATAAATAGTACGAAAATGTTGCCGGGCGTGATGGCACACCTGTCATCCCAGTACTTGGGAGGCTAAAAGAGGATTGCAGGTTTGAGGCCAGCCTCAGTAAGTTAGCAAGACCCTGTTTCAAAACAAAAAGGTCTGGACAGCTTGGAGACATAATACCTCAGTACCAAATAATAATAAGAAAATATAGTGGCTAATTTTTTATTATTTTTATTTTTTTTACTAATTTTTTGAAGAAAACTTTTGCATCTATTACAGCCTCAACAAGAACTTGACTTAAACTCTCCCCGATCTACCACGTCGGAAAGGCAGACATTCTACTGCGTCCCAGTGCCTGGTGAATCTACGTGGGTAAAAGAAATATCCTTTACTGGAAACATATCTACTAAATAGTTCCTAACTACTTTTTAAATGAAAAGACCACAGTTCCGATTGCAGTCTTATTACTCCGATAACACTGACTAGAAAATGTATTATTCATTTGTATAACGTGTGGCTTCCTTATTTATGGTGGCACTAAAGATTAAACCCAGGGGTGTTCTATCTCTGAGCTGTACGCCCAGCCCTTTTTAATTTTGAAGCAGCACGTACCGCATGCTGGCCTAGAAATTGCAGTCTTTTTGTCTCAGCCTCCCAAGTACTGGGATTACAAGTGTGCACCACCCTGCTTGGCTGAGACCCTGTTTCAAAATAAAGAAAAAATAGGGCTGGGAATGTAGCTTGGAGATAGATGCCCCTGGGTTTAATCCCCCATACCAAAAAAAAAAGAGGAGAGAATGTCTCAGCCAGTGTGGTAGTGCACACCTGCAGTCCCAGTGCTTCAAAGCCTGAGCAACTGAGGCTCTCAGCAACTCAGTAGCACCTTGTTTTTTGGTTTGTTTATTTTTTGGGTTCATTTTTTATTTTTCAGTACTGGGGGTGGAACCCAGGGGCATTCTACCTCCAAGCTATACCCTCAGCCCTATTTTTTTTAATTCTTTGTTTTGAAACAGAGTCTCACTGAGTAGCAAAGGGGAAATGTCAGTCATTTTTTAAAATATTTTTCCTGTCCCAATCTCGGTGTTTTCTAGAACTTCAGTCACATGGTTGTTGTACTACTTTGTAATTTCTCCCAGGTAACCTGGGCTCTGTTCATTTTTGTTCCCTGCCAGTCCTAGGAATTGAGCCCGGGCCCTGAGTGTGCTGACAGCAAGCATTCTGCCTCTGAGCTCTACTCCCAGGCTTGTTTGCTTTTTAATACTTTTTTCTTTCTTTTCTTTGCTTTGGATAAGTACTATTAACTTTCCCTCCCATCCCTAATCTCATGTCAACCCAGTCGGGGTTTGTTACTTTATTTTTTGCAGCTGCCTTAGCTGTGTCATATCTGGCTGTGTTGCTTTGGGCTGTTTTTTTTTTTTTTTTTTTTGTGGGTCTGGGGATGGAACCCAGGGGCATTTGACCTCTGAGCTACACCCCCTGCCTTATTTTTATTCTGTATTTTGAAACAGGGTCTCACTGAGTTGCAGAGGGCCTCACTAAGTAGCTGAGGCTGTCCGTGAACCGCAATCCTCCAGTCTTAGCCTCCCAAATGCTGGGATTACAAGCATGTGCCACCACGCCCGGCTGCTTTTGGCCGATTTTAATTCTGATTATAGATCATATTTTCCTGCTTCTTCACATGATGTCTTATTATATGCTCAGAGTTTCCTTCTCTCTCTTTCTTTCTTTCTCTCTTTCCCTCCCTCCCTCCTTCCCTTTCTTTCTCTCTCTCTCTTTCTTTCTTTCTTTCTTTCTTTCTTTCTTTCTTTCTTTCTTTCTTTCTTTCTTTCTTTCTTTCTTTCTTACTAGGAATTGAACCCAGAGGCATTCTATATCCAAACTATACGTATACCCCACCTTTTTTTATTTTTATTTTTTTTGTGGTACCTAGGGGCTTTTTTTTTTTTTTTAGGTCTGGGGATGGAACCCAGGGGCATTTGACCTCTGAGCTACACCCCCTGCCCTATTTTTATTCTTTGTTTTGAAACAGGGTCTCACTAAGTTGCAGAGGGCCTCACTAAGTAGCTGAGGCTGTCCGCGAACCACGATCCTCCAGTCTCAGCCTCCCGAATGCTGGGATCACAAGCGTGCGCCACCACGCCCGGCTAGAACCCAGGGGCTTTCTACCTCTGAGGTATACTCCCAGACCTATTTTATACTTTATTTTGAAACAGGGTCTCACTAAGTTGCTCAGAGTCTCACTTAATAGCTGAGGCTGGCTTCGAACCTGCGCGATCCTCCTGTCTCAGCCTCCCAAGCGCAGGGATTACAAGTGTGTGCCACCACGCTGGCTTACCCCCACCTTTTTTATTTTTTGTTTTTCGAGTCTTGCTAGGTTGCTGAGAGTCTAGTTCAGTTGATAAGGCTGGTCTTGAACCTACGATCCACTTGTCTCAGCCTCCCAATTACTGGGATTATAGGCATGCACCACCTCCCTGGCTGAGTTTTCTGTCTTTAAGATAGAATGTTGCATTTGGCTGGGCATGGGATTACATACTTATAATCCTAGTAATTGGGAGGCTGAATCCAGGGGGATTGAAGATTCAGGCCAGCTTTAGCAAAGTATAAGGCAGAAATACAATATTTGCTAAATATAATTAGCAACATATAAGGTAGAAAGGGCCACACATGGTAGTACTTGCCTGTAATTCCAGAGAGGCTGAGATCGGAGACTCACAGGTTTGAGACCAGCCTTGGCAATTCAGCAAGGCCCTCAACAACTTAGTGAAACCCTGTTTCAAAATAAAAATGAAATGTAACTCAGAGGTAGAAGTCCAGTCTCCAGTACCATACCCACAGAAGTGAAAAGGGCTGGAGGTGTAGCTCGGGTGTGGAGCATCCCTGGGTTCAATTCCTCCTACCAAAATGAGCGACGAGTGGCCTAGATCTTGCGGGTTTGGGGATTTGATAAGGTAGGTGCATTGTAGTCCTCGCTGTACTCAACGTAGTCCTGACTTACGAGTTCTGCTATTTCTAGGTCTTGACTAAATGTCTGGGATGTTTAGCAAGATCCAGTTCTAGGACTTTCAAGCCTCCATTTAATTCTCAGCCAACCATCAGCTAGCCTATGCTAGGCTTTGAGGAATCTGACTTTTGACTGGACTTTCACTTGGTTATCGGCCAAAGATACGATGGAAGATGTACAGATTTCTGGGTCTTGTTGCTGCAGCTGCTCCCCGTGTAGCACCTGTCTGCAGATTGCAGCTGCTTCCATAGCCCTGAACTGCATGCTCTTTCTAACACAGCAAGAGCAGGCCTCCGCTTCTCTTCACTGCAGTGGAAAATGTCTCCCGCAGGCAGATGGGAAGAAGGGTTTTCCAGGTGTGCATCTCTTCATTTCAAGGTGGTAACCTGTGTTCCATATTGTCCAGTGCCTGAAAACAGTTGCTCTACTTACTCTGCCCAGTTTTATGGTCGTTTACTGTGAGGGCAGGTAACATGGTTGATAGCGGTTTCTTGCATGACCCAAATTGCCTAATGAAATTGCTTCTTCAGCTGGGTTTGGTGGCACATGCCTGTAATCCCAGTACTTGGGAGGCTGAGATGGGAGGATCACAGGTTGAGGGGCAGCCTCAGCAGTGCAGGGAGACTCTTAACGGCCTATTGAGACCCTGTTTCAAAAACACAAAATATAGAGGGCTATATGTGAGGCTTGAAAGTAGAATGACCCTGAGTTCAATCCCCAGTACTACAAAAGAAAAAAGAAAAGAACTTTTTGAATTTTCACTGAATTGCCAAACTAGTCATCCTTGGCCAGTTGTATAATTAACGTAATTTAGGCCGTGCCTCAGCTCTTTCCTTAACGGTCCATGTAACGCCTATGTTAATGCAAACCAAGCCCGAGTGAGCCCCTCAACGTCCTACACTCCCAGTCGTCACAAAAGGAGTTATGAAGATGATGAAGACATGGACCTGCAGCCCCATAAACAGAAGGACCAACACGCCGGCGCCAGACAAGCAGGTGCGTGGACCAGCGGGCTCCTCAGGCCTCTGCCCTCTCGCCGATCCAGTTTCACAACGACCTGCTCCGTGGGAACAGTTCTGGGTTTAGGAGCTGACGATTACATGGCAGCCTCCACAAGTCTATCAGAATTGTAAGCCGAGCGTGGTGGCGCACGCTTGTAATCCCAGCATTCGGGAGGCTGACGCAGGAGGATCGCGATTTGCGGCCAGCCTCAGCTACTTAGTGAGGCCCTCTGCAACTCATTGAGACCCTGTTTCAAAATAAAGAATAAAAAATGGGGCAGGGAGTGTAGCTCAGAGGTCAAATGTCCCAGGGTTCCATCCCCAGACCCGCAAATAAAAAAAAAAAAAAGAATTGTGGCCAGTGCGGGTGCAGCGCAGTAGGACAGCCCTTGCCTCGCACACAAGGCCACGGAGCTAGAGAACAAGTACCACAGTAGGAAAGATTTTTTTTAAAGACAGTTTTGAGAGTTTAATACAGTGCTATTTGGTCAAAGTGTGTTTCATAATTGAGCAGTTTGGCCTCACTTAGTGAGAAGTGGCTGCTTTAATGTACGTTTTTAGATTCTCAAGTGGTTAGCTGGAAAAGAACTTTTCTCTCTACATATTTATTTTTATCTCTACTCTTTAAGTAATGTGAAGGCATAGTGCTTTACCCTACAAGTGGTTTAAATTTATCTGGAAACATCCTTTCTCAGTTTCTTTTTAGAATAGCAGTATTTTCATTTAATTTTGTAACACTAAAAATACCATAGGGAAAAATATGAAATTGTGGTATACTAGAGGAATTTTTATTGGAGTATTTCTTTGTGTGTGTGTGTGTAGTACTGGGGATGGAACCCAGGGACATTCTACCTAGGAGCTACACCCCCAGTCCTATTTTTTATTGTTTATTCTGGAACAGGTCTCAGTGGGTTGCAAAAGAGTCTCACTAAGTAGCTGAGGCTGTCCTCGAACCGCAGTCCTCCTGTCTTATCCTCCCAAATGTTGGGATTACAAGCATGCACCACCATGCCTGGCTTGGAGTATTTCTTAAAACATGCCTGAAATACAGTGAATTCTGATTAAAACAAAAGGACCAAAACTGAAGTTTTCTAGAAAATAAATTTCAGAATTGCCACATGTCGAGCTGGACATAGTGGCGCACGCTTGTAATCCCAGCATTTGGGAGGCTGAGACCGGAGGGTCGCGGTTTGCGGACAGCCTCAGCTACTTAGTGAGGGCCTCCGCAACTTAGTGAGCCCCTGTTTTAAAATAAAGAATAAAAAATAGGGCAGGGGTGTAGCTCGGAGGTCGATGCCCCTGGGTTCCATCTCCAGTACCACAAAAAAAGAATTGCCACATGTCTTCATTGATTCAGTCAGATTTTATGAACGGAATCCCTTCAGTGTGGAAGTCTATGAGTTTGTCTCTGTTCCTCCTCCTGTGCGTGTGGTGGGGACAGTACTGGGGCCTGAGCTCAGGCACATTCTACCTCTGAGCTGCACACGCAGACCCTTTTTTTTTTTTTTTTTTTTAATTTGGAAACAGGGTCTCACTAGATTGATGAGAGTCTCACTACTTGCTGAGGGTGACCTCACACCTGCAATCCTCCTTGTCACAGCCTCCTAAGGACTGTGATTACAAGCATGCGCCACCACACACCTGGCTTTTATTTCTCCTTTTTATATGCTAGTCACTTTAGCACTTCTAAGTAGAGGGAAGTCTAAGGGAAGAGGTATAGTGAGTCAGTCTTGTCAATTATTTTATGAGAGATAGGGTTAAAAGAAAAATGTAACAATTAGGCATTCACGGATGAATTTCCTTTGATCATACATTATTCTGGGGTGTGTGTGTGTGTGTGTGTGTGTGTGTGTGTGTGTGTGTGTGTGTGTGAGAGAGAGAGACAGACAGACAGACAGACAGACACAAACAAACACACAGACTGGGAACTGAGCCCCTGGGCGTTCTGCCTCTCAGCTCTACCCCCACAGTACTATTTTATTTTTATTTTGAAACATCTCACTAAGCTGATCAGCAACTCACTACTTACTGAGGTGTCCTCAAACCTGTGATCCTTCTGTCTCAGCCTCCCAAGTGTTATGATTATAGATGTACACCACCACACCTGGCTAATATTAACTGAGTACTGAGTTCCTTAATGTTAAGCTTTTTTTTTTTTTTTTTTTTTTTTTTTTTTTTTTGTGGTACTGGGGTTCCTGGAAGCCCTTCTACCTCCAGGCTACACTCCCAGACCTATATTTTTTATACTTTTTATTTGGAAACAGGGTCTCTTAAGTCAGCATGGCTGGCTTCAAACCTGCGCGATCCTCCTGTCTCCGCTTCCCAAGCAAGGGGATTACAAGTGTGCGCCACCACGCCAGGCTTAAGCTTATTTTAATGATATAGAAATCGGAATGTTTTACAGAGAGCATGTACATCTGCCCCTAAAGTTCATTAAAATTAATGCTATAGCAGTAAGTAATCAAGTCCAAGAACATGGTGATTCTCTTTATTATCACATAAGCAGTTCATGCTTCTTTCTTTCTTTCTTTCTTTCTTTCTTTCTTTCTTTTTTTTTTTTTTTGTGGGTCTGGGGATGGAACCCAGGGGCATTCTATTTTTTATTTTTTATCTTTGAAACAGGGTCTCACTGAGTTGCAAAGGACCTCACTAAGTAGCTGAGGCTGGCCGCGAACCGTGATCTTCCTGTCTCAGCCTCCCAAATGCTGGGATTATGGGTGTGCACCACCATGCCCAGTTTAAACTTTTTATTTTAAAATAAGTGTAGCCAGGCATGGTTGTACACGCCTGTAATCCCAGTACTTGGAGGCTGAGACAGGAGGATTGCAGGTTCAAGGACAGCTTCAGCAAGTAATGAGACTCTTATCAACCTAGCAAGATCCTGTTTCAAGATAAAAATAAGACTGGGGTGTAGCTCAGAGGTAGAATACCCTGAGTTCAATTCCCAGCACCACAAAAAAAAATTTTTTTAATTAAGTGTAGAATTACATGCAGTTGTAAGAAATAATAGAGCTCTTATCCCCTTAATGGTGCCCGCTTGTGTAACCAGTGGACGTTGATGCGCCCTCTGGCCTTCAGAGCTGTCTGCGCGGTGCATCTGCACGGCTGCGCGGTGGTAGTCGAGGTGCAGAGCGCTGCTGCCAGCCTCTTGACGCCCCCTCAGCATCCACCCACCCCAGCCCTGGCACCCGCTCATCTCCTCCTGCTCTGTGATCTTGTCTTTCTAAGGACTAGGTAAATGGAATCGTACATTACATAAACTTCGGGGTCAGCTTTTCCAGCCGGCACAGTTCCCTGAGGTGCTTAAGAGTAGTTTCGTGCTTCAGTGGTTTATCCGTTTTAGTGCTGATAGCATTCCGTGATGTGGCCACACTGTGACTAGGGCTGTTTATCAACCCTACATTGTGACTGTTTAGGAGTAGGGCTTAGTGATGTATATATTTCTAGCAATTAGTCTGGGACATAGTAGATATTAATAAATACTTAGTAAATGAATTTATTGTTATGGCTTTATTGCTTAATAAAAGGTATGTGTATGTCTTCCTTAGGTAAAAGATCTCATACTAACTGAATATTAACTCTTTAAAAGTACTTACATGAAGCTGAGCATGATGGCACACGCTTGTAATCCCAGCATTTGGGAGGCTGAGACCAGAGGATCGTGGTTCACAGACAGCCTCAGCTACTTAGTGAGGCCCTCCACAACTTAGTGAGACCCTGTTTCAAAATAAAGAATTAAAAAATAGGATGTGAGGGTAATCTGGCTGCAACATCTGTCACCCCATCGATGGCCAGGGTTGCTTGGGCTGACCTGGCTGGCTAGGCGGGTGTCCCCTCCCTCCCTCACCCTCCATGTGCGTCCTCTGGAAGCTGTGCACTCAGCGGAAGCGGACAACCTTCCCTGAATAGAGGAGGACCTTCCCCAAATAGAGGAGGACCTTCCCTGAATAGAGGAGGACCTTCCCCAAATAGAGGAGGACCTTCCCCGAATAGAGGAGGACCTTCCCCGAATAGAGGAGGACCTTCCCTGAATAGAGGAGGACCGGTCTTTCATCCAGGGTGTACGAGTAGCTGTGCTCCCCTGCTAGAACCTCCAGACAAGCTCTCGAGGCCCATTTCTAGGAGAACGCAGGTTAGTCAAGCTCCCAAGACTCCAGACACATCCCAGTGAGGCGCTGCGTGTGGCAGTCTGCCTTCTTTAAAAAGAAAAGAAAAAAAAATTAGGGGATGTAGCTCAGAGGTCAAATGCCCTTGGGTTCCATCTCTAGACCTGCAAAAAATAAAAAATAATAAAAGTACTTACATGAGACTTGATGTGAATGATTTATGGGGTGTGTGTGTGTGTGTGTGTGTGTGTGTGTGTGTGTGTGTGTGTGTTACTGGGGATGGAACCCAGGGGCATTCGATCTCTGAGCTACACCCCCAGCCCTATTTTTTATTCTTTATTTTGAAACAGGGTCTCACTGAGTTGCAAAGGGCCTCACTAAGTAGTAGCTGAGGCTGTCTTCAAACTGCGATCCTCCCGTCTCAGCCCCTCAAATGCTGGGATTACAAACATGTGCCACCACACCTGGCTTAATTTTTTTTTTTTTTTTCAGTACTGGGGATGGAACCCAGAGGCATTTTGCCTCAAGTTATACTTCCAGCCCTATTTTTTATTCCTTATTTTGAGACAGGGTCTCACTGAGTTGCAAAAGACCTCACTAAGTAGCTGAGGCTGTCCATGAACTGTGATCCTCCTGTCTTAGTCTCCCGAATGCTGAGATTAAAGGAATGTACCATCACGCCCGGCAGGTTGATAGTATGAAAATAAAATTTGCAGATCCATGTCTATTTTTGTTTTCTTATTCTTTATTTTGCAACAAGGTCTCATCAAATTGGGAGAGCCTCACTAAGTAGCTGAGGCTGGCAGCAAACCCAGATCCTCCTGTCTCAGCCTCCCAAGTACTGGGATTACCGGCGTGCCCCACCATGCCGAGCCAGTTTAAACTTTTGAAGCTCAGAAACACCACTTTCACCAAACTTGAGGCGTTTGGGAATGTCCTTAGAAATGACTGAGTGCAGTGCTGTGCTTTGAACTCAGGTGGGCTGCAGTGGTCTGGAGAGCCCAAGCGTTTAGAAACTGAAGCCTCCACTCGGCAGCAGCTGGGCTCTCGGCTCATCTCGTCTCCCTTCGATCTGAATTTCCCACTGCCTGGAGAGAAGGGCCCTGCCTGCCTCGTGAAGGTAATGCCACCCCTCCCGGCCCTGGCCTGACGGGTGGGCTCCACATCTCAGGAAGTGAAGTGGAAACCTCTTCACGATTCTGTGTGTGCTGCTATGCCAAACCACACACAGACTTTGTTTCCAGGCTCTGATCTGAAGGTGACCAAGGTCTCCTGGGATGACACCAGGTGTCAAGGAGAGGAGAGCCTAGGTGTGTTGGTCTTGCCGTCTAGCCGTGGCCTGCCTTCTGGACTTGGCCTTCCAGAGCGCCATCTTCAAGGCCAGAAGCACCCTGCCTCTGCTTTCACGGCCACAGTGCCACCTGGCCTTTAAGAAAGGCTCCTCTTTTGTAGATCTGTGTGATTACACTGGGCCCACCGTGATAATCCAGGATAATCTCCCCATCAGTCACACCTGTGAGTCTTTTTGCATATGACGTAGCACACTGACAGAATACGTTGTGAACATCTTTGGGGCGGGCCCTTACTCTGGCTCCTACAGCGTGTGTGTGTGCATGTAGAACTTGGGGTCGACCCAGGGGCATTCGACCTCCGAGCTACACCCCCCGCCCAATATTCTATTCTTTATTTGGAAACAGGGTCTCACTAAGTTGCAGAGGGTCTTACAAGTTGCTGAGGCTGTCTGTGAACCGGGATCCTCCTGTTCCAGCCTCCCAAGCACTGGGATTTCAAGCGTGCACCATTACGCCCAGCTTGGCATTCTTTTTAAATGTGCTTTTATTGGTGCATCATAGTCTTACATCATACTGTAAATTGTATTGACAGTGCTATGCATGCACACTCCGTCAGCATTTTTAACAAGCTGAAGAATATTTACATACAGCAGTAGAACACAACTGTTTTCTGTGTGTGGTCATGGGGACAACCCAGAGGCGTTCGAAGTCGGAGCTACGGCCCCAGCCCTGTTTATTTTTTATTTTGTAATAGGGCCTTACTGAGTTACTGAGGGTGACCTTGAACCTGTGATCCTCCTGCCTCAGCTCCCAAGTTCTGGGATTACTTCCTGTCTACTTCTGTCCTTTATCATTTTTAAATTCACAATATCTACTTTTTTTTGTCATTTTTGTTTCTTATCAAAACCCATTTCTCATGTTTAAAGTAAAATGAAAAAAAAACTGTTAAAAGTTTGTTTTCCTGTTCTGCTTATTGTGTTCTTTTTATTCTGATAGGAGAACAAGTAATGGAGTTCAGAAATGATGAGTGAGCTTTTTTTTTTTTCCTTTTCTTTTTTTCTTCAATACTGGAGGCAGAACCCAGGGGCATTCTACCTCCAAGCTATACCGCAGCCCTACTTTTTATTCTTTATTTTGAAACAGGGTCTCACTAAGTTGCAGAGGGCCTCACTAAGTGGCTGAAGCTGTTGGGGAACCCAGATCCTCCTGTCTCAGCCTCCAAGGTACTGGGATTAAAAGTGTGTACCAAGCCGGGCGTGGTGGCGCACGCTTGTAATCCCAGCATTCGGGAGGCTGAAACCTGGAGGATCACGGTTCGCGGACAGCCTCAGCTACTCAGTGAGGCCCTCTGCAACTCAGTGAGACCCAGTTTCAAAATAAAGAATAAAAACTAGGGCAGGGGGTGTAGCTCGGAGGTCGAATGCCCCTGGGTTCTATCCCCAGACCCGCAAAAAAAAAAAAAAAAAAAAAAGTGTGTACCACCATGTCCTGCTTGAACATTTCTTCTTCTTTTTTTTTTTTTTTGAGGGTCTGGGGATGGAACCCAGGGGCATTTGACCCCAAGCCACAACCCCAGCCCTATTTTTATTCTTTATTTTGAAACAGGGTCTCACTATGTTGCGGAGGGCTTCACTAAGTAGCTGAGGCTGGCCGCAAACTGTGATCCTCCGGTTTCAGCCTCCCGAGTGCTAGGATTACAAGCATTCGCCACCACGCCCAGAACGAACATTTCTAATTTTATGGTTTACAATTTAATGGCCCTTCAGACCAAGTTTTTCTCCTTGTCTTTTTTTTTTTTTTTTTTTTTTGGGCAGTCTGGAGTTGGAACCCAGGGGCATTCTACCTCCAAGCTACACCCCCAGCCCTATTTAATTCTTTATTTTGAAACAGAGCCTCACTAAGGAGCTGAGGCTGTCCGCAAACCGTGATCCTCTGGTCTCGGCCTCCCGAATGCTGGGCTTCCCAGCGAGCCCACCACACCCGGCTTTCCTTGCCATGTGTTCATCAGGCCTTAACCAGTAAAAGACTTTGACTGAAGCCCATCGGGACAGTTTTGAAAACTTGTTTTTTTCTTTATTGTAAAACTCATAGCCATTCTGAGTTTTGTAATAATCCCCTGAATGTTGCATCACTTATGAATAAGCCTAAAATTAGTAATTCTGTTAGTGTGGTTAGTAGGTTTTGAGGGAATATGTTTCCAGTTTTGACAGACTGCCGGCCTTTGGGAAAAGCCTTTTCTTTGAAGTACTGTGGTATATTAAGCACAGACATTGATGTGGGAGTCAGGAGTCCAGAGTTCTGGGTTTAATTACTTGACTCACTACCAGAATGACTGTAGCAAGGCCCTTACCTCTCTTGGTCTTAGTTTGTGAAAGTGGTAAGTTACTTAAAGGTTCGCTTTTTTCATCTAAAACTGCAAGACACTCCTTTAAGCTTGCTTTCTTAGATTCCTTTGTGTCATTTAGTACTAACAGTGTGATTTCATATGGTCGCTTGGTAGGTCTATGAAGATTGGGATTGTTTCAAAGTAAATGATGTTCTTGAATTATACGGCGTGCTGTCTGTGGATCCAGTGCTCAGTATACTGACTGACGAAAGGTATTTGTCCCCTTTTTTTGTAATTTCTTAAAATTTTATATGCTTTCAGAGAAGTGGTAGATGGTTACGGAAAAATCTCTTTTCCCTTGTACTCAGCATTTGCTGGTTGTCCACACTCTGGCCCCATGGGTGCCACCATTCATGTGTGCTGTTATGTGCACATTTTTCTGAAACACTTGAGCATAAATTGCAGGCATCAAACCTATTACCCTTAAATACTGGAGTCCTAGTTCCTAAGAGCAAAGACTTCTTCACGCGCGGTCAGAGCACAGGCACAGGTGTCAACATTAGGAAATGTGCAGGTCCGTGCTGACCCTGCCCCACCTCAGTTTTGTTCCAGAGATCACGCGTGCTTTAATCTGAAGCTGCCCTTAGCCTTTCTCTGCCCTTAGCGTGCTTGGCACTTGCTGAGAAGGCCAAGGTCGGGCACCTGCAGATCTTGGGCCTCGCAGGTCCCAACTCCAGTTTGCGGAGGACCCGCTTCTCATGTATAGACAGCGGGTCTTGATGCTTTTGAACAATACAAGCTGGTTCCGGTTCTCAGTGGAACGCCTCAGAGCTGTCCCAGACGGCATGAGAAAAGGACCCTGGTTTGGAAGTGTGTGTGTGTGAAGAATTGGCCACTCACAACAGTTGAGAACGTGTCTGTGAATGGAATCCTGTAGACCCTTTACAGCACTGGCAGTTTTAGCATCCGGAGTGAAAGACTCTGATTGTGAAGAACCAGACAAATCCGCTCCTCTGTGAGCGAGCGGCCTGTGGAGCAGGGCATTTTAGGGCGAGGAGCTGCTTCCTGCCCTTTCAGTCGTGCAGGTGGAGTGCTCGGCTTGCATCCCAACACTGCCCTGAGGCTGCGCGCTGTTCTCACGCCTTGCTGCTGCTGTCTCTGCAGGGACGCGTCTGCGCTGCCAGACCCCATGGAGTGCACCGACACAGCCGAGGAGCAGAGGGTGCACAGTCCTCCTGCCTCGCTAGTGCCAAGAATCCACGTGATCCTAGCCCAGAAGCTGCAGCATGTCAACCCGTTGTTGCCTGCTTGCCTTAACAAAGAGGAGAGCAGAGCCTGTAAGTGTAAGTGTTGATGCCTGCCAGCCGCAGACCCGCCCCTCTGTTCACAGAGTGGACGTAGTCGGGCCTTCAGTGATGGCTGCACCGCCCCGCTTTCCTCTTCCCTTAGCGCAGCAGTTGTGCTTTGAAGAGTGCCACCACTTGCCACACACTGGCTTGCCACACACAGGGTCCCTGGTCACCTGGCGTGCGGCTCTTTCCTGGGGGGGTCCCCTGGTCACCTGGCATGCAGCTCTTTCCTGGGGGGGTCCGCTGGTCACCTGGCATGCAGCTCTTTCCTGGGGGGGTCCCCTGGTCACCTGGCATGCAGCTCTCTTCTGGGGGGGTCCCCTGCTCACCTGGCATGCAGCTCTTTCCTGGGGGGTCCCCTGGTCACCTGGCATGCAGCTCTCTCCTGGGGGGGTCCCCTGCTCACCTGGCATGCAGCTCTCTCCTGGGGGGTCCCCTGGTCACCTGGCGTGCGGCTCTCTGGCGCTGCTTGGGCAGCCCGTGTGTGCTCAGTTGCTGTCCCTTCCTCCTGCAGTCGTGTCTGCCTTCATGTCCGAGTTGTCTCCAGTCCGAGCGGAGCTGCTTGGGTTCCTCACTCATGCCCTTCTGGGAGACAGTTTGGCTGCTGAATACCTTATATTACATCTCATCTCCACTGTGTAAGTGCTCTGGGTTCCAGATGGGATAAAGGGAGATTGGTGTGGTGTAGAAGGCAGAAAAGAACAGGAAGGTTCCTGCTGCGGGTTGTGTGTTTTAGTCTATCAGGCTTCATCAGCAGGTGATTTTTATTTGTTCTGTATAATAAGTGTTATAGCAAATCACAAATTTACCTTTTCTTAGTTTTACATTTAGGTTTTACCTTTTTTTTTGTGGTACTGGGAATTGAACCCATGGGCATTTTACCTCTGAGCTATATCCCCGGCCTGATTGGTCTCAAACCTCTGAATTGAACATGTCAGAGCTTCTCAAGTACTGTGATTGCAGGTGTGCAACACCACGCCCACTGGCATTTGGTTATTTTGAGTTTATTTTCTTAAGTGTTAGAGCCAATATCAGATAAAGGACTTGGCTGCTGAGTGAAATGAGCTGTTTTATGGGTTTTTTTTTTTAATTTTGTTTTGTTAAAATTAGGGATTGAACATAGGGTCTTACAGGTGCTAGGCAAGCACTGTACCACTGAGCTATGTCCCCATTTCCCTTTTTGCATTCTGATATCTCTATATATCCTAAGATTTTGTTTCCTAAGAGTCAGTGAGTTATATCACATATATAGTATAGCCAGTGACATTCTGCCTCCAAGCTGTACCTCTACCCCCTTTTGGTTTTTAGTGTGTGTGTGTGTGTTGCGTTGCTAGGGATTGAACCCAGGGGAATTTTACCTCCAAGCCACCCCAGCTTTATTTTATTCTTTTGAAACAGGGTTTCACTAAGTTGCGGAGGGCCTCACTAAGTAGCTGAGGCTGTCTATGAACCTGGATCCTCCTGTCTCAGCACTCCCAAGTGCTGGGATTACAAGTGTGCACCATGCCCGGCTTTTAGTTTTTATTTTAAAACAGAATCTTGCTAAGTTGCTGACCTCTTAGCTGAGGCTGACCTTGAAGCTGCTATCCTGCCTTAGCCTCCCAAGTACTGAGATTATAGGTATGCACCGTCACGCTTGGCTGCACATTTTATTTTGTGTATTGACATCAGCAGCTCACCTTGTTTTATAATTTCAAAAGTAATATGCTCCTTCAGGTTCCACAAACTTGAAAAACCATAGCGACCAGCCAGGCATGGTGGCACAGGAATGCAACTTCAGTACTTGAGAGGCTGTGCCAGAATTGCTAGTTTGAGGCCAGCCTCCCTCAGCAGCTTGGCAGGACCTTGTTTCAAAAAATAAGGTCTGGAGTGTAGCTCAGAGGTAGAATTCCTTGGGTTCCATTGCCAGTGCTTAAAAAAGGTACAAAAATAGCAGTCATGCACAATTTCACCTCTGAGACATCACCTCATTTACTGTTTTGGTATTTGTTCATTTTTTTGTTTACATATGTATATTCCATATACCCGTGGAGATAACAGTTACACTCTTAAGTGCAGATCTGTATCTTTTAGGATCTAACATATACTAAGCATTTCCCATCATAATCCTAAATAAACTTTTTATTTCATTATACAGATGTACCGTACTGTGGCCATTTCCCTAATTGTTAGGTTTTCCTAGTTTTCCTCTATAAGAACACACAGTAACGTCTTTGTGCCGTAAGTCTTACTTTCCTCCAGTGGACTCTAAGAGCACAGACTCTAGAACCAAACTGCCTGGCTCTGAAGTGTATTTATCACTTGCTGGTGGATGCGCATGTGCAAGGTGACCATCTCTAAACCAAAAACATGAGGTCCTGCAAAATCTTGAGCTTCTGAGCACCATGGGCTAAGTTTTGATTATGGAGCATTATAGATTTTGGATTTCAAATTGGATTCTTAACTAGTAAAGTATATGCAAATATTCCAAAATCGGAAGCACTTCTGGTCTCAAACTTGAATGAGAGAGAGTCTGTCAGTCCTAATATGTGACTCAGATTTCTCATTGGCAAATCAGATAATAGTACCTACCTCTAAATGAAAAAGCATAGTAGCAGCTCAGAATAGTCCCAGAATGTTTCAGTACTTAAAAAGTGTCATCAGTTAACTACTATTGTTCGGATAGATAAGAGTAGTCTACTGTGTGGGGTTTTTTGTTTTGTTTTGTTTTATTTTTTGGTGATACTGGGGTTCCTGGAAACCCTTCTACCTCTGGGCTGCACTTCCAGACCTATTTTATATTTTTATTAGGAAACAGGGTCTCTTATGCCCCAAGGCTGGCTTTGAACCTGCGCGATCCTCCTGTCTCCGCTTCCCAAGCGCGGGATTACAAGCGTGTGCCACCATGCCCGATGTCTGCTGTGTTTTTAATGACAATATTAAGCAAATTTTTATTTGCTTTTTGAATGAAATAGCTTACTTTCATTTACTTTTTCCTTCTAGATATACAAGAAGAGATGTTCTTCCACTAGGAAAATTTACAGTTAACCTGAGCGGTTGCCCACGGAACAGCACCTTCACAGAGCACTTGTATCGAATTATCCAACATCTTGTTCCAGCAGTAAGATCAATATAAATACGTATTACAAACCTGAGCACGCCACACATCCACCCAGTTGCCTTTCATTCAACTCAGATACTCAACTTTGAGGTTTTAATAGATGTCATTTAAGAGGAAAAAAAAGTCTGCCAGTTATATAATTTAAAATGTTCTCTGTCCTGAACATTTCCCATTTATTGCCTTGGCACAAATTGCTAAAAGTCTTAAGAATTAACGCAATTACAGTAACTCCCTTAAAATTGTACTCAGTTGGTCCCGGTTTGTTTGCAGTGCAGTATTCTTTGTGCACATTAAAATCTGAAGTTTAGATAACCTCAACTAAGAATTAAGGCGCCTAGTTCTTTGAGCAGAGGAAACAGTGGTCTCATCTCCTTCCCCCATTTTAATTTTCCATTTGGAAAATTGAGCTGCTTTGCTGGCCAAGGCTTCACAGGATGCAGCGCCCTTGTGTGGCACGGTCTTGGGAACAGGGACATGGCTTCTGATGCGTTGTGTGGCTGCGGACATGATCGCTCTCACTTGGGGAGTTTGACGGCTTGAGCTAGATCGGCCACTGAGCAGTCTGTAGGTGTCTCTAAGTGCCAGTGCTCTCCCAGGCTCCTGGGAGGCAGCAGTGACCGGGACAGGCAAGCAGTTCTCTAGCCAAAAAATACTGAGAACTCAAAGTTGGTGTTTTATTTGTGTGTGTTTGCTTTTTGTTTTCCCAAACCAAAATAAAGTGATAAAAATAACATTGTTTTACCTTTTTGCAGATGTCTTTATGTCTAGATTAGTAGGAGATACTAAATTTCCATGTCTGCTTCTATATTTGGTGTGTTGTGATGTGGTGTTTCGATTGGAGTGTATTTTCTTAAAGGGTAGTTGAGCCGGGCATGGTGGCTCACGCTTGTAATCCCTGTGCTTGGGAAGCGGAGACAAGAGGATCGCGATGGCTTAAGAAACCCTGTTTTCAAATTAAAAAAATACAAAATAGGTCTGGGAGTGTAGCCTGGAGGTAGAAGGGCTTCCAGGAACCCCAGTGCCACCAAAAATAAAGGGTAGTTGAAGTATGGATCCGAAAGCTTATCAGTGAAATTTTAATATTCTGTGGTAGTGAAATTCATTAGTCTCTCTTGTACAATGAAGGAATCTGAATAAAATTATGATTTTTATCTGGGTGCTGTGGTGCATGCCTGTAATCCCTGCTCTGCCAGGGGCTTAGGTTGGAAGATCACAAGTTGCTGGCCATCCTCAGCAATTTAATGAGACTCTGTGTCAAAATAAAAAATAAAGGGCTGAGACTGTAGCTCAGTGGTAGAATACCCTCAAGGCCCAGTATGTTAAAAAGAAGAAAGTCACCATTTTTATGGAATGGATCCCATGAGTGAGTCTCAGCACCTCCCTAGCCCTGCACTGCTTCTGAGAATTACTGAAGTAGGCCCTCTGCCCGTGTGGGGTTTAGACTTTTGTGGTAGGCTAGTAAATAGATGTGTGTGGTGTTAGTGCTGCCTTGTACACAGCAGACAGCACCCCGAGGGTGATCAGGAGAGACCCATGTGGAGGATGGAGACCTTTGAGGCGTGTGGGGCGGAGGGGAAGAGGGGCAGAGGGCCAGAGCTGTTCACTTTTATGGGTTTACATTTCATCTTAGCAAATCCCGTGCCCTACTTCACTCTGTGTTGAGGCCTCTAGCATGGGAGCCTTTTCTCCATGTATCTTTGATGTGTACCCTCCTCCATCCTGTTTGTTAGGATCCTGAACCAGTAGACACAAAGCATTTTGCAGCTTGGCCTACCTTTTGACAGCTACCCCACCCACCACACACTACAGGCTGGCCTGGCCCAGCAGGCTCCTTGCTCTTCTGGACACAAGGTGGCAGCACAGAGACACAGCTCTGCTCTGCTCCTTGATTCTTCTCTCAACAGTTTGTTAAAACAACAACAACAACAAAAAAACATCTGCAGGAAGCCTGGCATGGTGGCGCACGCTTGTAACCCCAGTATTTGGGAGGCTGAGACAGGAGGATCGCTGTTCTAGGACAGCCTCAGCTACTTAGTGAGACCCTGTTTCCAAATAAAGAATTAAAAAGAGGGCTGGGGGTGTCGCTTGGAGGTAGAACGCCCCTGGGTTCCATCCCTGGTACTGCCAAAAAAAAAAAAAAAAAAATCTGCAGTAGTCTACAATGAGTGAATATGAATATTTTTTATACTTTTTTGCTTTTTTTGTCTTGCTAAGTTGCTGAAACTGGCCTCGAAGGTATGAGCCTTCTGTCTCAGTCTCCGAAGTACTGAGACTGTAGGCATGTGCCACCATGCCCGGCTGTATAATTTTAATTCAAAGAGACATGGAAGCCAAGTCCAGTGGTGCATGCTTGTAATTCTGGTTGTTGGGAGGTTGAGACAGAAGGATCACAGGTTTGAGGCTAATATGTTATAACTTACTAAGACCCTAATTCAAAATGAAAAGGGTTGGGGCTTTGGCTCAGTGGTAGAAACCCTCTGAGTTTAATCCTTAGCAACACACAGCAGAGTAGAGAGGGAAGCCAAGGTTTTTTTCCCTCTGTCTTGTCTTGTTTTTGAGGGGGGAAGTGGGGTGGAGATTGAACCCAGAGGCATTCTACCTCTGAGCTGTACCCGCAGCCAGCCCATTAGCCCTTTTTACTTTTTGTCTTGAAATAGGCTCTCGCTAGGTTGCTGAATCTCCTCCTATATCAGCCTCCCAGATATTGGGTTTACAGGCACGAGCCACCAGGCCAGCTCTTCTCATTATTACTACTACTACTACTACTACTACTACTACTACTACTACTATTTATTACTACTACTACTACTACTATTGTTGTTGTTGTTGTTATTTTAGTATCGGGTATGGAACCCAGGGAAATTCTACCTCTGAGCTGTACCCTCAGTTCTATTATTCTTTATTTTGAAATGGTCTCACTGAGTTACAAGGGGCCTCACTAAATAGCTGAGGCTGGTCATGAATGGTGATCCTCCTGTCTCTGCCTCCCCAGTGCTGGGATTACAAGTGTGCGCCACCACGCCTGGCTTTGTTTTCCCTATCTTGAATAAAACTAGACATTTTCTATTTTACTAGCTTGCGTTGGGCTACTTTATAGTTCCAGAAGCCATGGTACTACTCTCTTAGAAATGTTTGAGATCATTCTTTCTAGATGAAACTGTTTTTAAGACAGGGAAACTTTAATCTTTGCTCATTAAAAATTTTTTTTGCAGTCTTTTCGTCTCCAAATGACTATTGAGAATATGAACCATTTGAAATTCATTCCCCACAAAGACTATACAGCCAATCGCCTGGTCAGTGGCCTCCTGCAGCTGCCCAACAACACTTCCCTGGTCATCGATGAGACTCTCCTGGAGCAGGGGCAGCTGGACGCCTCAGGTGCGCGGAAGCCCCTGTCCCGTTCCCACTGGCTTTGGTAAAGCCAGATCTAGTAATGGCTTGGAAAAGGACAAAGGACATCTGTGGACAAAGTCAGATCTACGTATTTTGTTTGTTTTTTATTGTTGTTGTTTTGGCGGTTCTGGGGTTCCTGGAAACCCTTCTACCTCCGGGCTACACTCCCAGATGTATTTTTATATTTTTATTTGGAAACAGGGTCTCTTAAGCCAGTGCAGCTAGCTTCAGACCTGTGTAATCCTCCTGTCTCCGCCTCCCAAGCGTGGGGATTACAAGCGTGCACCACCACGCCCGGCTCAAAGTCAGGTATACATTTAACAGAGACTTAAGATGAGGGCGGGATGTGATGCTTTTTATTAAGCACATTCTGTGACTAATTGTGTTTGGTCATTGCATTCTGAGAATAGTACAAGAGTGCAGGTAGCTTTTTTTTTTCCTTTTTCTTTTTCAGTACCAGAGACATTTTACATCTGAGCGACACCCCATAGCCCTTTTTATATATTTTTTACTTTAAAGTAGGGTCTCACTGAGTTGCTGAGGCCAGTCTTGAACCTGCTATCCTCCTTTCTCAGCCTCCAGTTACAAGCGTACTCCACCACACCATACCTAGATAAGATTTAAGGAAATATTTTCTCCCTCCCATGTGAGGAGAGAATCTCTGGAAAAAACTGAGTAGATAGTTTGAACTAACCTCAGTTACGGCATACATTATATAACTACCACAAAAGCAGGGTCCTTCTCCATCCCCAAGGAAGAGAACGGAGACAACACGGCTGGCGTTAAGTTCAAGTTGTGAAGTAGAAGAAAAAGTAACAGAGACCGGGGCCTTCAAGGCAGAGGTCAAGATACAGTCAGTGAAGCCACTGGCTGCTCACCTAGAGGAGTGGCTGTAGTGCTGCCATGGCGTGTGAGCTGGGACCATCGTGCCTAGGAAGCGGTCACACTCACGGGGCGCAGCTGGTCTGGTGGCGGGTGGATGTGATGTAAGGTTGGGGATCTAGGCCCACAAAGTCCTGGCTCGCCTAGCCGCAAGGCTTGCGACTCTTGAACTTTTAGCTCAGTGAATTGGTCCGTGCCTCACACCTTTATCCAAGCCGCAGAAACCTGTGTCATACTCATTGTTAGCCACATTCCTCTGTTTCTGTGATTAAAATCAAGTGACTGGGCGTGGTGGGCACGCTTGTAATCCCCGCGCTTGGGAGGCTGAGACAGGAGGATCTCATGGGTTCGAAACCAGCCTCAGCTACTTAGTGAGGCTCTCAGCAACTTAGTGAGACCCTGTTTCCAATAAAATATAAAATAGGTCTGGGAGTATAGCCCAGAGGTAGAAACCCTCTGGGTTCCACCCCAGTACCACACACAAAAAAAAACAAAATCAAGTGAGTGAAGACAGTATTCTTGCTCTCTCTCCTAGGTGTCCATAACGTGACTGCCCTGAGCAACCTTATCACTTGGCAGAAGGTGGATTACGACTTCAGTTACCACCAGATGGAGTTTCCCTGCAGTGTCAACGTCCTTATTACCTCGGAGGGGCGGTCACTCCTCCCGGTATGAAGACTGGGGTTTTTGTTTTTATGTTTTTTTTTGCGGGTCTGGGGATGGAACCCAGGGACATTCAACCTCCGAGCTACACCTCCTGCCCTGTTTTTTATTCTTTATTTTGAAACCGGTCTCACTGAGTTGCAGAGGGCCTCACTAAGTAGCTGAGGCTGTCCACGAACCATGATCTTCCTGTCATAAAAAGTAAAAGCTGTCTATACGTCGACTGATTACTATCTAGACTTCTGTTCTTCCTTCACTGTTTTCTGCCATTCTTATGTGAAAAATTTAGATTTTTCTTATTAAACTTCTCTAATCAGCCAGGCGTGGTGATGCACATCTGTAATTCCAGTACCTACAAGGCTTAGGCAGGAGAATCAATGATTTGAGGCCAGTCTTAGCAATTTAGCAAAACTGTTTCAAAATAGTGCCTCTAGCCAGGCATGGTGGCACATGCCTGTAAGTCCAGTACTTGGGAGGCCGAGACAAGAGGATGGCAGGTTTGTGGCCAGCCTCAGCACCTTAGGCCTCTGGAACTAAGACCCTGTTTTAACATAAAATATAAAATAGGGTTCAGGGTAAGGCTTAGGGGTAGAATGCCCTGCATTTAATCCCAATACCACAGTAATGGTAATAATGCCCCTGGCTTCCAGCTCTAGTACCCAAATAAATAAATAAATGTCACTAGTCACTTGGTAATAACTTTTATTTTTTTATTTTTATTTATTTTTTACTTTTGCGGTACTGGGAATAGAACCCAGGGACATTCTACCTCCAAGCTACACCCCCAGTCCTATTTTTTTTTAATTTATTAATTTATTGCTGTACTGGGGATGGAACCCAGAGATATTCTACCTCCGAGCTATACCCCCAGCCCTTTCTTTTAGTCTTTATTTTGAAACCAGGTCTCCCTAAGTTGCAAAGGGCCTCACTAAGTAGCTGAGGCTGTCTGTGAACCGCGATCCTCCAGTCTCAGCCTCCCGAATGCTGGGATTACAAACGTGTGCCAGCACACCTGGGTGAAATGTATGTTTTATAGTGAAATAGTCTGGTCCTCAGAGTGGCTTTTAAAGAGGTATTGTAGCCCAGCATGCTGGTGCGTGCCTGTAATCCCAGTACTTTGGAGCTGAGACAGGAGGATCACATGTTCGTGGCCAGCTTCAGCAACTCAGGCCCTGTCTCCAAATAAAAATAAAATAGGGCTAGGGGTGTAGCTCAGAGGTAGTATGCCCCAGGGTTTAATCCCCAGCACCAATTAGTAAGTGTTCATTTTGAGGATGAGAAATCCTCCAGATGTTTAAAAAGTATATAGATGGTAGTATTCACCTTTGATAGATGAGAAACAGCCTTTCACTAAGAATTAAATGGTTCCTTGGTAAATTTCTGTTGAAAATTATGGTACAAATTTTAGTTAACTGCCTTTTAGAGCTTGATTACCTTCTTATATGCTTATTAACACCATTGGGATTATAAATAACCAAGAAAGCCAGCTCTTTCGTTTGTATTAGAGATTAAGTCCAGGGCCCCCTTTCCCCTGAGCAGCATCCCCCAGCCCTTTGTATGTTTTACTTTGAGACTGGAT
Organism: Muscardinus avellanarius; assembly: GCF_963383645.1. Taxonomy (NCBI): domain Eukaryota; kingdom Metazoa; phylum Chordata; class Mammalia; order Rodentia; family Gliridae; genus Muscardinus; species Muscardinus avellanarius. The sequence continues at coordinate 151,230,309 of NC_137789.1, read as the reverse complement.
CTTATTTGGGCATGGTGGCGAATGCTTGTAATACCAGTACCCAGGAAGCTGAGACTGGAGAATCACAGGTTCCAAGCCAGCCTCAGCAACTTAGCGAGACTGTTTCAAACTTTAAAAATAGGGCTGGGGTTGAAGCTTGGAGGTGGAATGCCCCTGGGTTCAATCCCCAAAACAAAGACAGATGTCACTGAATTGCCTAGTCTGATCTTGAACTTGTGATCCCCTTGCCTCATAAATAGCTGGGATTGCTGTCTGGCAAAAGCTAACTTTTATCATTATTAATTGTGGTAGTTATAGTGTATGCACTCAGCTGGGCGTGGTGGCACAAGCTTGTAATCCCAATACTTGGGATGCTGAGACAGGCGGATCGCAGGTTCATGTCCCAGCCTCAGCTGAGGCCTCAGTGAGGCCCTTACAACTTAGTGATACCCTGTTCAAAAAAAAGAATAAAAAATAGGGCTGGGGGTGTAGCTTGGAGGTAGAATGCCCCTAGTACTCCCCCTAAATATATATATATATATATATATATATATATATAGAGAGAGAGAGAGAGAGAGAGAGAGAGAGAGAGAGAGAGACTGTGTGTGTGTGTGTGTGTGTGTGTGTGTGTGTGTATTTATTAAAAATGACTTCTGAGTGCAGTGGTGCACACCTATAATTATAGTACTTGGGAGCCTGAGGCAAGAGGATCTCAAGTTCAAGGCCAGCCTGGCAATTTAGTGAGACCCTGTCTCATAATCAGAAAAATAAAAAGTGCTTGGGATGTAGCTCAGAGATAGAAAGCCCCTGGATTCAGTCCCCAGTAACGTAAACATACACACACACACACACACACACAATTTTTTTTTCTCCCCAAAGTAAGTAGTATTTTCTAATTCTGTTGAGAGCTGATAGAAAGGACGTACCTTTGAAAGTAGACCGTGCCATTTCTCTTACAGGCCGACTGCCAGGTTCACCTACAGCCTCAGCTCATCCCCCCCAACGTGGAGGAGTACATGAGCAGCCTTCTCTCCGCGGTGCTGCCCTCCGTGCTGAGCAAATTCCGCATTTATCTGACCCTTTTGAGATTTTTGGATTACAGTATATCTGACGAAATAACCAAGGTATGTCCAGGAAAGACGAGATTCCCCCGTGTCTAGCCAGTTCCTGCTTCCTGTAACGTGCGCGCGCTCTGCGCTCTCTGGGTCTTCCCTTCTTTCCTCTAGCCCTTCATCTTTGGTTTGAAATACTTTCTCATATCCCATTTTAATTCCCTCAAATTTTTTTACAATATTTTTAAAGTTACCTTTTTAGTAGCTGTCCAAGTATAATTTAATTGTAATAACATGAAAAATTTTGCCCCTTTATAATTCTCCCTTTGTGTTGTTATGCAAATAACATCCTTTACGTTGTCTACCCATCGACACTAGGGTCGCTGGGCACATTGCCTTTACGTCTTCAAAGACGTGTGCGCTCCCGCTCCCCATGCTGCTACCTCACCTTGCAGGTTCTCAGTGTGTGGCGGCCTTTGGTTTGGGCCTAAGGGGCTCCGTGCGTGTTCTCGCAGGGCACATCTCATGAGAAAGAGTTGGTCATCTGGAACTGTCTTTTTGACTCGTTTTGCTGGTGTAGACACTGCTTCGTGCTCTCTCTTACCACTTTGAATATGTCCTCCCACTGCCTTCTGGCCTCTGGTTTCTGGTGAGGGGTGAACGGTCATTTTTCTGTTGCTGCTTTCAGGATCCTCTCTTTGACTGGTTTGTTTTTCCAAGGTGCTGGGGATTGACCTTGACTCTCCCCTCACGCGCGCCACGCTCACTCTGCCGCCGAGCTCCACCCTCCTCCCCCCAGATCTCGCTTTGACTTTTGGTATTCTCTATTTGGTTCTTCTCATATTTTCATAATTATTCTCATATTTTCCGTTTGTTCTTTATAATCCCTATTACCTGAGGAAGATATATCCCAAGGCTTCTATCAGGTGCCTGAGTGGGTGTGACTGACTACTTAAAAGTTTGAGCACTTTTAGGTAGATTTTGCATAATAATGTAGGTTTCAGTGAGATCCTCAACAGATGTGAGGAATTTCAGATCATTATTTCTTTTGTTTGTTGTTTTGTTTTTTGTACTAGGGTTTGTCAGCTTTTTCCCCCCTTTTTTTGCAGTACACCACCAACCCTATTTTTTATTATTTATTTATTTATTTATTTTGGTGGTACTGGGGTTCCTGGAAGCCCTTCTACCTCCGGGCTACACTCCCAGACCTATTTTTACATTTTTTTATTTGGAAACAGGGTCTCCTAAGCCAGCGCGCATGGCTGGCTTCGAACCTGCGCGATCCTCCTGTCTCTGCCTCCCAAGCGCGGGGATTACAAGCGTGCGCCACCACGCCCGGCTATTCTTTATTTTTGAAACAGGGTCTCACTGAGTTGCTAGGGCTTCACCAAGTAGCTGAGGCTGCCCATGAACCGTGATTCTCCTGTCTCAGCCTCCCAAATGCTGGGATTACAAGCGTTTGAACCAGGTGCTAGAGTTTCGGAGGTATTCTGTCTCTGCGCTGTATCCCACCCTTCTTTTTTTTTTTTTTTTTCAAACGATCTCACTAAGTTGCTGAGGCTGGCCACAAAGTTGATCCTTCTGTGAGCCTCCGAAGAACTGGGATGACAGGTGTGCACCACCACACGCAGCTGGCCTCTGCTCTTCTACGCTAGAGTTTGGTTAGCCTTTCATTTGCTTGACCATTATGCCGTGTCTCAGCAAAGCAATCAACAGTTGCTTCTGGTTGTTCCTGGCCACTGTTCTGGGGAAGGAGAAGGTTCACATGAGCAGACTCTGAGCTGGACTCAGGACAGTGTAGCCTGTGGATTCTTCCGGCGAGGCAGCAGCCAGGGCCGGTCTTGGAAGTTCTGTGGGAGAGGTGCTCTGAAGGAACTCTTATGTGTGTAGGTTTTTTGTTTTGTTTTGTGCCTCACTAAGTAAGTAGCTTGAGGCTGGCCGCAAACCTGGGTCCTCCTGTCTCAGCCTCCCAAATGCTGATTACAGGCGTGTGCCAGCATGCCCGGCTTTGTCTGTGTTTCGCATATGTGAAGTGGCAGGCTCTGCACTCCCTTCAAGGCTGTCACTTGCAAGGATGTGAAATATGGGACCAGAGCAAGTTACTGTGGCACAAAGTTCAGCATTCCAGCCAAGTCACCTGGTCTTCTTCCATAATGCCCTGAGGTTGCCATGTCTGGCCATTTCCAGAGCTTTGAGGATGAATTCTGACTGTCCTCCGCTGCTTGACTGACGCTCTCCATCCCAGTTAAAGGCCTCGTGCTTATTCAGCAGCTGCTCATTTTTCATCCTCCTCAAGTGGATCTTTCCTTTTGTTAAGTCTTTTGTCAGCACCACGTTTTGCGTGTGTAAGGTTTGTTTCTCCATTTCTTCGCCTGTGCTTCTTCTGTCCTGAGCGGCAGGGACGACGCACCCATGTGACGTCTTCTCGGGGTCATGTTTCTTAGAAATGCAAGTTTTAAGATCGATATACGGAGTTTCTAAAGGAAACTTTTTCAATGCATTTGCTCTCTCGATAAAAGGCAGTTGAAGACGATTTCGTGGAAATGCGCAAGAGCGACCCTCAGAGCATCACCGCCGACGACCTCCACCAGCTGCTCGTGGTGGCGCGGTGAGTGGGGCCTGTGCACACATCTCCTGCTCTATAAACAGCAGCGAGTGTTTCCGTTTAAAAACACCTTATGAAAGGGCTTCAGGGGCCTGTGTTTGGCCAGTTACCTTGTCAGTGGAACTGAGATGTAGCATCTCAATTTTACAGTGATTCGCTCAGGGCTCCTTCAGAGTAGTCTTTTTTTTTTTTTTTTTTTTTTTTGCGGTGCTGGGGATTAAACTTGGCCTCACACATGCTTGGCAAGCACCCTACCACTGAAACATACCCCCAATCCACTTAAATTGGCTCTTGTGTGTAGATGGTCTGGTCTTCCATCTCCTAACTTGGACTGTGTGGGGTGTTTTTTTTTGTTGATTTTTTTTGCAGTGCTAGGGATGGAACCCAGGGGCATTTTACCTCCGAGCTACACCCCCTGCCCTACTTTTGATTCTTTATTTTGAAACAGGGTCTCACTAAGTTACGGGTGCCTCACTAAGTAGCTGAGGTTGGCCGCGAAGCGCGATCCTCTGGTCTCAACCTCCCAAATGCTGAGATTACAAGCGTGCGCCACCACGCCCAGCCTGGACTGTGATTTTAAAACGTATTTCTAGATTTTAAACATTTTAAAGCTGAGCCAAGCATGGAGGTGCATACCTGAAATCCCAGTATTTAGGAGGCTGAGACAAGAGGATCACAGGTTCAAGGCCAGCTTCAGCAACTTAATGAAACCCTGTTTGAAAATAAAAAGGGGCCAGGGGAATAGCTCAATGGTATAAACCCCAGGGTATAAACCTCAGTACTACCATTAAAAGGGAAAAAAATTAAAGTTACATCCTAGCTCTAGACTGATTTTTTTCTGTATTTCAAACCAGGTTTCTGTCTCTCAGCGCTGGTCAGACAACACTGTCCAGAGAACGATGGCTACGAGCTAAGCAGCTGGAGTCTTTAAGAAGAAACCGGCTTCAGCAGCAGAGATGTGTGAACGGAAATGAGCTTTGACGTTCTGATACCCGTGAGGAGTAACGGGCAACCTGCAGCCACATTATTGTAAAATTCACATGTCATTTATACCAGTTTTATAGACAATTTGTATCAAAACCCAGTGACTTTTCCTGAAATTAAGCCTGTTAACAATCAGAAGTTTATATGACACTCAGTAAGGGCTTTTTCCTTACTGATTTTATGGAGCTTTTGAAGTTTGTTTTATAATTAAATGAATTAGTAACAATGTACAAAAGTGTATTTGATATTAAAAGTTTAATATTGATAAGTGTTGCTGATTATACTATTTCCTTAGCTGTAGCTAAGTCATAGGCCAGACTGTTGAATCGTTAACTTCATTTAAAAAAGAAGAAAATTGTTGCAGTTTCAGAGTTGGAGGAAGTGTTCACTTGCGATTTCTGTGTCTTTCTGATACTAGCAGTGGGCTTGAGTATGCGCTGTAATCTAAGTTTGGGGAATAATCCAGCGTATTTGCCACTGATTCACATGTGAAATCCTGTAGTAGCATTTCCTAGGCATTTGGTCACAGAAACCTTTTTCTACTAAATAACAACTTACAGAACTAGCTTTTTACATGGCATTGCTTCCCACACTTGGATTTCATGGACCAGTAAAATTCCAAAAAATTCTTGAGACAGGGTTGCCAATTTATTTTGCCAATGAATCTGAAACCACTGTATATTATCACTTTTTTTTTATAAAAAGACAATCTCACAACAAGAGATAGTCCTGTAAATGGAATAAATGTAGCATTTTGAAGAACAGTATATTGTCCGTATTTTTCTCATTACAGCCCCATGCATTCGGGAACCACTGTTAATATGGGATTCATCAAACGGAATGCTGCCCTAAGTTTTGCCCAGATATGAAACAAGTGAAATAGTAAGCTTACAAAGCCCCCCTTAAACTTTTCCCTCTGGTGATGGGGATGGAATCGAGCCTCTTGTATGTGTTAGCCAAGCTGTACCACTGAGCCATATCCCTAGGCCAGGGGGGAAAATAATTATTTAAAAAGGTTATTTTCTAAGCCGGGCATGGTGGCGCACGCTTGTAATCCCAGCATTCAGGAGGCTGAGACCGGATGATCGTGGTTCGCGGACGGCCTCAGCTACTTAGTGAGGCCCTCTGCAACTCAGTGAGACCCTGTTTCAAAATAAAGAATAAAAAATAGGGCAGGGGGTGTAGCTTGGAGGTCAAATGCCTCTGGGTTCCATTCCCAGACCCGCAAAGTTCTTCTCCTAATGTCACTGTCATTTTAGTGATTGTATTGGACTTTGAACTATGTATACAACTTGTTAGTTCCACATGTGCTCAAGGCCTGACAGAACTACAGGAATGCTTTCCCAAACCAGTCTGAGACACGTAAAGGAACAAAATATTACTCCTAGGTAAGTTAATATAGTGTAGTTCTGACAACAAGAACCTTCAGAGGGGTTAGAATTCTACTGTCAATGGCATAAAGGTTCGCTTTCTTCTAGTCAGTAACGTACCTAGTTGGAGAGAGATTAAATGATTCCTTAAGGGTTTTTTTTTCCCCCTGTGTGGAAGGCTTAATTTTTCATTGGCCTTAACCAAGGAAATAGGGCCAGCCTTAAAATCAAATTCATTATGCCTAATGAAGGGAAGTAAAAAGTTATTCAGCTTTCTTTTCCTAAATCCAAATCTATTTTTATAAATGATTGTAAATAATGTTTATATAGGAATTCCGTTCATTTTTATAATTGGTAGACTAGATCTTAAAACTTTCAGAAATAAAATGCTCAACTGGGTTTCTGAGACTAAAATACATTTGTATTAAAACAAAGTAGATTAGTTACCATGTGTCTGTGCCAATGTAAATTATCTACCAAAGAGAAATTATAATTTTGCTTGGTTTTGCAGAAACGTTCCCTTGAAAAAATTTTTCCAGTAAATAAATGTTCCCAAATTACCAGTACCTTGGGCTGTTTTTCATGAATTGTAAGAGTCATCATCCAACGTGATCTGTGGACAAGCCGTGTTCTCTTGGAAAAACATTACAGGTGTAAACTTTAATATGGGAGCCGATGCAGGGTGATGTCTTCTTACCCAAGTCCCACCCAGCAGGAAGCTCAGCCTTTCACACTCCTTTTCCTGAAAACAAGAGGCATTCAGGCATGTTGCTCTGATTCATAGCAAGATGGTAATCCTATTTGAATGACTAGGAAACTGAGCCCACATCTATAGTGCCTATTTTGAACACTGCCTTAATTTTAGTTTAAAAAAATCTTTGGGCTGTGTGTCGGCACATGCCTGTAATCCCAGTACTTAGGAGGCTGAGACGGGAGGATCACCCTCAGCAACTGAGTGAGACCTTGTTTCAAAATAAAAGGGTTTCGATCAGAGGTAACACACTCCTGGGTCCAATCCCCAGTACCAGGTGTAGGGGGATCTTTGGGGATTCTTTTCTGCAGAACTTAAACGTGCATATTTTCTCACTTGACCTTTGCTTTTATTTTTCTCTGTTGTGAAGACCCAGAAAAAAAATTGGTGAACAGAATAAAGCATTCAATTTTGAATACTTGAAACAAAGTACGGTTTGTGACTTATTTCAAAGAAGTAAAATAACTGGGAAGCTCAGAACAAGTGCCTAATTATAGCAAACTAATCATAAAGTTTTAAAGTCAAACCTATATTAAAATATATAAGAAATCCTCATACACATTGTTGCTTTTAATGATACTTTATTTTAATAGTCACAAGATTTGACACTTCAAAACAAAAACACCACTAATAAATAACAAATGGAATGCTCAAAGTCACAACAAACATAATGTTCAGCTGAGAATCATTTCTTCCATTGAGTAAGGCTCTCAAAGATACCAGAGAAACCAATACTTGCTGGAAGACGCCACGTAGCTCTTCTGCGCGGGTTCTAGAGCCCTGGTTCTTTGTGGTCAGAGTTACCGTCATAAAAGTAGTTTTAGCACAGCTGTGCTTCAGGTTAAATTTCCTATAGTTGTGACAGTCTGCACAAGGCGCTGCAGCATGCCCCCCCACCCCCGGGGAAAAGGTTAACACTTGACTTCCTTCTGGGATTTCTAGTAGCCAGTTATACTCCTGAAAACAGCAAAACGTTTAATGGGTGTTGCCATTCACATCTGATAGGCAAGGTTTACTTTATGACAGGTGAGCCAGTGTTTCTAGATTTGGGGGAGTGCAGGTGGCAGAATATATTCAAGTGGCATATGGAAAAAAATAGGATCAAATGGGAATACCTTTCTTGACTAGTGTCAAAACCCTTCAATTAACTCCTTCCTCAGAACAGTCAGTAGCCATCTAGTTTTTCCTATTCAGATGTGTTTCCATAGTAACACTTTAAAGTCACTCGCTGACAACTAAGTATGTAATTTGCCTTGCAGAGGTAACACACAGGCAATGAACTGACAACAGGAAACCCTAATCCCTAAACTGACCCTGCCCACCCTCCATCTTCATACATTCCCTCCCCCATCCTCTCGAAGCCAGTTCAAGTCCTGCCCTACGTGACTGCTCCTGAATGACTCAGGTGAGCACGCTGCTCTGTAGGGTAGACGCCCTCCAGGGCTGCACGGTCTAGAAAGGTGGACTTCTTGTCTTGGCCTTTCAACTTGGAAATCTGCTATGGTTCAGACTTCTTAAAACCCTTCCCTGTAAACATAATTAGAATTTGTTATCCCAAGATTCAGACAGTACACATTTAAATAGCCTAATGTGAAATCACCTTTTTGAGTTTACAAATAAAAAGTCAAAGGTTTCTTTGTGGGTAAATTCTAAATCTGGATTATTCGTGTCTGGCATTGGGTAAACATATTTTTGAGTTCCTTTTGCTGGACTTCATTAACCACATCAGCTTCTGCAGGACTCTTCTGAACTTTTGCCACTGCCAAGTTTATCCCATGAGTTAAGCCAGCTTGGGTAATGTTAGCAACCTGGACCATGGAGCTGCGAATCTTCGCAAAGGGGGACACTGCTCTGCTGCTACTGCTCTCTGAAGGAGAAGGAGTTACGTGGAGCCCTTCCAACACGCTGGAACCAGAACTGGGGGTCTTCTGAGATAGAACTGAGTGCACTGGTTCAACTGACAGAAACTGTGGGCCTGTCCCAGAAAAAGACACATCTAACTGAGATGGTCGCGAAGGTGTTTGCTGCGTTGATTCTGATTGGGCGGCTTCTTTAGGAACTTGACTGGTCGTTTGATTTCCTTCCTCACTAGCTTGCTGAGACACACACCTGGTCTCGGGCAGCTCAGTCACTTTGCTTTGTGCATCTTGCACAAATCTGTGGCAGTAAACATCCATGGGCTTGGCAAAGCCAGTCAATACACGTATGTTGTCAGCAGAAGGACTTTTCTTGAAAGGAGACTCCTGGCCTTTCATCAGCCCACTTCCGTGTGCAGCAGGAACCTCTGAAGGAGCATGACTGCTCACATCAGTGCTGCTCACACACTGGGGCCGGCTGCCTAATCGAGGTGCGGAAGCAATGATACCACAGCTGGGAAGAACGTAATCTACTGGCCCTACACTCTCTAAGGAATTGGCTAGTTGCTTGTCATCATCAGACTTGGAATGTGTAAGGAATTCGTCAGAGTGGTAGGAGTCATTATCTGAAGACATGTCCCCATCAGACTCTGCCTGGACCTTATTATCCATCACTCCCGAGTTTTCCATAGTCTCAAGACTACTATCTGATTTCCAAAGATTGACTTTTAAGTTTGGCTTTAGAAAATTAACTTTCATTTCAGGTTTTGTAAAGTTTCCTAACTTTCGTAGATTGCCAATATTTACATTGGATTTGGTCTGCTTTACTTTTTGATTTAGAGACGAAAATTTGCTCATTAAAAAATTCTTCCCCTGAGCCAAAGAGCCTTGGTTTTGAGATCTGATTCCAATGATGTCTTCATGAGGTTTACTGCTCTTCCTATAAATTAGAAAAGAAAAATGTTAATTTCCCATGGAATCCAATATACTGTCACAATTAATGTTAAGTAAAAATGGTTTCCTTTATTTAAATTGGTCCTGGTTTTTAAAAAATAGTGCAATGCTAATTTATAATCCAAGATGACCCCCTGGATTTACCACTACAGCATGAGCTACGTGCCAGGCAAATCTCTTAGTTGTGGCTATGCAAGATGGTAACATAAGGGGAACTGAAGGAAGTGTGTATGGGAACTCTGAATTACCTGTGCAACTCTGTGTAAGGTCTGAAAATTCTATAAATAAAAATAGACACTTTAAACAAAAATTACTTTTGATCCATAGAAATTCAATACTTACCTCTCTAAATACCAACACATTAAGATAATATGGTCTCCACCATTCCTCTCTTGCAAATACTTTAAAAAACTAAGACCTTGGATATTGATGCCTTTATTCTTTGGAGAAAATTCCAAGAAAATCTTACGAGAAGTAGTACACTCACCTCTCAAGTTTTTTCTCAATAATAGGTACATCCAATCCCATGGCCTGCTTGGTGATCTGCAGCATCTCTGCAATGCACTGAAGGGTGTCTGGAACCCAAATTGAACCACTTGCCAAATGCTCCAAAAAACAAACTAAAAATACAGCAGTTTTCATTCATACAAGTTTGAAGTCTATGGCTGTACACTTGAATATGAATGTGTTAAAATTTATAGAAAACTGCCACTTGTTCACTACTTCCCCCCACTAATTCAAAATGTTCTAAACCAACATGTAACAGAAGAGTAAAAAAGCAAAAACAAAAGCACTAAACCGACTGAACTGGAATTCATGTTTGCCATGACTGTGCTAGACAGGGAGGCGACTGCTGGGAATGCGACAGCTGTGGGCCCACCTGCTACCTCAGGGGGAACAAGGAGGGCAAAGGCCCAGAACCAGCCCAGCTTATCATGTGACAGATAACAGTGAGGATTCCCACCAAGTATCCCTTGCCCAAAACTATAGGTCCCATTCAAACAATTACTCCCTGCAAACCTGGGAACAGAGTTGTTATTTCAAGGTCACAAAACTATTCCCTGGATGAGATCTCAATTGCTTGGCTGTAGTATGTAATGTCCCCAGTTCCATTTGGACTTGGAAGATAAATATAAAATTATTACTGAATGCTTTTTTTTTTTTTTACCTTTTCCATCTTCTTCTGGATTACGCATTACAGCTCTCAGCGTGTGGAAGTAACCACTTGCTTCTTTGTATCTGTAGTGCAATCGCATGCAGGAGAACTTTGGCTTGCCAAAAAGAGTGGGTTCAGGACCTAAAAGCCCAAATGAACACATGTAAGATTATATCTTTCACCTAACAGTCACTTTCTCCTATAACTTAAAAAGACCAGATATTCATCACCTAAGTAGACAGCACACTTTTCTTCCTATCTGAATAAGAACACAAAATAGCATAATGAGACCATTTGATTTGATGAGGCTAAATAAACTCATCTCAATTATATATTTCCTGACCCCTGGGGTTATTTTTACAAGGCAAAAACAAAAGGAACACAGTATTACTAGACTACATCCATCACTAAAGAACAGAAAGTAAGTCTGAAGACAGAGTGCTTGGAATATCCTGTTCTGATCTCTTAAGAGATACACAGCAGTTCCTTAAATAATCTGCCGTACACTTGAAAGCAAGAGCATGAGTTGGTCATTATGTTAAAATTACCTATTTCTATTTTTTCCAGGTCTTCTAGACTTAGTCGTTGATACTGGTTTACTTTATCAATTTCATCATCATAACTAGGGAAAAGGAGTAAAAAGAGGATTAAAATAAAAAAGCACATTTGGCTTCTCAGCTGAGCACATTTGGCTGAGCACATTTGGCTTCTCAGCTAGAAAACTACTGCATGCAGTTAGAATAAAATCCTCCCCAGCACAGTAGAATCCGGAGTAGAGTTAAACATAAAAAGTATTTTCAAAACTAAACAAGAATAGCATACAGTTTAACAGCTAAAGGAAAATTGATTTATAGTTCTTACACTAAAAAAATCAATAGGCAAAAATAATGTTTTATAAAAAGATCTTATAAAACAAAAAATATAAAACCTAAAAGGCTAAGCAAATATACATATATAATGAAACTAGAAATAATACAGCAGATAAATCTGACATCCAAAAAACAATTAAGAAAAAAAAACTATACAGATTTTTGTCAATAGGTATCTGGGGTGATGCCAAAAATAAAATGAGTATTTTCTTAGAAAGTATAAATTAAAACTCAATTACAGTAAAGTATAAAGATACAGTACTTTTATTTTGCTACTGGCATTGGTAGTGTTTTTGAAAATGGATTCCACAACAAATCATGAAAATCACGTAATTCCACTGCCTTGTAGTGAAGCTGCTGGTGTGTGTACGCAAGCACACATCGTTCACAAGAGCAGAAAACTGGAGGTACTTCAATGCTTAACAATAGATCCACTTAAATATGTTATTATAATGCAAAAAATGATATATGGCCCTTAAATATAAAAATACACAAGTACATATCAAAACCTGAGAGATGCGTGGTAATAATACTAAGCTAAAAGAACACATTATGCAAACATACTAATTAAAAATATTTTTTTCAAACTGGTAAAGATAAAAGACTGATCTGACAGTTATATAAGGTAAGGAATCCCATATAAATTCTAAGAAGAAAATTTACTCAAATTTTAAAAACAAACGTAAAAGCTTTCAATCAACAAGCACTTACTAGGCCACGTAGTAGGCGGAGTTAGAAAGCAGTAACAGCACATCCACATCTCTGTGAGTAGCGTCAATGAGGCTAAACAAACATTACACAGAGAATTAAATATTTCCATCTGCATTTTTGGCAAAGTATATTCCTATAAGAGAGCCACTTAAGACAAAAGATTAGTGGAAGGGGAAACTGGGATCAAATAATGAATTCTACTTCCAAAGTTATATGTAATATAATCTACCCATTTGGAAAAAAATTTAAACAAAAAAAAATAGACTTGGAAAAATGGGGGTGGAGAGAATCGCTGGAACTGAGGGGAGGTCCCTGCCCAGAGAGAGCTAGCCAGAAGAGGGGAAAAGGGGAGGGAGTCCTCAGAGGAAACAGGATGATGGGGGGGGGGGGGTTTGTAGCAATGCGGTTATTGGAAAGAAAGGAAAATGTGAGGCTGAGAAGTCATAGATTATCTCCCATTATTTAAACAATAAATCAAAACAATAAATCCCACATTTAAGATATGCTGCATTCCTGCAGAGTAAACCTTTGAAAGAATTTTATGTAAATATAACATTTTACATGCAAAAATGGAATTAAGTTCAAGCTACCTATTTTTCTCACTATAGATCAAACGATCAAGATAAAGAAACCAGATGAATGTTGATGAATCAGTAAGCCAAATTACAGTACACTGCATATACCTGTAAAATTACTAATGAAGAAATGGCTGAAGTACAAAACCTACAAAAAAAATCAATAAATAACACTGGCAAAATCTGAACTCAAACAAAAATTTTAATCTAATATTAACCTAAAATTAACAAAAGCCTTTTCATCAAAAGATACAGATTAATTTGCATTCCTGAAACGAGCCTACAAATTCCACTGTAAAACTGGACATATCTGTTTTAAGATTTCATGTCTATTCACTAGATTTTACTAAAACATCACAGAAAAAGCAAATGGAAAACAATGGTTGAAAAACAACATTTGTAGAAGGAACTCAAGACACTTCTTACACTGCGTAAGGATGAGGTCATTGTTTAATGGGATGGCAAAGAGAGATGAATTTACCCAAATCGTAAGCTGCGGTTTACTACATCAGCCGGAACCTTGCTGCAGCCTAATTCTGTCTTAATCTAAAATAACAAATTCACCTCAATTTTTGCCTAATATAATGAAAAAACTGAATCAAATAAGATGCCAGAACCCAATAAAAAAAAGATTGACTCAAGGAGCTAAAATTTGAACATTAACTAATTAATGGATTGGGAAAAGAAAATCATAAATTCAATGATCCTGGCAGCTTTCACTGGGAAAAATCCTAAAGATATTTTAAAACATAATCGAAATTTGTACAACAATACTTACGTGCATTCTGAAAATTGTTGCTTGAGCCAAGCCATAAAAATTACGTCACGGCACATATTTTAATATGAAATAAATTCTACTCCTACTAATTAGTGTTACTGTCATTCTAGCTTCCTATTTTGGCATGAATATTTACATTGGTCAAACATGATCCTCAGTCAAAAACATTATGTCCTTAATGAAAAGCACTTGGCACGAAACAGGCGGTCAAAAGTGTCAGCCCCCCACCCACCCCAATTATTACTGAAGTCTGCAGTAATACTGATTTTCCCTCCCCACCCACCCTCCCACTTTAAGGGTAAAAAAAAAATCACGTTTAATACTGACAATGAAGGCAAAGCAAACCCCTTCGGGCACGCCCCCACCCCTCGCCTGCAGCTCTGGGCTGCTCTATTCATTTTTGTTTTCCCGCCACTGAGGCAAACCCTCCTTCCACACTATGAAGACAAAAATTGCCAGCACCACATGCAGCCCGAGCACGGCGACAATGGTCGCATAAAAGGCGCTGTCTTCAGGGGACATTAACAACAGACTTTGGAAAAGAAGTAATTTGCAAGAAAAATACAACCCCACGGGAACTTTAACCATAAGCCCGGCAAAAAGGAGAAAAATCTTAAAAGTCATGGCCAGGACGCCGTCGGACTTGGCCTCGGCGGCCGCGGCGGCCGCAGCGGCGGCGGCAGCGCGCTGGGCAGGTGGCGGGGGTCGGTGGGAGCGCGGCATTGTCCGTCGGTCCGTCCGTCCGTCCGTCAGTCGTCGAGGCCTCGGAGCTCGGGCTGCGCCGTCCGCTCTCCACCTCGCGCCCGCAGCGACTGCGGCAACCGCGAGCCAGGCGAGCCGCCCCGCCCTCCTGCCGCGGCGGGCGCGCAGTGCGCATGCGCGGCCCGCCCCCCGCCCGCCCGCCCGCCCGCCCGCCCGCGCCGCCCGCACGGGGGCGCTGCCGCCCGCAGCCAGTGCCGCCTCCGCGGCAACGCGATGCCCGCGCGGCCCGGCCGGGCCAGGCGGCGGCTCTGCGGACAGCCGAGGCCCGGCACGGCAGCCGTCCCCGCGCACAAGACCCCTGGAAGGACGCGGCGCCGGGCGGCCGCGCGGGACAGCTCCGCAGAGGTTGCCGCACCCTCCCCTGCCGCGGGGACTGCGGGCCAGGGACGCTCGGCCTCCCGCGAACCATCATCCAGACAGCTTAGTGCAGGATCTTTAAAAAATTAAGAAAATCATTGAAAAACTATGTACAAGACATCAAAAGGATAAATAAAAGACAGGATCAGGATCTGCCCGCTCACTGGCACAATCCTGTCTTATTCAGACCCTAATCACAGTCCTGGGTCCTGGTAACACTTTACACCTCGGCAACAGACAGGCTCCGCTTAAAATATGGGTAACAAACTGAATTACACACTGTTCCGAAGAAGATACCACAAGGGCCAACACGCGCAGGAAAAAAAATCCTCATCAATTATCATTAGGGAAATGCAAATCAAACCTACAATGGATAGTACTTCACAGACACTAGAATAGCAACACATTTTTTTAAAAGAGAAAAAAAAAGGTTGAAGGCAGGAGAAACTGGAACCCTCATACAATGCTGGTGGGAGTGTAAAGGGATATAGCCACTATGGAAAATAGCTTGGCAGCTTCTCAAAAGCGAAGCAGTATTACTGAATGATCTGGCCTTTTTATTCTGAAATATATAAAAGAAATGAAAACAGCTGGTCATGGTGGCACACACTAATCCTAGTATTTGGGAGGATGAAACAGGAATATCACAGGTTCAAGGCCAGCATCCCCAACTTAGCGAGACCCCGTTTCAAAATAAAATGCTAGGGGTATAGCTGAGACGTAGACTACCTTTGAGTTCAATGCCCAGTACCACAAAAAGAAAGAAATCGTGTGCAAATAAGATGCTCATCACATTATTTACAATTGGCAATATGTGGAGACAACCCAAAGCTAGTCACAAAAGGAGGAATGAACAAAATGTAGCCTATCTATACAATGGAGTGCTGTCTAGTTATGAAAAGAAATGAGATTCCGATGCACGCCACAACGTGGATGAAAGATAAAAACATGCAGACTGAAACCAGCCAATCGCAAGGGTCACAAACTGTATTATTCCATTTACACAGATTGTCCAGGATAGACAAACCCAGAAAACAAGATGAGTGCTTACTAAGGACCAAGTGTGGGAGCGGGGAAGGAACAGCGGGAGGCATGGGGCTGCTCTTTGTGGTGATGAGAACGTCTTAGAACTGACTCTGGTCATGGTTGTGCAACAGTGTAAGCACACTAGCCACCACCGAGTTGCACACTTTATTTCTGGTCTGGAAGTTGAACTCAGGGGTGTTCTATCTCTGAGCTTCTGAGCTATAATCTCAGTCTGTGTGTGTGTGTGAGGTTCTATCTCTGAGCTATACTCTCAGTCCGTGTGTGTGTGTGTGTGTGTGTGTGTGTGTGTGTGTGTGTGTGTGTTTACTAGGATCAAACCTAGGGGCATTCTACATCTAAGCTACATTCCCAGCCCTATTTTATTTAGTTTACTTGTTTGTTTATTGTGGTGCTGGAGAATGAGCCTAGAGGCATTCTACTTCTGAGCTATACCCCCTGCCCTATTTTATTTTTTTATTTTGAAACAGTGTCTCAATGAGCTGTGGAGACCCTCATCAGGTTGCTGAGGCTAGCAGTGAATCTGTGATCCTCCTATTTGTCTCTCAAATACTAGAATAACAGGCATATGCCCAGTTTATTTCTGAAACAGAATTTCATTAAGTTGCTGAGGGTCTTGATAAATTGCTGAGGCTGGCTTCAAACCTGCCACCCTCCTAAAGCTGCCGAGTACTGGAATTACGGGCCACCACACCTAGCTTGGATTGTATATTTTTTGAGGAGAAAAGTCCTCAAATAGTCTTTCCCAGGACCTAGGATTCCAAAGCCACTCCCAGAGCTCTGTCATCCTCTATCAAAGGCAGCCAAGTATGGGTCTGTAACTTCCACTCAGTTGATGGTCTGTACAAAGGCTCTATACAAAACAGAGAGCCTAAGAACAGGCTTCTAAAGATCACTCAACAAAAGGGGGTGAGGTAAAATATGCAACATCGAGAAAATCTTTTCAAGAAAAGCCTTACAAGGTTAAAAAATAAATATAAGTGGCAAGCTGGGCGTGGTGGCACACAGCTATAATCCCAGTTCTTGAAAGGCTGAGATAGGAGTGCCAGAGGTCTGAGGACAGCCTCAGCCAAAAGTGAGAATCTGATCAACACAGTGAAACCCTGTTTCAAAAAATAGAAAGAAAATAGGGCTGGGGTATAGCTCAAAAGTAGAATGCTGGGCGACGGAGGAAAGCGGGGCTTACGAGCCCCGCTAACAACCAATATCTATTACCACAAAATCAGCGCCTTTCATAGCCAGAAAACGCCATCAGCAGAGAAACATAAAATGTAATTACAAGGGACAGAGAAAAAGAGGGCTGGAAAAACGAGGAACCAGAAAGAAACCATACCGCAGTGCTGCAGCCGGAGCCGTGGCGAGGAACGGCGCAGGCGCCATCTTTTCTTGCAGCACCAGGCCTCAGAGGGGGACTCAGAACGGAGCTCAGAGCCACAGAGGAGATACGCCGGCCTCACGCCCGAGGACGTGGCAGCAGCGGTGACCTCACCAGACGGCTCCAGACCAACGCACTCAACAGCCCACCAGGCTCCAGAGAGGAGTGGCAGACAGCAAGCCGAGGTGAGCCGCTGCGGATCAGCCGGGAGGAACTCGGGAGATTTCTTGGCGCAGAAAGCGTCTTAAGCTCCCAGGGGCTGGGCTCAGCACACCTTGCAGGGACTCAGAGCAGAGTTCAAAAACAGAGAAGAAATACACCAGCCTCACGGCCGAGGGCGTAGCAGCGGTGCCATATTGCCACCGGCAGCAGCAGCAGCGAATTCACCGAGTCCACAACAGCTCCATCTGCGCACTCAACAACAGTGAGTCAAATTGCGGGCCCTGGAGAAGAAATCCCAATACTGTACTACCAGGGACTTGACCCAGTGGGGGAGTGGTGGTGGCAGAGATACCACACCATAGGAGAACACCCAACCTGGCACCCCCCCATGGTCTAAAGCAGCCTCGATTGACTCCCTGGGTCTGAGACTCTGCAATACAACCCAGTACAGGAGTAGTGGGGACTGAGATACCACAGACTCAAGATCCAGAGCACCTTAAATGAAGTCGTAGTGACCCAAGGGAAGAACCCAGAGAAGGCACAAACTTCCGAAATCATATTCCGAAAGAGGAATAACAATGGAGCAATGAATGCCCACAACCCCACAACATCAGAACTCGATAAAACAGAAATTCAGAGATTTCTAGAAGATCAAATCAGGAAAATAACTGTAGAAATAATAGAGGTGTTTCGAAAGAATTCAGAGAGAGTCAAAAAGAGATAAAGGATGCAACTAATGAAGTAAAAGCCTCAATTCAAAGTACAAACAACCGACTAGACCACATGGAGAAGAGAATCTTGATCTTAGAAGATCATTCAAAAAATGAACACATAGTTTCTAATTTAGAAAAAAAATCTGACAGCAGGAATCTGACATTGAAGAAATATGGGCCCATTTTAAGAGGGCTAACCTAAGAATAATTGGAATACAGGAGGGAAAAGAAGGTGAAACCAAAGGGATAAATAATATCTTCAAAGAAATAATAGCAGAAAATTTTCCAAACATAGAGCAAGAGGTCAATACATAGGTCCAGGAAACTTATAGAACTCCCTTTAGACAGGATCGGAGAAGAGGATCCCCACGCCACATAATTGTCAAAATGACCACTGTGGAAGCCAAGCAGAGAATCTTAAAGGCAACAAAAACAAAGGGCCAAGTGACATTCAGAGGCAAACCAATTAGAATCGCTCCAGACTTCCCAAACCAAGTCATGAGAGCCAGAAGGGCTTGGAGTAACATATTCCAAACTCTGAAAGAAAACAACTTCCAGCCAAAAATTTTCTACCCAACAAAACTTTCTATCAAATTAGATGGAGAAATAAGAAGCTTCCATGACAAACAGAAACTGAAGGAATTTATGTCTTCAAAACCAGCACTAGAGAAAATACTCAAAGAGATTAACTACAAAGAAGAAATAGGTAACACACACCAGAACCAGAGAAACAAGAGTTTCCATCCAACAGACAACTAAGATTGGTTATCTGTGGAGATTCATTATTTATGTTAGTCTTTTACCTATCTCAAAAGGGTATTGTTTGCCTTTATTGTTGTTAATTTGTAGGATTTCTAGTTGGAATATTAATATACCTTCAGATATAGCATTTGGAAATATTTTATCCCATTCTATTAGTAACTTTTAACTCTGTTTACATTGTCTTTGGATATACAATATATATATATATATATATATATATATATATATATATATATATATATATATATAATTTTTTTTTTTTTTAGGGAGTTTGTATACTCTTCTGTTGCCTGTGCCATTGAAATCATATCCAAGAAATCACTGCCAATTTCAATGTTGTGAGGTTTTATGACCCAGATTTTCTCCTAAAAGTTTATAGTCTTAAGATTTATATTAAAATAGGTCTTTTATCTATTTTGAGTTAATATTTGTATATGGTGTTAGGTAAGGGTCCGATTTTATCTTTTTCATGTAATTATTATTTTTCAACAATATTAAGCTAAAAGATAATTATTTCCTCCACCAAATGTTCGTGGAAACCTTGTCAAAAATAACTTGACAATATAGGGAAGAATTTAGCTCTAGGCTTTTATTTAACTCCAATGGTTTATATATCTGCCTTTAGAACAGTAGTACACTGTTTCAATTATTGTAGCTTTATATGGTTTGAAATCAGAAAATATACATCTTCTAGCTTTGTTCTTTTTTGAGATCGTTTTGGGTATCTAGAGCCCATATTCCATATTAGGATAGATTTTTTGTGAAAAATAAATATACGATAGTTTCACCTTAAAAAAGAAAAAGAAAGAAATATTCTCTGGTAAGAAAGAAAGCAAAAAGAAATATTGAAATGTTATCTTTAAGTCATCAAAAGCTTGGTATCAGACAAATGAAACTGTTATGTGAGATTTTCAACGTTAATATTGGATAAATTGCTATAATACTAGATATCAACCACTAAGCCAAGCATGGGAAGGAGGGATGGGGAGGGAACGGGGTGGGGATCGGGTAGAGGCTAACTGGGCGATGTGTGCATGTATATCTACAAAAGTATTATTTTTATCCCATTATGATGTATGAATACAGTGCACCAATAAAAAAAAATTAAAAAACAAAAAAAATATCAAAAGTAGAATGCTCCTCAATTTCCAGTACCAAAAGAAAAAAGAAAAATACAAGCAGCAAATTCAGGAAAACTGCAGCAGTATTAGAAACTGTATTTATAAGACAAATTAGAGAGGTGTTTATAAGAAGTGAGTGGTGTTCTTGACCACAGAAAGAGGAAGGGGGGAAAACTGGCCAGCGGCAAACACCTCAGCCACTGAGATGCAGTCTGATATAGTCAGCTTTAGAGATCTTTCCGGGACTGGAATAGAGAGCATGCCCCTGGGTTCTATTCTCAGTACCACTAAAATAAACATCTAAAGTACATGAATCAAATATATTTACCAAATAGCTTAAAAGAACATAGAAATTTTCTAAGGCCTGCAAGAAAAACATCACCTCATTTTAAAGATCTGCAAATTCCATCCATCTTAACAGTTTTTACTATTAAAGTGAAATCCCATGGGAAGTTTCCCTATGAACCTAGTCAGTGTTGTTTTTCTAAAACTCATATTAATGCTATCTGTTTATTTTATTGCCCTTATATTAAAAATACATGAAAGGTATGAGATAAAATCTAGAGCACTTTGTTCTCAGAGCTTGGTCTAAAATTTCTGAAAGTATTTCTGATTTATAATATTAAAGATTATCATTGTAGAAAATCAGCATAAAAGCAAGCATTCAATCTGGTAGATAAATTTAGATTCTGCTATTCGTTGATATTTTGAAGAAGCACTTGAAACTGAATGTATTTTGTTAAGAAAAAATGTCGAGTATCAGTTGGCCTATTTATTTTATGAAAGGCCAGGGCCACTTTATTACCAATAAAAATAACAAGCACCGCTTGAACCTTTTATTGCACTCACTTATGTGCATAAATACAATAAACCTATTGTAGAAAAGAGAACCCACACAGCCAGCTGCAGATTACAGATGGACAATAAGGATTTTTAAAACTCAGATGTTCTATTAAAATATTTCTTTTCATTCCTGAGTTTTCAGTGCCCCCTTAATCCTGCACCAATGTGAGTGCTCCGGCAGT
The DNA here is from genome assembly GCF_963383645.1 of Muscardinus avellanarius. Taxonomy (NCBI): domain Eukaryota; kingdom Metazoa; phylum Chordata; class Mammalia; order Rodentia; family Gliridae; genus Muscardinus; species Muscardinus avellanarius. Next base: position 151,209,348 of record NC_137789.1, on the reverse strand, counting down.
CAGTTTGCCTGAGCACCAGCCTGTCCTAAAAATCGCCGTGCACCCATGCCACAGCTAGTGGTACTTGTGACAACTCGCCCACATCAGAAGGCTAGCCTAGTCCAGCTCACCTTGGGTCACAGTCAATGAGGGCCCAGCCGCCATGGAACTTCTCATCCTCGGGCAGTAGTAGCTTCATGTAGCTCTGCAAGAGCTGACTGATGAGTTCCTGGTGGCTCCTCTGGTTTTCCTTATGCAAAGCTTCATGCTCTTTCTCCTTGGTAAATATGGAATAAAGATCTTCTGTCACTGGAATGCCTTGCATCAAATCTAGGGTGAAAGTTAATATCTATCATCATCTTAGTTTACTAATATAGTTTTTAAAAGAAAAAGAGAACGTAAGATCTAAAACTATAAAACTCTTCGAAAAGCCAGGCGTGGTGGTGCACACTTATAATCCCCAATCTTTGAAGGCTGAGACAGGAGGATCACACAGGTTCGAAGCCAGCCTCAGCTACTTAGTGAGGCTCTCAGCAACTTAGTGAGACCCTATTTCCAAATAAAGTATAAAGTAGGTCTGGGAGGATAGCCCAGAGATAGGAAGCCTGAGTTCCACCATCCCCAGTACCACAAAAAATAAATAAAAATAAAAAATAAGCTGGGCATGGTGGCACATGCTTGTAATCCCAGCTCTTAGGAGGCTGAGACAGGAGGATCACACAGGTTCGAAGCCAGCCTCGGCTATTTAGTGAGGCTCTCAGCAACTTAGTGAGACCCTGTTTCCAAATAAAATAGAAAATAGGTCTGGGAGTATATCCCAAAGGTAAAAAGCCTCTGGGTTCCATCCCCAGCACCACAAAACAAACAAACAAACACAAACAAACAAACAAACTGCTATAGTCCAATGTTCTAGTATTGTTCACCATGTACCCCCATCTCTGGGAAAGGAGATTTCCCCAATTCCTAACTGGCCATGGTCTAGGCCCTACCATTTAATTTGAGCTAAACAATCAAGTGGAAGAAATAGGATTGTAAAAAGATTCTCAGGAACCACAAGTCAGCTATGCTGCATATGGTTCTAATCTAGAACACTGCATTTACGTTAATCCTATCAAATTTTCATGAAAAGTAAATTTAAAACATGTCAACAATGCATAAATTCTATTAGCCAATATGCCTTCCAATTTCCTCCTCTAAAAAATAAATTAGGCTAGATGTAGCTCAGTGGCAAAGCACTCACTTTGCATGAGCAACACACACACACACACACACACACCAAGCTTAAGAAATGAATTGGTAGCCAGGTGTGGTGGCACTTGCCTATAATCCCAGTACTTGGGAGGCTGACACAGGAGGATCACAGGTTAAAGTCAGCCTCAGGACCTTAGTACGACCTTGTTTCAAGATAAAAAGCAAAAAGGGCTAGAAGTATAGCTCAGAGGTAGAAAGTCCCTGACCTCAATCCCCAGCACACACAAAAAAAGTTTGTTAGGGCAGACTTCCGGGAAGATGGCGAACGAGAAAAGCGGGGCTTACGAGCCCTGCTAACAACCAATCTCCATTACCACAAAATCAGCGCCTTTCATAGCCAGAAAACACCATCACCAGAGAAACAAAAAAATCACCAGGCTCCAGAGAGAAAGTGGTCTGAGAACAGAGCTCAGAGCCACAGAGGAGATACACTGGCCTCACGCCCAAGGACGCGGCAGCAGCGCCATACTGCCTGCGGCAGCGGCGAATTCACCGGACGGTCACCGGACGGCTACAGCAAGCCGAGGTTAGCCGCTGCGGAACAGCCAGATGGGATCTTTCGGCGCAGGGAGCATCTAAAGCTCCCAGTGGCTGAGCTCAGCACACGCTGCAGGGACTCAGAGTGGAACTCAAAACCAGAGAAGAAAAAATACGCCAGTCTCACGGCCGAGGGCGTGGCAGAGGCGCCATATTGCCACCGGCGGTGGCAGCAGCAGTGAATTCACCGAGTCCAGTACAGCTACATCTGCGTACTCAAGAACAGTGAGTCAAATTGCGGGCCACAGAGGAGAAATCGCAGTATTGGGCCTCCTGGGACTTGACCCAGTGAGGGAGTGGTGGTGGCAGAGATATCACAACATAGGAGAACGTGCAACCTGGCACTCCCCACAGTTTAAAGCAGCCTCTATCGACTCCCTGGGTCGGAGACTCTGTGATACAACCCAGTAAAGGAGTAGTGGGGTCTGAGATAATACAGACTCGAGATCCAGAGCACCTTAAGTGAAGCCATAGTGACCCAAGGGAAGAACCCAGAGAAGGCACAAACCTCCGAAATCATGGGAAAGAGGAATAACACTGGAGCAATGAATGCCCACAACACCACAACATCAGAACTCGATAAAACAGAAAATCAGAGATTTCTAGAAGATCAAATCAGGAAAATAACTGTAGAAATAATAGAGGTGCTTCGAAAAGAACTCAGAGAGAGCCAAAAAGAGATAAAGGATGCAATTAATGGAGTAAAGGCCTCAATTCAAAGCACAAACAACAGATTAGACCACATGGAGAACAGAATCTCACTCTTAGAAGATGATAATTCCAAAAATGAACGCATAGTTTCTAATCTAGAAAAAAATATCCGACAGCAGGAATCTGACATTGAAGAAATTATGGGCCCATTTTAAGAGAGCTAACCTAAGAATAATTGGAATAGAGGAGGAAAAAGAAAGTGATACCAAAGGGATCAACAATCTCTTCAAGGAAGTAATAGCAGAAAATTTTCCAAACATAGAGCAAGAGGTTGATACACAGGTCCAGGAAACTTATAGAACTCCCTTTAGACAGGATCGGAGAAGAGGATCCCCACGCAACATAACTGTCAAAATGACCAATGTGAAAGCCAAGCAGAGAATCTTAAAGGCAACAAAAACAAAGGGCCAAGTGACATTCAGAGGCAAACCAATTAGAATCGCTCCAGACTTCCCAAACCAAGTCATGAGAGCCAGAGGGGCTTGGAGTAACATATTCCAAACTCTGAAAGAAAACAACTTCCTGCCAAAAATTTTCTACCCAGCAAAACTTTCTATCAAATTAGATGGAAAAATAAGAAGCTTCCATGACAAACAGAAACTGAAGGAATTTATGTCTTCAAAACCAGCGCTAGAGAAAATACTCAAAGAGATTAACTACAAAGAAGAAATAGGTAACACACACCAGAACCAGAGAAACAAGAGTTTCCATCCAACAGACAACTAAGATTGGTTATCTGTGGAGATTCATTATTTATGTTAGTCTTTTACCTATCTCAAAAGGGTATTGTTTGCCTTTATTGTTGTTAATTTTTAGGATTTCTAGTTGGAATATTAATATACCTTCAGATATAGCATTTGGAAATATTTTATCCCATTCTATTAGTAACTTTTAACTCTGTTTACATTGTCTTTGGATATACAATATTTTTTTTTATTTTTTAGGGAGTTTGTATACTCTTCTGTTGCCTGTGCCATTGAAATCATATCCAAGAAATCAATGCCAACTTCAATGTTATGAGGTTTTATGACCCAGATTTTCTTCTAAAAGTTTATAGTCTTAAGATTTATATTTAGGTCTTTTATCTATTTTGAGTTAATACTTGTATATGGGATTAGGTAAGGGTCCAATTTTATTCTTTTACATGTAATTATTATTTTTCAACAATATTTAGTTAAAAGATTATTATTTCCACCACCAGATGTTCGTGGAAACCTTGTCAAAAATAACTTGATAATATAGGGAAGAATTTAGCTCTAGGCTTGTATTTAACTCCAATGGTTTATATATCTGCCTTTAGAATAGTACTACACTGTTTCAATTATTGCAGCTTTATATGGTTTGAAATCAGAAAATATATATCTTCTAGCTTTGTTCTTTTTCAAGATTGTTTTGGGTATCTAGAGTCCATATTCCATATTAGGATAGATTTTTTTCTGAAAAATAAATATATAAATATATGATAGTTTCACCTAAAAAAATAGAAAAAAAATATTCTCTGGTAAGAAAGAAAGCAAAAAGAAATATTGAAATGTTATCTTTAAGTCATGAAAAGCTTGGTATCAGACAAATGAAACTGTTATGTGAGATTATCATTTTTAATTTTGGATAAATTGCTATAATACTAGATGTCAACCACTAAGCCAAGCATGGGAAGGAGGGGTGGGGAGGGAATGGGGTGGGGATCGGGTGGGGGCTGACTGGGCGATGTGTGCATGTATGTCTACAAAAGTTTTTATCCCACTATGATGTATGAATACAGTGCACCAATAAAATAAATAAATTAATTAATTTTAAAAAAAGTTGGTTAGAATAATCTCCAAATTCGGTACCATAATAACCTTATAAATCATATTTATCAAAATAGGTGGTTTATCGGGCTGGGCGTGGTGACACACGCTTTAAATCCAGCATTCGGGAGGATGAGACAGGAGGATCCCAGTTCACGGACAGCCTTAGCTACTTAGTGAGGCCCTTTGCAATTTAGTGAGACCTGATTTCAAAATAAAGAATAAAAAAATAGGGCTGGGAGTGTGGCTCAGAGGAAGAATGCTACTGGGTTCCATCCCCAGTACTGCAAAAAAAAAAAAGATGGTTTATCTGTCCTCAACAAAAACATGTAATAGATGGCTTTCAGGATAAGAAAACCATCTGTTTACATCACTGAGCCTTGAGTAATAGGAAACCAAATATAATATGATGGTTTTGGTTACTGAAGTTTTAAGAAACTTTATTCCCTACTCCAGAAGATGGTTGCTTTGGGTTGCGCCAGCCAAGACTCCTTGTCAAATTCTCATCTTGCAAAAATTAGATTTATTGCATAAGATACTCAATACTGAAACAGAAGTATATTATAAAACACGAGTTATTTTAATGAAGTCAGTTCCTGTAAAATTTTAGTCACAGAAGGAATAAAAATTTTGAGGAAAGAAAAGCATTTATATTCCTTACCTATAACAGCTTGCCTATAAGCATCCTTAAAACGATTCAGGTAATATCTATTTGCTGAGTTCACTCCGTCTTTCATAACTCCTGCTAACTTCCTTTCTCCTGTCCTTGTAAAGTCACCCTGTCAAATAAAAAGTCATTTTGACAATGTAGACACACAGAAGAATATCCTTAAAATTAATTTTGAGCTTTTAGTTCAAGACTACAACTCTACAGACTTCTATAATTTCCAAATCATGACTTTACTCAAGCCCCAGTACCAAAAAGAACAACAACAGCAACAAAAGATCCTAACTTTAAGAGTTCCCAAATAGTGTAGTCCCCAATTGTAGTTGGAAAGCTAAGACAGAAGGATGATAGGTTTAAGGCCAGCACACAGTAACTTAGCAAAATCCTATTTCAAAATAAAAATAACAGAAAACCAAGACAAGGACAGCTTAGCAATGTAGTAAGACTCAGCAACTGAGTAAGACCCTGTTTTAAAACAAAAAAACAGCAGGGCATGGTGGCACATGCTTGTAATCCCAGTACTTGAGAAGTTGAGATAGGAGGACCACAGGTTCAAGGACAGCCTTAACTTAGTGAGACACTGTTTCAAAATAAAAATAAGCCAGGCATAGTGGCACACACTTGTAATCCCAGTACTTTGGGGGCTGAGACAATAGGATTGAAGGTTCAAGGGCAGCCTCAGCAATTTAGTGAGGCGCTCAGCAATTTAGCAAGATTCTATTTCCAAATAAAAAATATAATAGGGCTAGAGTTATATCCCAGAGGTAGAAGACCCCTATATTCCACCCCCAGGACCACAAAAAAATGAATAAATAAATAAATAAATAAATAAATAAATAAATAAAATACAGCTGGGGTATAGCTCAAAGGTTCAATCCCTAGTACCACACAAAAATAAGATAAATAAAAATAATAAATGGATGAATGAATAAATAAAAAGGGCTAGGGGTATAGCTCAGAGGTAGAATGTTCCTGGATTCAATCCCCCATACCACAAAAAAAAAAAAAATTAAAAATAAAAATGAAGTAGGGCTGGGAATAAGGCTCAGAAGTAGAACACTTATGGGTTCAAGTTTCAGCACCTTCCTACAAAACACACCTATCAAGTCCAGCCAGGAGACAGTTTTTTCTCTTCCTGTTCCTTTCTCTTTCTCTCTTCTTTCTTGCTTCCTCCCTTTCTTTCTCTCTTCCTTTCTTCCTTCGTTTCAGAGGTGACTAAGGATTGAAGCTAGGAGCATTCTACTTTCAAGCTACACTCCAGCCCACCCCTTTTTTAGTACTGCAGACTGAACCTAGGGGCATTCTACCTCTGAGCTACACCCCCAGGCCCATTCTATTTTTTATTTTTACTTTGAAACAAGATTTTGCTAGATAACTGACTCTGGCCCCAAACCTCTGATCCTCTTGTCTCAGCTCCATGCCCAGCCCAGCCCCCTTTATAAACATTTTTTTTTAAAGCTTGATATAGTGGCACACACCTGTAATCCAAGTACTTAGGAATCTGAGATAGGAGGACTACAGTTTCGAAGCCAGCCTCAGTACTTTAGCTAGGTCCCTTGGCAACTTAGCGAGACTCTGTTTCAAAATAAAATAGTAGCCAGGTGTGGTAGCATGCAGGCTTGTAATCCTAGTACTTAGGAGGCTGAGACAGGAGGGATTGCAGGTTTGAGGACAGCCTAAAAAATTTAGCAAGGTCCTAAGCACATAGTAAGACCCTGTTTAAAAAAAGAAAAAGGCTGAGGGTATAATTCAAAGGTAGTATTCCCCTAGGTTCAATCCTTAGTACCAAAATAAATAAATAAAATAAAATAAACGGTTTATTTTGAAACAGTGTCTCACTAAGTTGCTGAGTGTGGCTTTAAAACTGAGATCCTCCTATCTCAGCCTTCCAAGTACTGGGATTACAGGTATCTACCACCATACCCAACTCTTGCATTTTATCTGTACACAGTTTTAAAAACCTATTCACATAAAATTCTAGGTTTTCAGACTCCTTTGAAAAAGAAAGAGAAGGCAACCTGGGGCCTCCCAGGGGACAGCGAGTGGTCCCTTCCAGAGACGGCACAGACGTCTCCACAGGTCCTCATACCCACCTCTCTCGGATCTGGTAGTCGCCTGCTTGAGTCACACTGCCTGGCCTGCAGGAACTGAAATGGGCTACTCTGCAATGCAGACATCTCAGGAAGGAGCAGACTACATACCTACCTGCCATAGTCCAGGTGCCTTGCTCTCAGAAACAAAACTGGTTTTAAGCACAGTCTCACAGAATGACCCAAAATGCTCGATGTGTGTTTACCTTCAGAGCAGCTGTCCCAGCATACTGTCTGCTAATGGAGTCACCATTGTTAGCCCACATTATCTGGTAGATTCGATTACATTTCACAGGTAGTGGCTGCTCCGGGGGCATCACACCTAATTTTTTCAGCTAAAATGAACATATTGGTAGATTATACATGAGCCAGGAAAACAAAGCATAAAACGTATACTGTAGAAAAAGGAAACATAATGACATACAATTAGGACCCCTAGATTTTAAAAATGGTGATCCCAGAATTTTTAAAATAAAACTCTGCTAAAACACAGCTTTATAGCCAGGCGTCATGGCATACTCTTATAATCCTAGTACTTGGGAGGCCGAGACTAGATGATCGCAGGTTCGTAGCTACTCTCAGCTAAACTTAGTGAAAAAAATTGGGCTGGGGATGTAGCTCGGAGGTAGAATGCCCCTGAGTTCCACCCCCAGTACTGACAGGGAAAAAAAAAAAAGCTCTTAGAACCTTCCCTAGGGTTTGCTCGTCACACTGCCCTTTGAGATCAATACTCTTATCACCCCCATTTTAAAAGTGAAACACTGAGGTTTGGAGAGGTTACATTCTATGATACGTTCAACACTTAACATGTGGTCGGGCCAGGACTTAAATTCAAAAGCCTCTCTCTTTAAAAACTACATTAGAGGAATAGATTCATGTCCTCAACGAATAATCACTAAGTCTACCAGGAAAACTAAACACAAAAATTCAGAAACAATCCTAGGTATTTCTACTATGAGAATGAGTTGATCTCCTATGGTACTAGGAATGAATCCTCTAACTTGTAATTCCCCTGCCTCAGCCGCCTAAGTAGCTGGTTACAGGTGTGTGCCATCACACGTGGCTCGCTTTGGGAATTTAGTACAGAAACTTTGTTATCGAGATGTTAGAGGACTGAAAGATCTAAAATGGAACACTGGCAACAGACAAGACGGAAAATGAAGGAAGCAGCTGCCACCCACAGGGTTGGGGTGCAAAGACAGACATTTTGGTCAACTCATTTCTAGTGAAGATTGTACTTTTGAGGTTTTAATGCAACAAGGATGTTGGTATGCTATAAATGCTCCATAGAACACTTGAAATTTGAAAAACAATTTTCACTAGAGCTGGAGATATAGCTCAGTGGCAGAGTACTTGCCTAGCATGTGCAAGGCCTGGGTTCAATCCCCAGCACCACAAAAAAAAAAAAAAAAAAAAAGGAAAGGAAGAAGGAAGGGAAATCTTCACTATTTACACATAAAAATACTTAAAATTAATACTTAGAATTAAATGGACGCCAAATTACCTGCTGCTCCATGACTATTCGTGCGATGGCAGCTTGAACCACATTGGTCCGATCCAGGCAGTCCATGCAATTAACTCGAAAAATCCCTTCTTGTTTACAGATTACCCCAGCTTGATCAACCCTTTGTAAAAACAGTGTGAAATTCTTTTATAATCTGTGAATTATTCAATAAGCACAGTAGCATGAGCTAGCAACTTACTTGGACTATAAGTATTACTGAGTCCTTTATAGACATTGTTGTTATACACAAAAACTTGGCAATGAAGATATTATTATATACATTTTAGCAAATAAAACCCAGGTGCAGAAAGAATGGTCTGCCTCAAGTAATACAACTATGAGACAGAGCTGGCACAATTTCAGGCTATGCTTTTCCCATGTACTTTTATAAAAGAGAAAGCATTTTAAAGACCACCTTGTTGCACTTTTTTTTTTTTTTTACTCAAAGTAGAAACGCACGTCCCTGAAGGGTTAACCCACTGTACCGCCGGGTGAGGAGCCATGCAGCAGGCCTTGTGCCTCTAATTTCTCTGGTTGCCTGTGTACTCTTAAAATCTAATCGAATGTTCCCGCCTGTCCCAATTTTTCCTCCTACATCTACCTCTTATCCTCCGAGAGTCATTTTCCATGTCTGTTAATTTTGAAGTGCCTGAAAACTGAGCACCTCTAAATCCCCTTTCCCATGTTATAGATGCAGAATGAGAAGATGTACGCCACAGAGCCTGAGAAGGAATAGGCTGATGTCCTCACAGAGCAGAACATTTCACTTCATTCTGCCCAGCCACCTGACACCTGTTCCCTGGGTCAAAGCTAACCCTGCATAATGACCACTGGCACTGTCTTGAAAAGAACAGAAATTGGGAAGCAAAACAACAAACAAATAAACAAACAAAAAATGCTTTCTCCACATGTTGCTATTATTTAAATCTTAGCTGACTAGACAAACACATTTACAGACCCAAAGTCTTTCAGAATGACTTCATACCTACCAACACCATTTCATGTCAAGAATAATATCTTGAACGGCATCTGTCAGGGTTTGAACATTCTCAAACTTCATTCCTCGGCTAAAATTCATGGCAAAAGAAAGAAAAATATTCTTGAATATTACAATAGAATTTGTGTGTGTGTGTGTGTGTGTGTGTGTGTGTGTGTGTGTGTGGTACTGAGGATGAAATCCAGGGGCATTCTACCTCTGAGCTATATCCCCAGCCCTATTTCTTAGTCTTTTTATTTTTTGAAACAGGGTCTCACTGACTTGCAAAGGGCCTCACTAAGTAGCTGAGACTGTCCACGAACCATGATCCTCTGGTCTCCGCCTCCTGAATGCTGGGATTACAAGTGTGCGCCATCACACCCAGCGTTTACAATAGAACTATTATTTTTTTTTCTTTTGGTGGTACTGGGGTTCCTGGAAGCCCTTCTGCCTCCGGGCTACACTCCCAGACCTATTTTTACATTTTTATTTGGAAACAGGGTCTCCTAAGCTAGGGCGGGGCTGGCTTCAAACCTGTGCGATCCTCCTGTCTCTGCCTCCCAAGCGCGGGGATTACAAGCGTGCGCCACCACGCCCGGCGACAATAGAATTATTTTTAAACTTACTTAAGATATGAGGGCTCAATGGTAATGTACTGGCCCAGTATGCACAAGGGCCTGGATTCTACCCCCAGAAACAAACACACACACACACACACACACACACACACACACACACACACACTCCTTAAGATATAATTTGAGATAACTTACAAAAGTTAAAAACAACTGTTATTCTAGGTATGTGTTAGTGCTACCACACATTATATAGACAATTGTGTAACTGTTTATAACTAATCTGTATTACGAAAGCACACTCAGTATGTTAAGACATATTACATGTATGAAAAGCTTCCCTCCCCATCAAATATTCAATATCTAGGCAACTTAACTGAGGCTAAAGCCAGTTTTGTGGCATAAGAACCTGGCGTTCAAAATATACATGTTAAGCCGGGCGTGGTGGCACATGCTTGTAATCCCAGCACTTGGGAGGCTGAGACAGGAGGATCGCGCAGGTTCGAAGCCAGGCTCAGCTACTTAGTGAGGCTGTCAGGAACTTAGTGAGACCCTGTTTCCAAATAAAGTATGAAATAGGTCTGGGAGTAAGGCCCAGAGGTAGAAAAGCCCCTGGGTTCCACCCCCAGTACCACACACACACACAAAAAAGAATATATAAAAATATATATATATATATATATATATATATACACACACACATTAAAGGAACCTTCAACATAATTTACCAACTTATTTTTTCAGAACAAACTCTTGTGACATTAATCCACAGGACAGAAGTGTCACTAATACAATATGAAGATGAGCCAGCAGAATTCTTGTAAAAGAAGCCCCATTACTTCTGCAAGACTCAGACCCAAACACAAAAATACTCCTTAAGTTCTTTAACTGGTGTGATCAAAAGGAACAATGGAACTCCACATCTCTAAGTCATTTGGAACGGAGCAATGAGCTCAAATTATAGAGAAAGTAAGGGCCACATGAAAATGAAAACTAATTATGGAAATGATACTCTTTCCCTTTTTTTTTTTTTGTGGTACTAGGGGCGGAACCCAGGGACTTTCTACCTCCGGGCTATACTCCCAGACCTATTTCATACTTTATTTGGAAACAGGGTCTCACTAAGTTCCTGAGAGCCTCACTAAGTAGCTGAGGCTGGCTTCAAACCTGTGCGATCTTCCTGTCTCAGCCTCCCAAGTGCGGGGATTACAAGTGTGCACCACCATGCCCGGCTTTACACTTTCCCTTTCTAATAGTGAGAAGAAATTTTTCTTCCCAGTAAAGAGATGAGAAAAGGTCCCTATGGCAGCATCTTTGACAAACACTGAAAGCCATCTCAGGAGCCACCTTACCAGTGCTCATGGAAGTCAAAGGAAACATAAGTGAGGTGTGAGTTGTTAAAAAGCAGCACTTGCTTCAAGTAAGCATCACCAATAACTTTCTCTCTTCCTGCCTGATCTACCAAGTTAATAATAACCTGTTGAGAAAGAAAAAATAAGATTAATTAGATTCTAGACTCATAATGTGATTTTTAATGATTTATTTGGAATTGCATTTTTTATAGCCATGCTTAACAATTATTCCACTCAAGGCATCATTTTTCCTATAAAACTAAAACTTCATTTATTACATAAGTTTAAGTTAATAAGAATTGTTACTGACATTATATAGATTTTCTATACATTTGCAATGACCAATTAGAATACACAGCAATTAAAATATGGCATTTTTAACATTAAATATTTTAAATATCTAGAGTAACTCAATCAAATTTCACCAGGACCTTCTGATGTACTTGACAAGTTACCTTAAGTTCATCTGGAAATAAGTATATGAAAAAAAATTCAGAACTTATAATAAAGGTGACTTGTCCCATTGAAGAGCAAAATATATTCCATATAGCAACTGAAATTGTAGAGCTAGTGTAGAAACAGGTAAGTGACTAGGCAGAACAGGATTGATGGCCTAGACAGAGACCTAGTCCACTGAGTGATCGAAGACCCATACCACTCTTAGCAAATACGGACGACTCTCAATGGAACTGGGATAATTTATACATAGAGAAGAGAAAGCTTACATTAGCTTCCTAAATACCATTACACAAAATAAATTCTAGGTCCATTAATTACCTAAATGCGTTTCTTCAAGAAGTTGTTTCCATAATTTAAGTTGGGATATGACAACATAAAACAAAAGGGCATAAAGAAAAAGATGGGCAGATGCAATCACATAAAAAATTTAAACCTCTGTGCTAGGATAAGAAAAGGCAAAAACTAATAAGAAAATTTAAAAACCTGAGTGTGGTGTGGTGACACCCCTGTGATCCCAGTACTTGAGCAACTGAGACAGGAGGATGACAAGTTTGCGGCCAGCCTCAGCAACTTAGTGAGGCTGTTTCAAAATGAAAAATACACTGAGAGTGTAGCTCAGAGGTAGTATGCTCCTCGGTAAAATCCCCAGCACCAAAATTAAAAAAAAAAAAAACCTACCTGGAAAATTTATCTGCAACAGAAAAACCAGTAATATATAAAGCGTGCTATAAATCCAATAAAGAAAAAATGAGTAAATCCATACAAGAAAATATATAAATAGCCAATAAACATGAATCTAAGCCTTTGCTAATAATCAATGAAATGGAAATTTAAAATAGAAAACTAGTTTTTACATATGTATTACATATATATAAATGTGAATACTAAAGAGCATTGGTGAATGTGAAGATACAAACACTGGCTCCTACTGTTGCAGGGAGTTTGAACTGATGTGGTCCTTCTGGGAGCAACAAAGTGGTAGGTATCGACTTTAAGCATATATTGTTTGATCCTGCAATTTCACTTCCAGAAATTTATTCTATAAAATATATAAGTAGCCGGTGTGGTGGCGCACACTTATAATCCCTGCACTTGGGAGGCGGAGACAGGAGGATCACGCAGGTTCTAAGCCAGCCGTGCTCGCTTAAGAGACCTTGTTTCCAAATAAAAAAAGTATAAAAATAGGTCTGGGAGCATAGCCCGGAGATAGAAGGGCTTCCAGGAACCCCAGTACCACCAAAAGTAAGTAAGTAAGTAAGTAAGTAAGTAAGTAAATAAATAATAAAAATAAAATATACAAGTATCCCAAAATATAAAAAAGTTGTTTTCTGGAGATATTTATTTATTTATCTATCTATCTATCTATTTTTTGGTGGTACTGGGGGGGGGGAACCCAGAGGCTTTCTACCTCTGGGCTATACTCCCAGACCCATTTTATATTTTTTATTTGGAAACAGGGTCTCACTAAGTTGCTGAGAGCCTCACTAAGTAGCTGAGGCTGGCTTCGAACCTGCGCGATCCTCCTGTCTCAGCCTCCCAAGCACGGGGATTACAAGCGTGCGCCACCATGCCCGGCTGGAGATTTTTAATAATATACACTCTAAAGGTCCACCAAGGCCGGGCGTGGTGGCGCACGCTTGTAATCCCCGTGCTTGGGAGGCAGAGACAGGAGGATCGCGCAGGTTCGAAGCTAGCCCCGCGCGCTGGCTTAGGAGACCCTGTTTCCAAATAAAAATGCAAAAATAGGTCTGGGAGTGTAGCCCGGAGGTAGAAGGGCTTCTAGGAACCCCAGTACCACCAAAAATAAAATAAAATAAAATAAAATAAATAAAGGTCCACCAAGAGAGACATGATCTTAAGTGAAAACAGTTGCAGAATATTATACATAGTATATCACCCCTTTGAATAGTGAGCATAAATGTGTGAATAATGTGTTTTCTGCTGCAAACTACAAATCACTGACTCAGGTTTGGAACAAAGTCTGGAAGTAGCATGGTTCCAGATTGGTGACTTCAATGGTTCCCAATAACATTAAGCACACTGGTCCTTTCCACCCCATCGCCCCATTACTGGGTTTTGCTCCAGGATACTTTACCAGTAAGCTGCATCCACCTCCTGTTTTATTTATTTCCTAATTTTTTTTGACGCAGGGTCTCCCTAAATTGCTGAAGCTGACCTCCAACTTGTGGTCCTCCCGCCTCAGCTTCCCAAGTGCCTGGGTACGACCGTGGGCCACCATGCAGCACTCTTTTCACCTCTTTTATCCTTTCAGCGTTTTGGTTAAGCTTCCGTTCAGTCCTGAGATGGGGGCAGCAATTCCACATCAAATCCAGACACGACAATCACAGAGCGACTGTTGGTTCCTATATATCTTTTTACTAGAGCAAAACACCTTTCTCCAGCAGTTTCCCGGGCGACTTCTCACATCATACTTCACTGGCTAAAACTGCCAATGAACACACACGCCTAATGCCTCAACCAATCACTAGCAAGAGTAATGGTACCACCACACCGAGAAAGACCGACTGTCGGCCCATCACCCCAGAAAGCAATTATCCAGAAGAAGGAGGTGGATGAACGGACACTGTGCGGGCACTGTAGGCAATCAGAAGTGTCTGGTCAATACAAACACCTTTAAAATTGGTGTGAAAGTCAACAGGGAGCAGGGATGCGTGTGGGGACAGGTTATTTCCTCTGCTTACACACCTCGGTGTATCACATCATTTTTATAATTGTGAGTTATATTTAAAATATGGCTCATTCTTTGTAATGTTACTTAAAATTATACATATTGCTGGTAAATGAATTTGCTACATTATGAGGAAAGCAAATGTAGAATAAGGCCAATTCTTTCTTGACTTCCTTGGGGGCAGCACTTGTTATCAGGTGGATATAACAGATGGACGAAAACTACATATATGTAGTCAAGACATAATTTTGTTTTGTGGGATTTTAAAATTGGTAATCAGCAGGGTATGGTGATGTAAGCTTGTAATCCCAGTATCCTGGAGTAGAAGACCCCTGGGTTCCATCCCCAGTACCACCAAAAATAAATAAATAAATAAAAATAAAAATGGTAATCATATCATATGTTGCCATAGTTTTTCCTCTTCTTTCTCCACAATGTGACTTTTTTTTTTGGTGGTGGTACTGGGGATGGAACCCAGAGGCTTTCTACCTCTGAGCTATACTCCCAGACCTATTTTATATTTTTATTTGAAAACAAGATCTCACTAAGTTGCTGAGAGCCTCAGTAAGTAGCTGATGAGGCTGGCTTCGTACCTGTGTGATCCTCCTGTCTCAGCCTCCCAAGCACGGGGATTACAGGCATGTGCCACCACGCCCGGCCTCACAATGTGACTTTAAGATTTTTTCTGTTAGTACACATAGATCTACCTCATTCTTTTTAAACATTTGTATTAAATATTGATAAGTGTTGTACTTTGGCTAGCTATCATCCTCTTAATAAACAATTAGATTGTTATGCTGCAATGAATGTTCTTGCATATGACTCCTTAGATGAACACGTTTCTCTTAGGTAGAGTTAATTTTTTTCTATTTGAGTTCTGGTTACTCCACATCCTTACTAAAACTTGGCATTTCCTATCTTTTACGTTAGCCACTCTGGTGCATAAGTTGGGGTTTTAATTTATATTACACTGATGATTAATGAAATAGAACACCTTTTCATGATTTTTGACTTCCTGTATAAAGAATCTTCCATTTGTATAAAGAATCTGTTCAATTTTTTTTCTTCATACTGAGAATTGAATTCAGGGGTACTCTACCTCTGTGCTATACCTCCAGCCCTTTCTACTTTTTGTTTTGAAACAAGGTCTTGCTAAGCTGCTGAGGGCCTTACTAAATTGCTAAAGCTAGCCTTGAACCTGCAATTCTCCTGTTTCAGCTTCCCAAGTACTGGGATTACAGGTGTGGGCCATATCTTTTGCTCAGGTTTCTTTTAGATTGTACATCTTTTTTAATGGGTTTAGAGAAGCTTTTAAACAGGCAACAGATATGAGACCTCTGTCATATATGCATTGAAAATTCTTAAATATTTCTTCCATCTTGTGAATTTCCTTTGCATTCGCTAATGGTGCCTTTTAATGAACTTAATTCTGTGTGTGTGTGTGTGTGTGTGTGTGTGTGTGTGTGTGTGTGTGTGTGTGTTACTGAAGATGGAAACCAGGGCTTTCTATCCACAGGCTACACTCCCAGACCTATTTTATATTTTATTTGGAAATAGGGTCTCACTTAGTTGCTGAGAGCCTCACTAAGTAGCTGAGGCTGGCTTTGAATCTGCGCAATCCTCCTGTCTCAGCCTCCCAAGTGCTGAGATTACAAGTGTGTGCCACCTCGCCTGGCCTTGAACATAGTTCTTTTTTAAAAATAAATAAATAAATAAATAAAATCTATCAACTCTTTTCATTACGAATAGTGCGTTTAAGTCCTATAAAATTTTAATAGAAGTCAGACATGGTGGTGCATGTCTGTAATCCCAATACTTGAGAGGCTGAGTCAGGAGGATCACAGGTTCAAGGACAGCCTCATCAAGTAGACTCTCATCAACCTAGTGAGACCCTGTTTCAAAAAAAGGCTGGGGGTGTAGCTTGGAGGTAGAATGTCCCTGGGTTTCATCCCCAGTGCCAGAAAAAAAAATTTTTTTTTTGGGGGGGTGGTACTGGGGATGGAACCCAGGGGCCTTCTACCTCCGGGCTACACTCTCAGACCTATTATATGTATATATATATATATATATTTTGGAAACAGGGTCTCTTAAGCCAGTGAAGTCTGGTTTTGAACCTGCATGATCCTCCTGTCTCAGCCTCCCAAGTGCGGGTATTACAAGTGTGTGCCACCATACTCAGCCCAGAAAAAAATTTTTAATAAAGTTTTAATAAATGACACATTAACAGTTATAATAGTATATTAATATTTTAAATAAAGATTTTCTTTTTATTTCTTATTTGGTGCACTGCAATTTTACATCATATTGGGATATAGACTGTGAGAAAAGCACATGCATAGAGCTCTTGGTGTTCCCCACCAGGTCTCCCCCTTCTCCCTCAGGCCCCACTTTGAGATTGGAAACGATAACTTCGTATGTATTTACGGCATTATTCCAACTCTCACATTCTTTGTGACTTTGTCCCCACCCACTTTTCTGACCCCTCTCAGCTGCTCCTTTGGAGTCTCTGCTCATCTATCTCAAGTTGTCCTTATTTCTGAGTATTTCTCTAGCTTCCACATGAAAGAGAAAACATACATCGACTCATTTATTTTCTTTCTCTATCATTCATGTATTTATTTACAGTACTAGGGATGGAACTCAGGGCATTCTACCTCCAAACTATATCTCCAACCCTAGTTTTTATTCTTTACTGTGAAATAAGGTCTCACTAAGTTGCGGAGGGCCTCACTAAGTAGCTGAGGCTGTCTGCAAATAGTGATCCTCCTGCCTCAGCCTCCCAAATGCTGGGATTACAAGCGTGTGCCACCACGCCCAGCCTCATGTACTCATTTTTTAAGATGGGCTGTACTCGCTTAGTATAACATTCTCAAGTTTCATCCATTTTCCTGCAAATGACATGATTTTGTTCTTTATGGCCAAGTAAAATTCCACTGTGTGTATCTACCAAAGTTTTGTGATCAATTAATCTGTTGACGGATGGTTCTATAATTTGGCTACTGTAAACTGTGCTGCTATGAGCATGGATATGCAAATATCATTATAATATTCTGATTTCTTTTCCTTTCTGAAGATGCACAGGAGCGCTACTGCTAGGTCATAAGGGTAGTTCCATTTCCAATCTTCTGAGAAACCTCCATAGGGGCTTTACTAGTTTGCAGTCCTACCAACAGTGTAATAAAGTTTCTATTTCCCTGCATCTTCACCAAGAGAGGGTTGGGGGAGGGGGAAGAGGGAGAGAGGGGAGAGGGGAGAGGGAGAGAGAGAGTGTGTTTGTGTGTGTTTGTGTGTGTGTGGTGTTAGCAACTGAACCCGGGAGCATTCAACCTCTGAGCTATATACATCCAGCTCGAATTTTTATTTGGAAACAAGGTCTCACTAAGTTACAGAGGCTGTCCCAGCCTCCCATTTCCTAGGATTGCAAGTGTGCAGCACCATGCCTGGCTCTTCACAGCATTTTTATTATCTGTGTTCCTGATGACTGCCATTCTAACTGAAGTTAAATAGATCTCAAGCTGGGCTCAGGCTTGTAATCCTAGTACTTGGGAGGCTGAGACAGAAGGATCTCAGGTTCACAACCAGTCCCAGCTACTTAGCCCTCTGCAACTTAGTGAGACCCTATTTCAAAATTAAGAATAAAAATTAGGGCTGGGGTGTAGCCCGAAGATAAAATGCCCCTGGGTTTCATCCCCAGTACCACACACCAAAAAAAAAATATCAGAATTTCAGTAGTTTTAATTTGCATTTCCCTGATTGCTAAAGAAGTTAAACATATTTTCATATATTTGTTGGCCATTTGTATTTTGAAATAAATCTATTCAGTTCTGTTGCCCATTTTTTATTGTTTTTTTTTAGTGTTAAGCTTTTATGTTCTTCCATAATTGTTTTTTTCTTCTCCATATATATAGTATTAATTGTTTTTTCTTCTCCATATATATAGTATTTTTATATCTTATATATATACATATATAATTTTTTTTTTCAGGGCTGGGGCTGGAACCCAGAGGCATTTGACCTCCAAGCTACACCCCCTGCCCAATTTTTTATTCTTTATTTTGAAACAGGGTCTCACTGAGTTGCGAAGGGCCTCACTAAGTAGCTGAGGCTGTCCGCGAACCACAATCCTCCAGTCTCAGCCTCCCGAATGCTGGGATTACAAGCGTGAGCCACCACACCCAGCTATGTTTATTATATTTTAGGTTATTTTTTCAATATTATTTATTGTTGCTATAAAAGAAACACCTCCCATGGCATTACACATTCAGACTGGTCAGTGCTAGTGAGTAAAAGTATTACTTTCCTTTTTTTTTTCGGTACTGAGGATTGAACCCTGGAGCATTCTACCTCTGAGCTATACCCCCAGCACTATTTTTTTATTCTTTATTTTGGAACAAGGTCTCACTAAGTTGCAGAGGGCCTCATTAAGTCACTGAGGCTGTCGGAGAACCCCAATCCTCCTGTCTCAGCCTCTTAAGTACTGGGATTTCAAATGTGCGCCACCACTCCTGGCTCAGAATATTATATATAATATATATATTAATCTTGTATCAAAATTACTGAACTTACTGTAGTTCACCTAGTAGTTTTCAACTGGTTTTGGTTTACATATTAAAACCAAAGGCAGGCAGAGAAAAAAGATGCAGAAAGATAGAGATCAAATGGTCAGGAGGTAGTTGTGAGTGGTACTAAGAAATGTCCTTCATTTTTTAGTCTAGATACGTCTTGGATTATAATAATTAACTGATACTCAGCCTAATCTCTTTATATTAAAACAGCCTAAAATAGCTGACTCCATGATTCTTCTTAAATACTGAAGATATTCTTAGCTTATACAAATGTTGTAATTTCATTACAAATGCTACTTTGTTTAGTTATAAACACTACATCACTATTTTCATGAAATTTAAAGAAATAGTCATTCTACATATGAAGGAACATTTTACTACTACATATCAAAGCCCACCTGTTTTTTGTAAATTTTCAGTTGTTCTTCGAAATGGGCACAGAAGTAAGCAACAGTTTCCTTTTCACCTACAAAGAAGTGATATAAAATCTATTTTTCCTTCCCATGTTTAAGACAAAAACTAGTGTCTATTCTAATCTTTATTCTTACTTTTAAATAATTTGACAGCCTAAACTGTCTAAACTGTCTAAAATAAAATGTTAAACCAATGACCTGTGATTTCTTTCCAATAAGACTAGATTAAAATATATCTGAAAGCACCAACTGTGAAATCATGACTTCTAGAATTTATATATTCGTACTCACAAGGATTTCGTGTGCACAAAGCTCCCTCTAAAACAGTCCTTAAAAACTGAAGTTTTATTGAATTCTCACAAAGATTACAAGTTTTGGGAGAAAAATATATTGTAAGAGTTTTTAAAACAACCTTGTTCAGTAACTAATAAGATTACAATGACTTAGCTATTTGAGTGCTAAAATTAAAATACTATAAGAAAATAATGTCCTTGATATTTAAAATATAAAACAAATACCTTTCATAGACAGACATCTGAGTAAAGTTATCTCATTAATTTTCAGTAGATTCTATCTTAAGATGCTTCTTGCTTCTACAAATATTGGCTATATTTACCCTTTAAAGTTAAACATTCAATAAAGTATTCTTCAAAGAAACAACAATTTAAAAATCTATGAAATAGCTGTTTTACTCTATTGTTGGAGATACTTTTAGTGTTAAAATAAATGACTTCACTAACTAGTATTACTCCTATGATTATTATGCCAATTTTTATTATACTTAACAGTAAGAGTTTTTCTTTTCATTTTGTGGTGTCAGGGACCAAACCCAAGACTTCCCACACATGGTGGCAAGCACTCTACCATTATGCCACAGTCTGAGAGTTATCATTTGGAATGAAGTATCTGGCAAAACAAAACAAAACCTATCAAGTATCTAATTTTTAAAAAGTATTCTCTCTGAAATCATTTGCAAACCAAATAATTGGCATAATTACTTTTGTCCAGCCGAGGTCTTGGATTATATCGATACCCAACCTGACTCCAAAAGACAGGCACAGAGCCTCGTGTTTGAATAAATGACAAGGTATGATTATGAACATGAATTAACTGCTCAGTCTCCACATAATTTGCAACATTTCCATTTTTATCCACTCCTCTTCGTTTATAGCGCATTCCTAAAAGAAAATTAAAACAAAAAACATCAACACTTTCTAAAATATACTTATTCTGACTAGATTATGCTTCCTAATCAAATATATGTCTTTCAGGAAAGTCTTGGGGATCCCATGTACAACTGGCAAGCCAGAAACCATACCAACTCACCTCAAATCATTAGCTGTACGCATCACTGTTCATTTTTGTTGTTGTTTTGTTTTGTTTTGTTTTGCGGTACTGGGGATGGAACCCAGAGGCATTCTACCTCCAAGCTACATCCATTTTATATTCTTTATTTTGAAAGAGGGTCTCACTGAGTTGCAAAGGGCCTCATAAAATAGCTGAGGCTGGCCTCGAACCTGCGTGATCCTCCTGTCTCAGCTTCCTGAATGCTGGAATTACAAGCATGCGCCACCACACGCAGCTTCACATCACTGTTTTAAAAAGCTGAATGTCAGTGAACTAAAATAGTAGGGTTTTCCCAAAGGTACTAGCACTCAGTTAGGATTTATTACTGTGATCCAGGCTGTCAGCTGAACATGAGCATCCAGAAGCACATCCCAAGTGACCTTCTTCTCTTCTGTGTGTATACGTCTTTTCTGTGACAATTTGCTAACCCTGCTCTCATCATCCGTCTTCAAAAATTGGTCCCTAATTTTATATCATTGAGCACCTGAAACCAACTGTGCTTCCAAATCCATGACTGCTGTTAGCATCTCAACACATCTGCAGCTTTTCCATTCTCTCCTGGATCTGATCTGAATGCTATTACAGTTTCTACTCACCTGCTCTATGCCTACTCCGGCGTGAAATGAGAGCCACTAGAAATCGTGGGTGAATGTCATCTACACAGGTGGAATCCTGTGGGGGCGTCTCGGGGCTGCTTTTCTCATCATCAGATGATTCATTATAATTAACCACAAGTTCTTCAATCTGCACAAAGCCTTGGATAATGGGGATAATCCAAAAGTCCACCTCGGGTGTCTGAAAGCAAAGTGAACATCAACTGTTCATATTCTGACAGCACTGCTACTTTGTAAAAGGCAAACAACAGTCAGCACACAGGTGAGCTTATCAGAAACCTTCCATTCTTCAACCATATTTTCTGCTACTAAACACTAAAGGAAAATGGAAGGAAAGAGGGCCTTTCCTTTCCTTCACAGTGATCATTTAACAAGAGCTGAGAGGGAAAATAGCAAGGGAGGTGGGCCGTCTGGGTACAGATTTGAGCTTCACCACTCACAAACTCACTGAAGAAAAACGCTTGCCCTCTCCAGACTCAATGTTGTCCTCAGTGAAACAGCTACAACCTCATAAGGTGGTTATAAAAATTAATATGTAATAGTGTTTAGCACAGTGCTGCTACATAGTAAGAATTTATCAAATCTAACTATTACGATTATTCTCCTTGGCATAGAAAAACAAAGCTTACCTTAATTTTTATTTTCTAAGAGAGTCTCACTATGTTGCCAGGCTGGTCTGAACTAGGCTCAAGTGACCCTCCCCTTCAGACTTCCAAGCTGCTGAGATTACAGGTGCATGCCACAATGCTCACATTTTTTTTTTTTTTTTTTTTTTTTGGTGGTACTGGGGATCCTGGAAGCCCTTCTACCTCTGGGCTACACTCCCAGACCTATTTTATATTTTTTGAAACAGGGTCTCTTACACCAGCGCATCTGGCTTCGAACCTGCGCGATCCTCCTGTCTCCGCCTCCCAAGCGTGGGGATTACAAGCGTGTGCCACCACGCCCGGCTCACATTCTTAAAAGTTGATTTTCATTGGGTACAAAGGTACATACCCGTAATCCCATTGACTTGGGGAGCTGAGGCAGGAAGATCACAAGTTCTAAGCTATCCTTGGCACTTTAATGAGACCCTGTCTCAAAACAAAACAAATAAGGCTGGGAATGTAGCTCACTGGTAAAGCACTCCTGGATTCAATCCTATATTGCAAGGGGGGAAAAGTTGGTTTTCAACTCCCACTTGCATTAAGCCTTTAATAAAATACAATAAGCTGGGGCGTGGTGGCCCATGTTTGTAATCCCAGTACTTGAGAGGCTGAGACAGGAGGATTGCAGGTTCTCTGCCAACCTCAGCTACTTTGTGAGGCCCTCCGCAATTTAGTGTGACCGTTTCAAAATAAAGAATAAAAAATAAGATTGAGGCTGGCCGGGTGTGGTGGCGCACACTTGTAATCCCAGCACTTGGGAGGCAGAGACAGGAGGATCGTGCTGGTTCGAAGCCAGCCTTGCTGGCTTAAGAGACCCTGTTTCCAAATAAAACTATAAAATAGGTCTGGGAGTTTAGCCCGGAGGTAGAAGGGTTTCCAGGAACCCCAGTACCACCAAAAAAAAAAAAAAGATTGAGGCTGTACCTTTGAGGTAAGCCCTTGGGTTTAATCCTCAGTACCACATACACAAAAAAAATATAAACTTTTATATTATTATGAAACAAATAGGTTTCCTTTATATTTTAATTTAAAAAATATTTGTCTCGCCAGGCATGGTGGCACAGCTTTTACTCCCAGCGCTTGGGAGGCTGAGACAGGAGGATAGCACAGGTTCGAAGCCAGCCAGCCTCAGCTACTTAGTTGAGGCTCTCAGCAAATTAGTGAGACCCTGTTTCTAAAAAAAATATAAAATAGGTCTGGGAGTGTAGCTCGAAGGCAGAAGGCCCCTGGGTTCCATTCCCAGTACCACAAAATACATAGATACATACATACATACATTCATATATACTTGTCTCACCAAGCTAAAACCCAAGTAGTAAGTGCAAAACATGAAAAGCATTTCCAAGCCGGGCGTGGGGGCGCACGCTTGTAACCCCCGCGCTTGGGAGGCTGAGACAGGAGGATCGCACAGGTTCGAAGCCAGCCTCAGCTACTTAGTGAGGCTCTCAGCAACTTAGTGAGACCCTGTTTCCAAATAAAATATAAAAAAATAGGTCTGAGAGTATAGCCTGGAGGTAGAAGGCGTCTGGGTTCCATCCCAGTACCACCAAAAACAAAACAAAACAAAACAAAAAACCATTTTCAAAAAGGTCTTGGTGTTTGCTTTTTGTCTTGTTTTTTTAGATGCTGGGGACAAACCCAGGGCCAGAAGTGTGCAAGGCAAGCCTCTGCCACTCACTGAACTACATCCCCAGTCTTCAATGTCGTATTTTAAAAGCCATCCAATATAATTAGGAGAGCATCAATTAAGAGAGATTATTCTCATTCGTGTCTTTCAGACAAAGACTAGTCAGATTTTTCAACTGTATGCAGAGAATAAAGAATGTTCCAGGGAGTTCTTGGTTCTCCTTCCTCCCGTGTCTGTGTAACTGGCCCAGCTCTCATCTCAGCATCAGCTTCCGGTCCACCTCTTCCTTTGCCCATGTATTCCAGGTTTCATCGTGGAGTTTTGTTTTGTCTTACGGAGCCAGCAGACAGGATCTTAAGAGAGTAGTTAGGGTTGGAAATAATGAAGGAACTCCCTTCACTAACTGCATTCATCATTCTTATCACCACTCTCACTGTTGATAATTTTGTTCTAACAATAAATGCAAGACTCCTGACAGGAACAGAGAAGTCTATGTTGCCCCTATTGCAAGTAGTCAGCTCTCAGTTGTAACGTAAAAGTTCTGAAAAAGCTCTGTAAAACCTCTCAGAACTCCATACTGCCAGCATACAGGACAAATACTCATTCTCCCTGCCCGTATTTTTCATCTCTGTCACTGGGTTTTGGCAGTCATAGTTTGAGAAGCATCGTAAATTGAGGTGAAAACAACCTCATGCCTCATTCTCAATAAAGACATGAGACCTGGTTGAAAACACTAGTAGATAAGGTAAAAATCATTTCTACAAGCCACCATTATTAGGGCGAAACAGAAAAAAGGAAAATTTATAAAAGGTTAAGAAAAAAATAATGTATGACCCTACTTACTTATTTGCCTATTTTTAGTGTCTAAAACAGTAAGGGGCTCATAGCAGGTCTTCTTATAAATACTTATTGACTGAATAAACTGTCTTTGGATGGTCATGATTCTCTAACACACGGAACTTAAAGGAAGAAAGTGATTTTCAAGCTGGACAGAACCTCATGTAGGCATCTCAACATATTCTCTTCCTTCTCTGAGCAAATGCTGGCAGCACTGTGACGGCCTTAGAGATGTGTCTACTCCACTTCCCAGACGAAAAAAAGAGAAGGAAGGTAAGGGAAATGAGCGGCATCCTTACAGGAAAACTGGGCTCCAAGATTTAAGTGGGTACAAACAATATGCCACTTCACAGTAGCTCTACAGATGTTAGTGCCACTGCCTTAAGCCACATGTTTAGGGGAACTGCTAGAAGACAGGCCAGTAGCTAGACAAAGGGATTATAAACTGCCCTAAAATAAGGCCTCTGTCTTTTCTGGCTAAATGATTCCTTTCCAAAGAAAGAAACATTATAATGAGATTTAAAATTTTACCTTAATGCAATTTTAAGACATTTGCTTAACAGCTATAACCAATTTAGGATATTTTAGAAACTACTCACACCAATATCAGTAAGATCATGTATCATATATTTATTCCAAAAGAATCGGTCATCAACCTAGAAAAGGTAGAGAAAAACCAGTTCAGAAATACATTATTTCAGTTTTCCCATAAAAGACAAAAGGGCCAGTGACTGTTGCTCGGGGCAAACCCTTCTCTGCCCTGTGCACGGTACCTTTTGCCAGAGGGGACGGCTGTCGGTCGCCCCAGTGCTCTGCCTCTGTACTGAATTGGTCAGGTCGTAAGTCAAGCTATAGTAAAAAGATTCTGAGTCCATGAACATCTTCAACAACTCCTCAAGTAATCGTCTCTCCAACTTCTCCTTTTCTTTACTTTCCTTAACCTGTAAGAAATCAACCTAGTATTATTTCAGGAATTAACTGTAAAGTATAAGGATAATACAAGACTTCCAAGTGAGAATAATCCCAAGGACATGAAGAGACAATGCTTCAACATAACAAATGTTTTGAAAATAAATTTGCTCACAGGAAAATTACTCAACTCAAATGAATCAAAGCTAAATTGAAGCCCATGTCAATTAGACTCTTACTCTCTTTTTATTTGGAGCAGACACGTTGGATTTAATATTCGTGAAGGTCTTCAGCAGAGACTTGGAGTCATCAGGAGATGGTACAATCTTCTCTGGTTTGCTGATCCCAAAATGATGCTTCTTACAGAGCTACATAATTAGGGAAAGAAAGATGAGCCATGATTAGTTAATATCTGCTTGTTAAATGCTCATGTATAAATGTAGAAGTGGAAGCACTTGCCTTAAAAGGACACCGTAAGAGGTGTTAAAGCTGTGCATGGTGGCACACACCTGTAATCCCAGTGTTTGAAAAGGCTGAGACAGGACGTTCAAGACCAGCCTCAGTAACACTGGGAGACTCCTAGCAACTGAGTGAGACACTGTTTCAAAGCAAAAAATAAAACTGGCTGATGCAGCTCAGCAGTAGATGCTCCACCTCCCCCAAAATAGTTAGTGAAATGGCCAAGTAGACCAAGGAGATAGAAAGGAAACACAGCTTGGTTTCAATGATTAGAAAATGACAGGAGAAGACGGGTTTGGAGGCACACATGCTTGTCATCCCAGTACTTGGGAGGCTGAGTCAGGAGGTTGGAAGCCAGCCTCAGCACTTAGTGAGGCCCTGGTTCCAAATAAAAAAAATAAAATAAAATAGGGCTGGGGTATAGCTCAGAGGTAGAATGTCCCTGAGTTCAATCAGCACCACAAAAACAAACAAAAAGATTTACAGCCCTACTGTAAAAACTGAGCTAACTATAAACAAAATTAGTAAGACCTTGAGTTGATCGGGAAGGAGAAAGCAAGGCAAATGGACAGAGCACCCACAACTCTCTCCTCACTCCCATGGTACAGGCGCACTGCTCCTTCTCTCTCCTTCGCGCCCACCGACCCTTTTCCTCCACTAGTTAGTGTCCTATTAGTGCTTCTCACCACCTACCTCCAAATCCACTTCCCCATTTTCTCTTCCAAGCCACTCCAATTTGCCTTTCCCCTTACTACTCTCAGTAGCTGTTATTTTCAGTGAGATCAATAACCCACACCCAGCCCGGCGTGGTGGCGCACGCTTGTAATCCCAGCATTTGGGAGGCTGAAACCGGAGGATCATGGTTCGAGGACAGCCTCAGCTACTTAGTGAGGCCCTCTGCAACTCAGTGAGACCCTGTTTCAAAAATAAAGAATACAAAATTGGGCAGGGGGTGTAGCTTGGAGGTCAAATGCCTCTGGGCTCCATCCCCAAATCCGAAAAAAATAAAATTACCCAGACCCTGCTGAACCCAATGGTCAATTTTTTTTCCCCTTTTTAGTACTGAGGATTGAACCCAGAGCCATTCTACTTCTGAACTATACCCCCAGCCCAATTTTGTATTTCTTATTTGGAAACAGGGTCTCACTAGGTTGCTGAGAGCCTCGCTAAGTTGCCAAGACTGGCTGTGAACCTACGTTCCTCCTGTCTCAGCCTCCAGGCTACTGGGATTACAAATGTGCCCACCAGCCGGGCCCAATTCTTAGATCCTGCCTTAACTTCTACATAGCATATGATACAATTGATGCAATTTGATGCTCTCTCATCCTGTTTGAAAGGCGACTCCACCTAGCCTGGTTTCTACTGGTTGCTCCTCCTCTGTATCTTACCTGGCTCTTTTCAAAACCACTTGACTTCTTAATGCCTAAGTACAAAAAGGTCAGTCTTTGATTGCCTCACCCCATCTGCATTCCCTCCCTCAGTGATTTTATCCTACTCATGGCTTGAAACAGCACCTGCTATATGCCAACCCTCCCCTCCCAAATGTAGGTTTTCAGCCTGGCTCTCCCCCCAAACTCCAGCCTCATCTATCCCAACATCTCCACCACACATCTCGAATTCAGTATGTTTAAAAACAAACCCTCAGCTCCCCCACACTGCCTCCGCCTCCTCTTAACGCTCCTCCTGGCTCACTCCACTTCAAACGCATCAGCCTCCTACTCAGGGCCATTGCTCTAGCCCTTCTCTCTGCCGTGGGCACCTTCACTCCTAGGCACTCCCTCCACGCCCCTGACTGTGCTCGGCTCCCTTTCCATCAGCATCTATTACTTCCCAACACACTACATAACATCATGCCGACATGTCTGCCTCCCCCTCTGTAATGCAAGCTCTGTAACAGAAGAGTCCTTGTTCCGTCGACTCACGTATCTCCAGTGCCTTAAGAGCACCTGGGATGGCTGTCCCAAAACACACTAAAGAGCTGAGTGGGCTCTGAGGCTACAAATACCAGTGGAACCCTTGGATGCACATCAAGACTCTAAGAAGCCGAGAGACGCAGTGTCAGAAAGGTGCTCGCCCACTCCCTCTGTTCTTGCTTTGCTTATGGCACCAAGCAATTTTATACAGAATATCAGAAACTACCTAGTCCTATTAACAATGCCTTCTTTTAAAAATCTGAAAAATACCAGCCGGGTGTGGTGGCGCACTCTTGTAATCCCCACACTTGGGAAGCTGAGACAGGAGGATCATGTAGGTTCAAAACCAGCCTCAGCTACTTAGTAAGGCTCTCAGCAACTTAGTGAGACCCTGTTTCAAAATAAAATATAAAATAGGTCTGGGAGTACAGCCCAGAAGTAGAAAGCCTCTGAGTTCCATCCCCAGTACCACCAAAAAAAAAAAAAAAAAAAAAAAAAAAAAAAAATCTGAGCCAGGCATGGTGGCATATGTTTGTAACTCCAGCATTCAGGAAGCTGAGACCAGAGGATCATGGTTCACGGACAGCCTCAGCTACTTAGTGAGGCTCTTTGCAACTCATTGAGATCAGATCCTGTTTCAAAATAAAGAACAAAAAATAAGTCAAGGAGTGTAGAAAGGAGGTAAAATGCCCCTGGGTTCCATCCCCAGTACCAAAAAAAATTTGAAAAATACCTAAAACCTGCTTAGATATTACTACAATTTTAATATTCAAAACAGGACATTATACATTTAGCAGACATAGTTACCCCTTAACTACATTCAAGCCAGCAAAAAGTTTGCCCCAGGAAAATATCAGGCTATTCTAAAGACCTAGTTCTCCCAAAGTCAGCTTGTGGCGGTGCACCTGGTCTAAACGCGGGCCTCCTTTCCTCAGAGGGCAGCGTGGCCTCTTCCCCTACAGCTGGCTCTTGGCTGTGTCTCCTCTAGACCCCCTTGCTCTTCACACACCACTCACTCCTCTGTCCCAACCTATCTCTTTCTTAAAGCCCCTTTCTTACCACCCATCAACGTGCTCACACATGCCAGAACTTTCCATAACCCATCCCACAGCCCTGAATCCTCCTCGTGGGTCTGCAGAGTCCTGGCACCAGATTATGAGGCTCCAGCCTGACTGGATGAGTCCAACTGTGACGGCTCCAAAGACTGCACCGATGGCCTCCTCGACCTTGGAAAGTGACAAATGTACTCTCTCCCTCCCTCCTACTTTTCCTTCCCCCTCCCTCTCTCTCAGGATGTGGCACTAATGACATTCCCGCCATCCTCCCAGGTCCAGGTGCTTCTGCTCAGCATCCTTTGCTGGTCTCTCTGTATTCCCATTGCACTGTTTGTTAGTTTTTTCATTTTCATGCTGTCTAGAAAATGCCACCCTTTCCTCGTTTTAACTATCACTATGTTTAACCCAAATATATGACATGCACCCCACTCCCACTGAGGAAGTAGACGCCAGTCCTCACACTAGCACCTCTAACCCCGGTAAGCACCTGTCTCCTCTGGTATGCCTGTATTGCCCACTGGGTCACTCAAGCAAGAAACCTTCCAGTCATCTCCTGAAGTCTCTCCTATCAATTCGCACCTCATGCCCATTACTACTGTGTTGACTCGGACACTCATCTTTCATCCGGGTCAGTGCTTCTTGATGGGTGTGGCAGATGGAGGCCCTTCAGGAAGGAGGGTGCCACTTGGTGCAGACACCAACAGCCTCCTTTCATGAGCCGAGCAGCTCCCCTGAGCACTTGTCATGAGGCACCACAGAGCAGGGCAGTGGGCTCCTCTGGAGCCTTTTTGTCCTCTTGCAGGGGCTGATTTCCGCCTGCTGCTGGCTGTTTGGGGTCAGCCCAGGAATCAGGTGGCTTCGCTTTGGTCTACCATTGAATGTATGGTCCATGAAGATTCTCCTTCCTCTCTAAGCCTGGCAATGTCATCTTTCATTTTATTTCTTTTATCTACTCTCATTTGGACTTGGAAAAGAGCTGATAAAGCTCATCATCCCTTATTAACCTTATCCGCTTCTCCAAAATCCAAAGAACTCTGAAACCTAAAAGCTTGTTAGAAACTCATCCAGTGGCAAAATATGAAGATGCCAATGGTCATCATTTACCCCCCTTAAAATGAATATTCATGATTCTTTAAGAAATACTAACTTTGTATTGTGGGGTAATGCTCTAGACCTACTTGGGCTGTAAATAATACATGGAATAGCCTTTTGAAAAAACTGAATTTTAAAACAAATATGGTGCCAAGTGTGGTAGCACACACTTGTAGTAGAAATTTTAAATTACTATAAACATAAACATTTCAATGAATATTTTAGAATTTCCTACGTACTTTTAGAAGAAAAGGAAGTATAAGACCACTAACTCCTAAAAAGGTTAAAGTCAATCCTGCCCAAAAAGCAGGGATAGAGAAAATTACTTCTCTGGATCCCTACCAGTCATAAAATGTTTAGTGGTAGACACAGCCTTTAGGATTACAACCCATAGCACTGACAGCAGGATCATCTTCCCTTTTCCAGAGGCTCAGCCAGCTCCCTACAGTGTGTGTTTAGACCTTATCACAACTTTGATAATACACAGTCTCAAAAAGAAAACCATCACCAGAAGGCCCACAGTACTCCACTAGTTATTCTCTTCCTTTTGTGATTTACATTTCTCAGCCAAGACCAAGGGCTGCTGCTGCTGCTTTAAAAAAAAAAAAAAAAAAAAAAAAAAAAAAAAAAAAAAACAACCACGAAATGATTTTACAAGTTAGCATCTACAACCATGTGGGGATAAAATTTTAAACAGATGTCTGATGGAAAATAACGCGGTTATCTATTAGTGAGACACAACGAGCAAGATAATACTGACACGGAGTGGGCCTATAAAACTTTAAAGGGTACATTTGTGAAAGAAATAACATCTATGTTCTTATTTATTTGAACCCTATAGATTCTTTATACCCACATTTATTTCTTTAAACTCACATATACATTTATATATATATACATATATATATATTTACATATGACACACACACACACACACACACACACACACACACACACACACACACACGGGATAGAATCCAAGGGCATTCTGCCTCTGACCTACACCCTCCAACCCTTTTTATTTTTTATTTTGAAAGAGGGTCTTGCTACATTGTTGAGGCTGGCGGGAACCTGAGATCCTGAGGTCTCAGCACCCCAAGCATGGGGATTACAAGCTTGTGCCACCACACCTGAGGTTATAGATCATTTATCAAATTGTACACTGCTTTGAAAAACAGTCTGGCAGTTCTTTAAAAGTTAAATAGATGTCAGGAGTGGTGGCACATGTCTGTAATCACAATACTTGGGAGGCTGAGACAAGATCACAGGTTCAAAGCCAGACTCAGCAATTTAGTAAGGCTATAAAAAAACATAATGAAACCCTGACTATAAATAAGGAATAAAATCAGGCTAGGACTGTAGCTTGAAGGTAAAATGCCTTTGGGTTCAATCTCCAGTATAGAAGGAAAAAAAAAGTTAAGCAGAGTTGTCATATGATCCAGCAATTCCTTTCCTAGGTATTTATCTAAGAAAAGTGTAAACAAATATCCATAAAAAAACTTGTTTGCAAAACTGTTCATAGCAGCATTATTCATGACAGCTAAAAAGTGGAAACTGAAATTCAAATTCAAATGTCCATCAACACATGGTGAATTTTGTTGTCTTTTGTGGTTCTCAAGATTAAACCCAGGGGCATTCTACTTCTGAGTTATACCCCCAACCCCCTTTTCTGGATGGAACCCAGGGGCATTCTACCTCCAACCTACACCCCCAGCCCTATTTCATATATATATATTTTTATATATAATATTTATATTATTTTATATATAATATTTATATTATTTTACATATATTATTTATATTATTGTATATTTATTTATATTACTTTTATATTTATTTATATATTATATATAAATATAAATATAAATTTCTTTTTTTTGCGGTACTGGGAACGGAAACACAGGAACACCCTACCTCTGAGCTACACCTCCTGGTCCTATTTTTATTCTTTTTTATTTTTTTGAAACAGTCTCACTGAGTTGCAAAGGGCCTCACTAAGTAGCTGAGGCTGTCCGCAATCCTCCTGTCTCAGCCTTCCAAATGCTGGGATTACAAGCATGTGCTACCATGCCCAGCTTGTTTTTTTATTTTTTAAATAGGGTCTCACTAGGTTGCTGAGCATCTCATTACACTGCTAAGGGCTTTCCTGTCCCAGCTTACGAAGTACTGAGATTACATCCCACCATCCCAGCTATGATGTGTTTTTATACAGTGAAATGTTATTTGGGAGTAAAATATGAATACATGCTATACCAGGCATGAATTTTGAAAACATATGTTAAGTAGAAGAAGTCAATCACAAAAGGCTATATACTGTACAATTCCCTTTATATGGGATGTCCAGAATACATAAATTTATAAGACAAAAAGGAGAGCCAGGCGTGGTGGTGCATACCTGTAATCCCAGCATTTGGGAGGCTGAGACAGGAGGATCACAGTTCGAGGACAGCCTCGGCTACTACTTAGAGAGCCCTTTGCAACTCGGTGAGATCCTGTTTCAAAAATAAAGAATAAAAAAATGGGAGGGTGTAGCTCAGAGGTAGAATGCCACTGGGTTCCATCCCCAGTACAGCACAAAAAAAGAAAAAAAAGAAAGAAAAAAGCTAATAAAGGTTAAAAAAAAAGTTATGGTATCACATAAAAATTGTAAATATTTACTTGGTAATGGGGATTGAACCAAGGGTGTGTTTTAAACGCTTCTGAGTTGCTCCTGCTGGGAGGCAGCACTTTTTAGTAAAACGCAACGGCCCTATGAGAGACAAAAAGATTGTACTAGAACAGCAGTTTGTTTTCCTTCTTTTAAAATACTTTTGATCCGTGCCGGGCATGGTGTCAAAAGTCTGTAATCCCAGCATTTGGGAGACTGAGACAGGACGATTACAGTTCGCAACCAGCCTCAGCTACTTACTGAGGCTCTTTGCAACTCAGTGAGACCCTGTTTCAAAAAATAAAGAATAAAAGATGGATGGGGCTGGGGTGTAGCTCGGAAGTAGAATGCCCCTGGGTTCTATCCTCAGTACCACAAAGAAAAAAAAAATAAACTAAAAAAATAAAATACTTTTAATTACTGCCATAGAGATCAGTGTGGAGATCCCTCAGAAAACTGGGAATGAATCCACCATTTGATCTGGCCATACCACTCCTGGTATCTTTCCAAAGGGTCTGAAATCAGAGAACTACAATAATACATGCATACCCATGTTCACAATAGCACAATTCACAATAGCCAAATTATGGAACCAACCTAGGCTCATCAACAAATGAATGCATTACAAAATCATGGAATATACACACAATGGATTTTTTTTTTGGGGGGGGGCAGGTCTGGGGATGGAACCCAGGGACATCCGACCTCCGAGCTACACCCCTGCCCTATTTTTTATTCTTTATTTTGAAACCGGGTCTGAGTTGCAGAGGGCCTCACTAACTAGCTGAGGCTGTCTGCAAACTGCGATCCTCTGGTCCCAGCCTCCCAAATGCTGGGATTACAAGCGTGAGCCACCACGCCCAGCTCACACAATGGAATTCTACTCAGCAAACGAGAACAAAAAAATTATTGTCATTTCCAAGAAAATGGAAGGAACTGGAGAACATTATGTTAAGTGAGTCTAGCCAGCCCTGGGAAGTGAAGGGTCACATGTTTTCTCTAATGTGTGGAAGCTAGGGAGGAATGGGGACACCGGAGGGACTCCAGATAATGGAGGAGAAACTCAGCGGAACCAGGGAGGTGGTCTTAGGGAAGGGGAGGGGGAAAGACTGCGGTTTATCAATGCAAATATCACCATCAACTATGTGTACATATGTGAATATACCAATGGTAATCTCAGTACTCTACTGGGAAAGAAGGAGGTGGGGGAGGCACCAGGGTTGTGTGCATACATGTATGTCAACATGATTGACCCTATGATGTGAGACTATGATGTACCAATAAAAGCATATTAAAATACTTTTAATCATAAGAGTAATAGATGCCCAGAAAACTTTCAAGAAATATAAGCAAAAGAAGGTACAGTAGAAATTAAATCTCTCTCTTGATTCCCTTTTATCTTGAATCAAGAGTTCACTGTGCAGAGACCTAGAGTTCCCTGGAAGTAGAAGATGGGTTCCTAAGAGAGGTCAGTGGGCAAATCCCCAAGATTGCCCCAACACCACCTCAACCAAAGCTGCACTGATTGTGTGTGACTTACATACTGGACTTAACATGTTGTTTTGTTTATTGTTGAACTGGGGATTATATGCAGCGGGACTCTACCACTGAGCTACACCCCCAGCCTTTTATTTTTTAATATTTATTTATTTGTTTGTTTATTTTTGTGGTACTGGAGATGAGGTACAAGGGCATTATACCTCTGAGCTACACCCCCAGCCCTAGTGTTTAGTCTTTTTATTTTTGAAACAGGGTCTCACTGAGTTGTGAAAGGCCTCGCTAAGTAGCTGAGGCTGTCCGAGAACCACGATCCTCCAGTATCAGCCTCCTGAATGCTCAGATTACAAGTAGCGTCACCATGCCCGGCCTTATTTATTTTGTGAAATAGGGTCTAAGTTGCTGTGAGGTTGGTCTCAAATTGAACCTATGACTGTCCTGTATCAGATTCCCAAGTACTGGAGTTAAAGCTGTATACCACCAAGCCCAGTCTGTATTTCAGTTTTTGAAGCTAGGATTCTCTACTAAAATAAAACAACAGGATAAAGTTATTTAAAGATACTATCCCTCTCTAAAAATGCATGTTCCACAGCAGCGAATTCACCGAGTCCAGTACAGCTACATCTGTGTACTCAAGAACAGTGAGTCAAATTGCGGGCCACAGAGGAGAAATCCCAGTACTGTACTCCCAGGGACTTGACCCAGTGGGGGAGTGGCGGTGGCAGAGATATCACACCATAGGAGAACGTGCAACCTGGCACCCCCCAGAGTCTAAAGCAGCCTCTATCGACTCTCTGGGTCGGAGACTCTGTGATACAACCCAATAAAGGAGTAGTGGGGTCTGAGATACTACTGACTCGAGATCCAGAGCACCTTAAGTGAAGTCATAGTGACCCAAGGGAAGAACCCAGAGAAGGCACAAACTTCCGAAATCATGGGAAAGAGGAATAACACTGGAGCAATGAATGCCCACAACACCACAACATCAGAACCCAATAAAACAGAAAATCAGAGATTTCTAGAAGATCAAATCAGGAAAATAACTGTAGAAATAATAGAGGTGCTTCGAAAAGAACTCAGAGAGAGCCAAAAAGAAATAAAGGATGCAATTAATGAAGTAAAGGCCTCAATTCAAAGCACAAACAACCGATTAGACCACATGGAGAACAGAATCTCGCTCTTAGAAGATGAGCAATCCAAAAATGAACGCATAGTTTCTAATCTAGAAAAAAGTATCCAACAGCAGGAATCTGACATTGAAGAAATATGGGCCCATTTTAAGAGAGCTAACCTAAGAATAATTGGAATAGAGGAGGGAAAAGAAAGTGAAACCAAAGGGATCAACAATCTCTTCAAGGAAGTAATAGCAGAAAATTTTCCAAACATAGAGCAAGAGGTTGATACACAGGTCCAGGAAACTTATAGAACTCCCTTTAGACAGGATCGGAGAAGAGGATCCCCACGCCACATAATTGTCAAAATGACCAATGTGGAAGCCAAGCAGAGAATCTTAATGGCAACAAAAACAAAGGGCCAAGTGACATTCAGAGGCAAACCGATTAGAATCACTCCAGACTTCCCAAACCAAGTCATGAGAGCCAGAAGGGCTTGGAGTAACATATTCCAAACTCTGAAAGAAAACAACTTCCAGCCAAAAATTTTCTACCCAACAAAACTTTCTATCAAATTAGATGGAGAAATAAGAAGCTTCCATGACAAACAGAAACTGAAGGAATTTATGTCTTCAAAACCAGCACTAGAGAAAATACTCAAAGAGATTAACTACAAAGAAGAAATAGGTAACACACACCAGAACCAGAGAAACAAGAGTTTCCATCCAACAGACAACTAAGATTGCTTATCTGTGGAGATTCATTATTTATGTTAGTCTTTTACCTATCTCTAAATGGTATTGTTTGCCTTTATTGTTGTTAATTTGTAGGATTTCTAGTTGGAATATTAATATACCTTCAGATATAGCATTTGGAAATATTTTATCCCATTCTATTAGTAACTTTTAACTCTGTTTACATTGTCTTTGGATATACAATATATATATATATTTTCTTTTTTTTAGGGAGTTTGTATACTCTTCTGTTGCCTGTGCCATTGAAATCATATCCAAGAAATCACTGCCAATTTCAATGTTGTGAGGTTTTATGACCCAGATTTTCTTCTAAAAGTTTATAGTCTTAAGATTTATATTTAGGTCTTTTATCTATTTTGAGTTAATATTTGTATATGGGATTAGGTAAGGGTCCAATTTTATTCTTTTCCATGTAATTATTATTTTTCAACAATATTAAGCTAAAAGATAATTATTTCCACCACCAAATGTTGGTGGAAACCTTGTCAAAAATAACTTGACAATATAGGGAAGAATTTAGCTCTAGGCTTTTATTTAACTCCAATGGTTTATATATCTGCCTTTAGAATAGTACTACACTGTTTCAATTATTGTAGCTTTATATGGTTTGAAATCAGAAAATATGTGACGGGCCCCGCCCATCAGCCAGTAAGTCCGAGAGCTAAGATGGCGCTGAGCGGAAATTCCCCAGAGCGCTTAGGTGGTAAACAGCTTTCAGGAAGTGACGACAAGAGCATGAGATACACGGGAACACCGCATGCCATAGGGCAACAGCCAATGGACTGGCTGTGCCCATGAGTTGTGCACGTGAACGGTCTGCTGATTGGCTGTTGGGCTCTATATAAGGGGAGGATTTCTGGGGAGAGAGAAGAGAAGATCTACGGGAACTGTACAAGAACCTGGGGTAATAAAACTGCTTGAGGAAGATCGTGTAAGAGTCGTCACTGCGACCGACAAGTGGTGGCCCGTACGGGGACCTTCGCTTTGATCAGAACCTCGGCAGTCCAGGGCAGCTGGCTGGTAAGTACTCCTTTGACTCCGAAAAGGGAGGAGGAGGCTCCGTTTACGGAGGGTTATTTTCCTCGATCAACAGGGGGCTCCATTAAGGAGGATATTTTTTAATGTAAGCAAGTTAGAGAATCGGGCTGGTCCTGATTCGACAAGATGGGAAATAGTCCATCTCACCCATTGCATAAAGCATTGAAAGCTTTGTTGAAAAGTAGAGGCCTAAAGCTTAGGGACAAGACAATACAAGATTTTCTCGAACAAATAGATAGGGTAGCGCCATGGTTTACAGTATCAGGGAATCTTTCTTTAGCAAGCTGGGATAAATTGGGAAGAGACGTAGAACGCGCCGAAGAACAAGGTATTGTCACAGGAGGGACTCGGCCGCTTTGTCGGCTGATTCGTGCCTGTTTGGAAGAAAGGCGCTTTAGAAAATTTGTGCAGGAGGGCCAGGCAGCTTTAGACGGTGTAAAAGAGGAACGTTCAACTTCCTCTAAAGTGGCCAGTGAGGAGGATTCAGAGTCAGAGGGGGAGGATGACTCTGAGGAGGAATTAGAGGCCATTTGTAAACAAGTGAAAGCTTTTGAACTGATTAAAGAGGAAATTTCGCCTCCTCCGTATAACCCTTCTGCGCCCGGAGCAGGAGAAGGTGTCTCTTTTAGTAGTCAGATGTGGAGAGATGCGGGAATTTTTCTAGCAAATCAAGCTTTCCCAGTTTTCCAGCTGCAGGAGGGGGGAAATCGTTATCATGAGCCTTTGGACTTTAAAACAGTTAAGCATCTCGCAGAGTCAGTTCGCACATATGGGTCGTCAGCTGCTTTCACTATAGCAATAATAGAGAGTTTACATCGCTATGCCATGACCCCAGGAGACTGGCAAAATTTAGTTAGGGCCACCTTAAATCCTGGCCAATACTTGGATTGGAAAGCTTATTATATAGAATATGCCACTGAACAAGCTGCACGTAATCGAGCAGCAGGAAATCCAGCCTGGGATATAGACATGCTGATGGGCCAAGGACGATTTGCTAATCAACAGCTTGGGTATCCACAAAAGGTATATGAACAAATCAACAGACTCGCTACCCAGGCCTGGAAGGCCCTCCCTAACAAAGGAGAGGTATCTGGTAACCTTACAAAGATTACTCAAGGATTGACTGAACCCTTTTCAGACTTCGTTGCCCGTCTAGTAGAGGCTGCGGGAAGAATTTTTGGGGATTCTGACGCGGCCATGCCGCTCATTAAACAATTGGTCTATGAGCAATGCACTAAAGAATGCAGACAGGCCATTACTCCTTACAAACATAAAGGCCTAGAGGTGTGGATGAAGGTGTGCAGGGAACTCGGAGGACCCTTAACCAATTCAGGACTTGCTGCAGACATTAATTGGGTTCGACCCTTTTTACAAATTCCTAACCATGCCTTGAAACCTTTATATAATCTACTCGTAGGCAATCCTCAATTAGATTCTCCTCGCGTCCTTACCGATGAGGCCCGCAATGCGTTACAATTAGTAGAACAAGCACTTACGAAAGCGTCTCTCCGTCGCGTGACCCCTGGACAGCCATTATGGGCTTGTATCCTGGCCACTGAAAAACAGCCTACTAGTGTTCTTTGGCAACAAGGACCCCTTCTTTGGATTCACCCCAAAGTCTCCCCTCAAAAGGTAGTTGAATATTATCCCACCAGTGTAGCAAGCCTTGCCCTTAAAGCCATTCAGCAGTGCATCCAACATTTTGGCAGAACGCCTGATAAGTTGGTGGTACCGTACACTGCTCTGCAAGTACAAACGCTGATAGCCACTATTGATGATTGGGCTATACTTATGTGCTCTTTCAGTGGTGAAATAGACAATCATCTTCCCAAAGATCCATTGTTACATTTTGTTCTGGAACATCCTCTCATTTTCCCATTGGTCACTAAAAACAAACCTGTAGCTAATGCAATTAACATTTTTACTGATGGATCCAAAACTGGTGTGGGGGCCTACCTAATAGAGGGAAGCAATCCTGTTGTCATCCAATATTCACATACCTCTCCACAACTGGTTGAATTAAATATTGTTTTAGAAATTTTTAAGAGAGTTTCTTCTCCTTTCAATTTATTATCAGATTCACAATATGTGGTTAATCTGGTTAGATCGCTTGAATGCGCGGGTCAACTCTCTTTACATACTCCTATTCATTCTATGGCTAGCCAAATCCAGATTTATATACATTTAAGAAAGACACCATTCTTTATCCAGCACGTTAGGGCACATACTGGATTACCTGGCCCTATTACATATGGAAATGATCTAGTAGATAAACTCACCAAGATACATATGATTTTTTCTCTTACTCAAATGCAACAGGCACAGGCATTTCACCGTCAATATCATGTAAATTCTAAAACATTACAACAGCGATTTAAAATCCCTCGACATCAGGCTCGGGAAATTGTAAAAACCTGTAATGCCTGTGCCCCTTTTTTACACCCCCCACATGTGGGCATTTGCCCACGAGGCTTGCTCCCTCTACATCTCTGGCAAATGGATGTAACTCACATATCTGAATTTGGAAAATTGGAATATATCCATGTTTCCATAGATACCGTCTCTGGAATTATTCATGCGTCTGCTCATGCCGGGGAAAAGGCACATGACGTTGTCAATCATTGCCTTGAGGCCTGGGCAGCATGGAATATGCCTAAAGAAATAAAAACTGATAATGGCCCGGCTTATACTTCCCAAAAATTCACATCCTTTTGTTCACAGATGGGAATAACTCTAAATCATGGCCTTCCGTACAACCCTCAGGGACAGGGTATTGTGGAACGCGCCCATCGTACTCTTAAAGAATGCTTGATAAAACAAAAAGAGGGAATTGGAACCAATATGAAACCGAAGCAGCGCCTATCCTTAGCCCTTTTTACTTTGAATTTTTTGCAATTAGATGTCAATGGCAAGACTGCTGCCGATCGTCATTTTGCCCCCTCGGGTACGAGCCAGGGTTTCGTGCGTTGGAAGGATGCCCTCACAGGGCAATGGAGGGGACCTGACCCAGTGCTCACATGGGCCAGAGGCTCTGTTTGTGTGTTTCCACAGAACGGCGCCGATCCTGTCTGGGTTCCAGAGCGGCTGACTCGTCTGGTGAAACAAAAGGATGATGAGCCATCAACTGATTCTTCTGGGGACCATGATACTGTGGAATTCCAAGGATAGGAAGTGATCCACAATGGGGGCTTCTGACTGCTTTTCCTTTTCCATTGCCTTTGAGTCATTCTGCTCAAGTTTTTCCCCGCTTAATCCTTTTACCTTTTCCCCTAAAATTGGCACAGGAGCAAATTCTACTTTTGCAGGTTATAATTTTACTTATCAGAGCCCGACCATGGCCTTTCATTCTAACCCATTTGATCTGTGGCTTCTTTGTGGGATAAATGGCAGTTGCACGGATTTAGCTCCCCTTGTCATGATTAATGATAACGCGTCTATTGCCGCTAATCTTTCTCGCGAGCTTTCTGCATATCTTACAGATAACTGGTCATCGAAATTTGACAATTTGACAAAACAGTTGCGGTTGGAGATCATCAAAACTAATACTACTCGAGTTGACCCGGTGATGGCCCGCACCTTGATGTCCTGGATCCAACAAGCAGCTCGTCATTTAAAAGAGTGGGCTGGACTGGGTGCTCTTGGTCTTTGTCTGGTCTTACTGTGTATCTTATGTCTCTACTGTCTTAGAAAACTAATCTGTCAGCGCGCTACAGATCAAGTGCTCATAGCTCAGGCATTTGCAGCCATGGAGTTGGGATAATCCCCTCAAATATGGCTTGCGGCGATGGGAAAGTCTTAATGACAGGATGCCAGCCAGGACTGCACTCGGGACCCCGGGAGGGTGCATCCCGAGGAGGGCATGCTCAACTGCATACGGGTTGCCACTGATTCTTGTCCCGTCCCTGGCAAAAGGTGGCGGGCCTAGAAGCCCCTTCCAAACATACAGGGGTTGAGTCCTCTGTCCTCTCCTGTCTGAAAAAACAAAAAAGGGGGAACTGTGACGGGCCCCGCCCATCAGCCAGTAAGTCCGAGAGCTAAGATGGCGCTGAGCGGAAATTCCCCAGAGCGCTTAGGTGGTAAACAGCTTTCAGGAAGTGACGACAAGAGCATGAGATACACGGGAACACCGCATGCCATAGGGCAACAGCCAATGGACTGGCTGTGCCCATGAGTTGTGCACGTGAACGGTCTGCTGATTGGCTGTTGGGCTCTATATAAGGGGAGGATTTCTGGGGAGAGAGAAGAGAAGATCTACGGGAACTGTACAAGAACCTGGGGTAATAAAACTGCTTGAGGAAGATCGTGTAAGAGTCATCACTGCGACCGACAAAAATATATATCTTCTAGCTTTGTTCTTTTTCAAGATCGTTTTGAGTATCTAGAGTCCATATTCCATATTAGGATAGATTTTTTTTCTGAAAAATAAATATATAAATATATGATAGTTTCACCTAAAAAAACAGAAAAAAAATATTCTCTGGTAAGAAAGAAAGTAAAAAGAAATATTGAAATGTTATCTTTAAGTCATCAAAAGCTTGGTATCAGACAAATGAAACTGTTATGTGAGATTATCATTTTTAATTTTGGATAAATTGCTATAATACTTGATGTCAACCACTAAGCCAAGCATGGGAGGGAGGGATGGGGAGAGAATGGGGTGGGGATCGGGTGGGGGCTGACTGGGCGATGTGTGCATGTATGTCTACAAAAGTTTGTATCCCACTATTATGTATAAATACAGTACACCAATAAAAAAAAATCCAAAAAAATAAATAAAAATAAAAATAAAAACGCATGTTCCCAGGCTATTTAACCAATTCCTCATATTTGCTATAATATTTTATCAGGTTCCAACAAAATTTCCCTTAATTTCCCTTACCTCTAGCTCAAGATCCTGAGGTTCCATTTCAGAAAGTGATAGCACAGCAATTTTGGTAACTTTACAGACCTCATGGTCTCCTGGGAGTTTGCCCACCAATGCTTTCTGCCGAATTAGAATAAGCCACCATGGAAGATCTGAAAGGGAAAAGTCATATTAACATCTGATATTTATAGAGTGCTAATGTCCTAGCAAGTTGGAGGTAACTAATCAAACAATAACAAAAAAATGAGTGTATCAGATACAACCTCTTAAGGTAAAACACATAACAAAGATACAAAAATGGCCCTTAATCGTGAAAAGATGGCCAATCTTACAGAGAAATGTAAATTAGAACACTGTGATGCCATTCTCAGTC
Source organism: Muscardinus avellanarius (assembly GCF_963383645.1). Lineage (NCBI taxonomy): Eukaryota > Metazoa > Chordata > Mammalia > Rodentia > Gliridae > Muscardinus > Muscardinus avellanarius. Next base: position 151,167,004 of record NC_137789.1, on the reverse strand, counting down.
ACCAGATTGGAAACAATTAAAAACTATGACAACACATTTGCTAGTAAAGCTGTGGAGAAACAGATACTCCCATAAACAATGCTGGTGGAAATATCAACAGACAATTTTTCTGGAGGGAAATTTAGCAATAGCTAATAATACAACACATACACTTACCTTTAACCCAGCAATCCCACTCTTGGGAATTCACCCTGAAGATACACTTCAACAACAAAAGTATATATACTCAAGACTATTCACTGCAGCAATCTGTAATTGCAAAATACAGTATTGGAAACAACCTAAATGTCCAGACACAAAAGAGTGGTTGAATAAACTATGGCACCTCCATACAATGGAGTACTATGTGCCTATAAAAAAGAATTTGAAATATTTTATTAGTTGGGCATGGTGGCAAATGCCTGTAATCCCAGTACTGAGAGGCTGAGATGGGAGAATTACAAGTGTGAGGGTAGCCTTGGCAATTTAGCAAGGCACTCAGCAATTTAATGAGACCCTGTTTGATACTAAAACATGAAATAGGGCTGTGAGTAGACCAGAGGTAGAATGCCCCTGGGCTCATTCCCCAGTACTGTAAATCCATTAATTAATTAATTGACAAGTTAATTAATGGGGCTGGGGTTATTGCTCAGTGGTAGAAAACCCCAGGTAATCCCCAGCACCATAAATAAAGAAGTGTTCTATGAACTGATAAGGAGTGATTCCTGCACTTATTACTAAATGAGCCAACTGGAGATGTTATTAACAGATACAATATGGCTTTCCAGTCAGGTGCTGTATGATAAAATTTTGTTCAATAACAGGAGTTCCATAAAACTATAATGGACCTAAAAACTTCTCATAGCCTAGTGATGTCAAAACATAGCTCAACATGTTATGACATGTTTATAGTGATGCTGGTGTAAACAAGCCTACTGTGCCCAGTTGTGTAAAAACAGAACACATACAATAAATACACAGTACATAATACTAGATAACACTAGATGGATGTTGCTAATTCATACATATACTATGCGATACTCATCATTATTTACTTGCTTTGTTTGCAGAGCTGGGGATTAAACCCAGGGCCCCAGGCATGCTGGCAAGTGCTCTACCACTGAAGTACATCCCAGACTTGTCACTGTTTAAAGTGAGCTCTTACCCATAACAAAAACAAGTTGACTGTGAAATATCATGCCATGAAATGCTGGCAGCAGCCTCATACAGCCTGTGTGTCCTGGCCCCTTGACGGAATCGGGGCCGCTCCTGTTACTGACCTATGTCATCGAGGTTTGTGTAAGTACACACAATTATGTTCCCATAATGACTAAATCACTTAATGGCCCATTTCTCAGAATGCGCTCGTGTTAGAAACAACACATGACTAGTACAATGATATAACAAGATGTGTTAAAACTAGAGAGCGCGCGCGCACGCACACACACCAAAAAAAAAAAAAAAAAACCCACTCAGTCACTGGTTTCACTTTCTGCAGTTGCAGTTACTTATGATCAAACTTGAGTCCAAAATTATTAAGTGGAAAATTTCAGAAAAAAAACAAAGTTTTAAATGACAGGCCACTTTGAGTAGTAAATGAAGTCTCACACCATCCCGCTCTGTCCCACGCAGGACATAAACTCCCCTTTCTCCAGCGCGTGTGCACTGTGTGCTGCTGCCCGTCAGTCACGCTGCACTGTCTGACAAGGGCAGCATCACAGCGCTGGTGTTTGGGTAAACCTGCATGGTCGCCCGGCACGATGTCAGTGTCCGTGCCATTCGCCCTCCACCTCACAGAGGTTCTGCATCACTTCACATCGCCGGAAAAAGGGTGAGTACAGTACAATAAGGTATTCTGAGGGACAGAGGGGCATCACATATCTTTTCTTATAGTTTATCATTATAATTATTATATTTCATTAAATTCATTGCAGTGCTAGGGATTGAACCCACGAGCATTCTACCTCCAAGCTAACCCCCCAGCCCTTTGTATTTTTCAAATCCTGCAATCTTCCTGTCTCAGCCTCTCATGTACTGGGATTACAGGTGTGCACTACCACGCCCAACGCTAACTTATAAATCAAACTTTACCACAGGCGCGTATGTATAGGGAAAACACAGTACAGCCATATATTGCTTAATAACGGGGATACCTTCTGGAAAATGCTCTGTAGGAAATTTCATCACTGAGTGAATATCACAGAAGGCACTTCCATGACTAAGACAGCTATGATGACACCAGACATGGATCACCCACAGATAAGGGGGAAATTTCTGTATCTGCACTGTGCGATGCTTCACCTCAGAAAGATTGTGTGTGTGTACACACACACACACACACACACACCTTCTCATATCTTGCTTCTCCTTTTTGCTCAAATGGATGTGTGACACAATATATAGACACACAGTTATTTGTGCAAAAAAAAGGAAAAGGAAACCGGGAGTGGTGGCGCACACTTGTAATTCCCGCACTTGGGAGGCGGAGACAGGAGAATCTCGCAGGTTCGAAGCCAGCCTCACTGGCTTAAGAGACCCTGTTTCCAAATAAAAAATATAAAAATGGGTCTGGGAGTGTAGCATGGAGTGTTCCAGGAGGAATCCCAGTACCACCAAAAAAGGGAAAAGGAGCAATAAACAGTAAGTTAATGATATTGGTTATCTAAAGAAGGCAGATGGATATGGGATGGAAAGAAAGGAGAAATGGAAATGGGACTTAAAAGATGAGAGGAAAGGAAAGTTTTGAGAATATCCTGTGAAACAGAATGGTCTGAGTATGGTTCTGACACTTAGAGCAATAGGAATGTTTCACATAACCCCAAAGTAAAGAACAGTTAAATCAACCAGAACGTGAAAGGAACTTAAAAAAAAAAAGGTAACTCCTTCTATTACATCTAAAATATAACCACATTGTAGGAGATAGGGAAGAAACATCTAAGTTACTTTACAAAACGATATTTTGTGAGAATAAAGACAATAAACTGCATATTTTACTCTGGTTGGTAAATTTTTCAGAATGGTACAGGTTGGTAATTCAGAAACTAAGGGTATATTAAGATCAATAAAATTAGTCCACATCCTGAGGAGATTGAGAGCGAAATGGTAAAACAAAATAATTCCTTAATACAAGAGAAAAAGAAGCAAAAAAAAAAAAGTAAAGCTCCAACAGCTTTTTGATCCAAATTATTTATTTATTGATGTGTTGAGGATTGAACCGAAGGGCATTCCACCTCTGAGCTACATCTCCAGACCTTTATATTTTTAATTGTGAGACAGGGTGTCACTAAGTTGCTAACTTTGGCCTTGAGTCTCAGTTACCCAAGTACTGGGATTACAGGCATGTGCCGCCACAACTGGCTCTAATTTCTATTTAATAGTCCATGAAAAAGAGTGTGTAAAATAAGTTCTCAGTTTATAAGACTAATCCTTTAAAAAGACTTCCCTAAAGCCGGGCGTGGTGGCACACGTTTGTAATCCCTGTGCTTGTGAGGCGGAGACAGGAGGATCATGCAGGTTCAAAGCCAGCCGCTTGCGCTGGCTTAAGAGACCCTGTTTCCAAATAAAAATATAAAAATAGGTCTGGGAGTGTAGCCCGGAGGTAGAAGGGCTTCCAGGAATCCCAGTACCACCAAAAAAAAAAAAAAAAGACTTCCCTATTACATCCCAAAATAAAAAATTATTGAAATAATATTTCAGGAATTTATTATAAATTACATATATCTCCTATGTGAGAAAAAACTTTGAAAAGAGATATATAGTATTTTCAACTTTCTCCATTTATTCCCCCAAATACTAACCCAAACTCTCATTTTAGAGATAATGCTTTAGATGTGTGCTTCAAACATTTCATAAATGTAAAATCTGAAAACATTTCATAATTCTGTATAAAACAGGGTGAAATCTTACTCCAAAGTTTTAGGGCATTAAACTATTTGTTCTCATTAAACATAATGAGGATCTACAATGCGCTGGAAATTCATCAGGCGTGGATCAAAGTTACCAAGCACCTAATATGTAATAAAATCCTAACACATAATCTGTAATGCTAGGTTCGAGGCCAGCCTCAGCAACTTGGTGAAAGCCTCAGCAACCCTACAAGACCCTGTTTCAAAACATAAGAATAAAAAGGAAGCTGGGTGTGGTGGCACACGCTTGTAATCCCAGTACTTGGGAGGCTGAAACAGGAGGATAGCACAGGTTCAAAGCAAGCCTCAGCTTAGTGAGACCCTGTTTCCAAATAAAAGAGGTCTGGGAGTGTAGCCTGGAGGTAGAAGGTCCCTGGATTTCATCCCCAGCACCCCCCCCCAAAAAAAAAAGAATAAAAAGAATAAAAAGGCCTAGAGATATAGCTCAGCAGTAACATGCCATTGGGTTCAATCTCCAATTTAAAAAACTTTTGAAGATGGCGATGGAGGAAAGCGGCACTTACAAGTCCCGCTAACAATCAAACTTTATTACCACAAAACCAGCACCTTTCAGAGCCAGAAAACACCACCAGCAAAGAAATAAAGTGTAAATACAAGGGACAGAGAAAAAGGGCTGGAAAAACAAGACACCAGAAAGAAACCAGCCCAAAGTGCCATGCCCGCTGTGGCGCGGAGCAGCCAGAGCCGCGGGGCGAAGCGAAGCGGCCAGAGCCGTGGCGCGGAGCAGTAGAACCGTGGCCACTTCACAGCTGGAGCCTCGGCGAGGAGCGGTGCAGCCTACATCTTCCCTAGCAGCACCAGGCTCCAGAGAGGAGGGAAACTCAGAACGGAGCTCAAATCCAGAGAGGAGGTACGCCAGCCTTGCGGCCTAGGATGCAGCAGCAGCGCCTTACTGCTGGCGGCAGCAGCGAGTTCACCGGACGGCCCTAGACCAACGCACTCAACCAGCTACCAGGTGCCAGAGAGGAAGGGTGGACAGCGAGCCGAGGTGAGCCGCTGCTGAACAGCCGGGGGGCAGTCAGTTTCTTCGGCGCAAGGAGCGTCTAAAGCTCCAAAGGACCGGGATCAGCACACCCCGCAGGGACTCAGCAGAGCTCAAAACCAGAGAAGAACTACACCAACCTCACAGCCGAGGACGCAACAGCAGCGCCTTACTGCCAGCAGCAGCGGAGAGTTCACCGGACGGCTGAAGACCAACGCACTCAACCAGCCACCAGGCTCCAGAGAGCAGGGGTGGACAGCGAGCCGAGGTGAGCAGGTGCTGAACAGCCAGGCGGCAGTCAGCAGTTTTATCGGCGCAGGGAACATCTAAAGCTCCCAAGGGCCGGGCACAGCACACCTGGCAGGGACTCAGAGCAGAGCTCAAAACCAGAGAAGAAATACACCGCATCACGGGTGAGGGCATGGCAGTGGTGCTATATTGCCAGTGGCGGCAGCAGCGAATCCACCGAGTTAACTACACCTCCATCAGCGCACTCAACAACCGTGAGTCAAATTGCGGCCCCTAGGGGAGAAATCCCAGTACTGCACTCCCAGGGACTTGCGCAGATAGTCTCCCTGGGTCGGATTTTAGCAGTGCAACCCTTTGGGGGAGTGGTGATGGCAGAGATATCATACCCTAGTCACAACTCCTCGCTGGAGAACGCCCAACTTGGCACCCTGCATGGTCTAAGCAGCCTCAATTGACTCCCTGGATCTGAAACTTTGTGATACAACCCAGTAAAGGAGTAGTGGTGACTGAGATAGCACAGACTCGAGATCCAGAGCATTTTAAGTGAACTCGAAGTGACCCAGGGAAGAACCCAGAGCAGGCACAAACTTCCAAAATCATGGGAAAGAGAAATAATAATGGAGCAGTGAATGCCCACAACCCCACAACATCAGAATCTGATAACACAGAAATCCAAAGATCTCTAGAAGATCAAATCAGGAAAATAACTTTAGAAATAATAGAGGACTTTCAAAAAGAATTCAGAGAGTCAAAAAGAGATAAAGGATGCAATCATTGAAATGAAGGCCTCAATTCAAAGTATAAACAACAGATTAAACCACATGAAGAATAGAATATCACTTCTTGAAGATGATCATTCTAAAAACGAACGCATAGTTTCTAATTTAGAAAAAAAAAACCCTACAGCAGGAATCTGACATTGAAGAAATATGGGCCCATTTCAAGAGAGCTAACCTAAGAATAATTGGAATAGAGGAGGGAAAAGAAGGTGAAACCAAAGGGATCAACAATCTCTTCAAGGAAGTAATAGCAGAAAATTTTCCAAACATAGAGCAAGAGGTCGATACACAGGTCCAGGAAACTTATAGAACTCCCTTTAGACAGGATCAGAGAAGAGGATCCCCACACCACATAATTGTCAAAATGACTAATATGGAAGCCAAGCAGAGAATCTTAAAGGCAACAAAAACAAAAGGCCACATGACATTCAGAGGCAAACCAATTAGAATCACTCCAGACTTCCCAAAACAAGTTATGAAAGCCAGAAGGGCATGGAGTAACATATTCCAAACTCTGAAAGAAAACAACTTCCTGCCAAAAATTTCCTATCCAGCAAAACTTTCTATCAAATTAGATGGGGTAATAAGAAGCTTCCACGACAAACAGAAACTGAAGGAATTTATGTCTTCAAAACCAGTGCTAGAGAAAATACTCAAGGAGATTAACTGCAAAGAGGAAATGGGTAATACACGCCAGAACCAAAGAAACAAGAATTCCCATCCAGCAGACAACTAAGCAAAGAAGAATAAACAGTATCTCAAACAGAAATAAGATCTTAACATGTTGGGAATTAAAAATTATCTCTCTATAATCACACTGAATGTAAACGGCCTCAACTCCCCAATAAAAAGACATAAAGTGGCAAAATGGATTAAAAGCCAGAATCCATCCATCTGCTGCTTACAAGAAACACACCCTACAAGTAAAGATAGGAACAAACTCAAGGTAAAGGGCTGGAGCAAGGTAATCCATGCTAATGATACTCGAAGACAAGCAGGAGTAGCAACTATGATATCAGACAAGTTAGACTTCAAACCCAAACTTATTAGAAGAGACAAAGAAGGTCACATTTTACTGGTAAAAGGAATAGTCCAGCAAGAGAAAATAACAATAATCAACATCTATGCCCCAAACATAGGGGCAGCTACTTTCATAAATTAAACTCTATGTGACATGAAGTCACACATAAATCCCAATACAATAATACTGGGAGACTTCAACACACCTCTCACAACACTAGACCGATCTTCCAGACAAAGGGTCAGTAAAGATGTCTCAGAACTAAAGAACACCATTAACCAAATGGACCTGTTGGACACATATAGAATATTTCACCCAACTACAGAGGAGTTTACATTTTTCTCAGCTGCTCACGGAAATTTCTCCAAAATAGATCACATCCTGGGACACAAAATGAGCACTAGCAATTTAAAAAATGTTACATACTTCCCTGTGTCATTTCAGACCATAATGGAATGAAACTAGAAATCAACTATAAGAAGACCCAGAGAAACAACATAAACATGTGGAGACTGAACACCACACTTCTGAATGAAGAATGGGTCATAAGAGATGTAAGAGGTGAAATCAAGAAATTTCTAGAAACAAATGAAAATAAAGAAACAACATATCAAAACCTCTGGGACACTTTGAAGGCAGTATTAAGAGGAAAATTTATAGCACTGAGTGCTCACATAAGAAAAACAGAAAATCTTCAAATAAATAGCCTTATGACACACCTCACAGCCCTTGAAAAGCAGGAACAATTGAACCCCAAAGCCAGCAGAAGATGGGAAATTATTAAAATTAGAGCAAAAATTAACGAAATAGAGAATTAAAAAAAAATACAGAAAATCAACAAAACCAAAAGCTGGTTTCGTGAAAAGATTAACAAGATTGATAAACCACTGGCCAACCTAACTAAAAAAAAGAGAGAATCAACCCAAATTATGAAGATAAGGGATGAAAAAGGAGACATTACTACTGACAGCATAGAAATCCAGAGGATTATCAGAAACTACTTTGAAAAACTATACTCCAACAAAATGGAAAATCTAGAGGAAATAGACAACTTCCTAGATAAATACAACCTTCCTAAACTGAGTCAAGAAGATATAGAACACTTAAACCAAGCAATAACAATCAAAGAGATTGAAACAGCAATAAAGAGCTTACCATCAAAGAAAAGCCCAGGACCAGATGGTTTCCCAAATGAATTCTATAAAACCTTTATAAAAGAGCTAATCCCAATACTACTCAAACTATTTCGGGAAATAGAAAAAACCAGGACTCTCCCAAATACATTCTATAAAGCCAACATCACACTAATACCCAAACCGAATAAAGACAGTTCAAGGAAGGAAAACTACAGGCCTTTATCTCTGATGAACTTGGATGCAAAACTATTAAACAAAATACTAGCAACACACATTCAAAACCACATCAAGAAAATCATTCACCATGACCAGGTAGGGTTCATCCCAGGGATGCAAGGCTGGTTCAATATACAAAAATCAATCCATGTAATTCATCATATAAACAGAATCAAAGACAAAAACCACATGATCATCTCAATAGACACTGAAAAAGCATTTGATAAAATTCAACATCCATTTATGATAAAAACACTGCAGAGAATTGGAATAGAAGGAACATATCTCGACTTCCGGGAAGATGGCGACCGAGAAAAGCGGGGCTTAAGAGTCCCGCTAACAACCAATCTCCATTACCACAAAAAGAGCGCCTTTCATAGCCAGAAAACACCATCACCAGAAAAACAAAAAAAACCACCAGGCTCCAGAGAGAAAGCGGACTGAGAACAGAGCTCAGGGCCACAGAGGAGACACACGCGCCCGAGGACGCGGCAGCAGCGCCATACTGCCGGCGGCAGCGGCGAACTCAACGGACGGCTACAGCAAGCCAGGAGAGCCGCTGCAGAACAGCCAGGCGGGATCTTTCGGCGCAGACAGCATTTAAAGCTCCCAGTGGCTGAGCTCAGCACACGCTGCAGGGATTCAGAGTGGAAATCAAAACCAGAGAAGAAAAAATACACCAGCCTCATGGCCGAGGGCGTGGCAGAGGCGCCATATTGCCACCGGCAGCGGCAGCAGCAGTGATTTCACCGAGTCCAGTACAGCTACATCTGCGTACTCAAGAACAGTGAGTCAAATTGCGGGCCACAGAGGAGAAATCGCAGTATTGTGCCTCCTGGGACTTGACCCAGTGAGGGAGTGGTGGTGGCAGAGATATCACACCATAGGAAAACGTGCAACCTGGCACCCCCCATAGTTTAAAGCAGCCTCTATCGACTCCCTGGGTCGGAGACTCTGTGATACAACCCAGTAAAGGAGTAGTGGGGTCTGAGATAATACAGACTCGAGATCCAGAGCACCTTAAGTGAAGCCATAGTGACCCAAGGGAAGAACCCAGAGAAGGCACAAACCTCCGAAATCATGGGAAAGAGGAATAACACTGGAGCAATGAATGCCCACAACCCCACAACATCAGAACCCGATAAAACAGAAAATCAGAGATTTCTAGAAGATCAAATCAGGAAAATAACTGTAGAAATAATAGAGGTGCTTCGAAAAGAACTCAGAGAGAGCCAAAAAGAGATAAAGGATGCAATTAATGAAGTAAAGGCCTCAATTCAAAGCACAAACAACAGATTAGACCACATGGAGAACAGAATCTCGCTCTTAGAAGATGATCATTCCAAAAATGAATGCATAGTTTCTAATCTAGAAAAAAGTATCCAACAGCAGGAATCTGACATTGAAGAAATATGGGCCCATTTTAAGAGAGCTAACCTAAGAATAATTGGAATAGAGGAGGGAAAAGAAAGTGAAACCAAAGGGATCAACAATCTCTTCAAGGAAGTAATAGCAGAAAATTTTCCAAACATAGAGCAAGAGGTTGATACACAGGTCCAGGAAACTTATAGAACTCCCTTTAGACAGGATCGGAGAAGAGGATCCCCACGCCATATAATTGTCAAAATGACCAATGTGGAAGCCAAGCAGAGAATCTTAAAGGCAACAAAAACAAAGGGTCAACTGACATTCAGAGGCAAACCAATTAGAATCACTCCAGACTTCCCAAACCAAGTCATGAGAGCCAGAAGGGCTTGGAGTAACATATTCCAAACTCTGAAAGAAAACAACTTCCAGCCAAAAATTTCCTATCCAGCAAAACTTTCTATCAAATTAGATGGAGAAATAAGAAGCTTCCATGACAAACAGAAACTGAAGGAATTTATGTCTTCAAAACCAGCGCTAGAGAAAATACTCAAAGAGATTAACTACAAAGAAGAAATAGGTAACACTCACCAGAATCAGAGAAACAAGAGTTTCCATCCAACAGACAACTAAGATTGGTTATCTGTGGAGATTCATTATTTATGTTAGTCTTTTACCTATCTCTAAGTTGTATTGTTTGCCTTTATTGTTGTTAATTTTTAGGATTTCTAGTTGGAATATTAATATACCTTCAGATACAGCATTTGGAAATATTTTATCCAATTCTATTAGTAACTTTTAATTCTGTTTACATTGTCTTTGGATATACAATATTTTCTTTTATTTTTTAGGGAGTTTGTATATTCTTCTGTTGCCTGTGCCATTGAAATCATATCCGAGAAATCACTGCCAATTTCAATGTTGTGAGGTTTTATGACCCAGATTTTCTCCTAAAAGTTTATAGTCTTAAGATTTATATTTAGGTCTTTTATCTATTTTGAGTTAATACTTGTATATGGGATTAGGTAAAGGTCCAATTTTATTCTTTTCCATGTAATTATTATTTTTCAACAATATTTAGTTAAAAGATTATTATTTCCACCACCAAATGTTCGTGGAAACCTTGTCAAAAATAACTTGACAATATAGGGAAGAATTTAGCTCTAGGCTTGTATTTAACTCCAATGGTCTATATATCTGCCTTTAGAACAGTACTACACTGTTTCAATTATTGTAGCTTTATATGGTTTGAAATCAGAAAATATATATCTTCTAGCTTTGTTCTTTTTCAAGATCGTTTTGGGTATCTAGAATTCATATTCCATATTAGGATAGATTTTTTTCTGAAAAATAAATATATAAATATATGATAGTTTCACCTAAAAAAACAGAAAAAAAATATGCTCTAGTAAGAAAGAAAGCAAAAAGAAATATTGAAATGCTATCTTTAAATCATCAAACGCTTGGTATCAGACAAATGAAACTGTTATGTGAGATTATCATTTTTAATTTTGGATAAATTGCTATAATGCTAGATGTCAACCACTAAGCCAAGCATGGGAAGGAGGGATGGGGAGAGAATGGGGTGGGGATCGGGTGGGGGCTGACTGGGCGATGTGTGCATGTATGTCTACAAAAGTTTGTATCCCACTATGATGTATGAATACAGTGCACCAATAAAATAAAATTAAAAAAAAAGAAGGAACATATCTCAACATTATTAAGGTAATCTACAATAAGCCCACTGCCAACATCATATTAAATGGGGAAAAACTTCAAGAATTCCCCCTAAAAACTGGAACGAGACAAGGATGTCCACTATCACCACTTCTCTTCAATATAGTACTAGAGACTCTAGCCAGAGCAATAAGGCAAGAAAAGGAAATCAAAGGAGTACAAATAAGAAAAGAAGAACTTAAGCTTTCACTATTTGCAGATGACATGAAACTATATTTAGAAAACCCAACAAACTCAACCAAAAGGCTTATAAAACCGATCAACAAATTCAGCAAAGTATCTGGATACAAAATCAATCTTAAAAAATCAGAAGCTTTCCTGTACACCAACCATAAATCAACTGAAAAAGAAATTCAGAAAACACTTCCACTCAGGATCTCCCACAAGAAAATAAAATACCTAGAAATAAACTTGACCAAGGAGGTAAAAGATCTCTACAAAGAAAATTAGAAAACACTGAAAAAAGAAATCGAAGAAGATCTTAGAAGATGGAAAGACCTTCCATGTTCATGGATTGGCAGAATAAATATCATTAAAATGGCCATCCTCCCAAAAGTGATCTACAGATTTAATGCAATGCCCATTAAACTACCAAGATCATTCCTCACAGACATAGAAAAATCAGTCCTTAAATTTATCTGGAATAACAAAAGCCCAGAATAGCCAAGGTAGTTCTCAGCAACAAAAACCACGCAGGAGGAATCACAATACCTGACTTTTAAACTATACTACAAAGCCATTGTAATAAAAACAGCATGGTACTGGCAAAAGAACAGATATATAGACCAACGGAGCAGAATAGAAAACCCAGAAACAAGTCCACACACTTTCAGCCAATTGATTTTTGACAAAGGGGCCAAAAACATACACTGGAAAAAAGATAGCCTCTTCAACAAATGGTGTTGGCAAAACTGGTTAACCATATGCAGAAAATTGGATATTAATCCCACTTTTTCACCCTGTACAAAAATCAACTCACGAAAAATCAAAGACTTGGAAATTAAACCAGAGACCTTGAAGCTCCTTGAAGAGGGCATAGGTCCAACACTACAACACATAGGCACAGACAAACATTTCCTCAACAAAACCCCAAAGGCACAACAAATTAAAAGGAGAATCAATACATGGGATTGCATGAAACTGAAGAGCTTCTGTTCAGCAAAGGAAACTATCAAGAACCTCAATCGAGAGCCAACTGAATAGGAGATTTTTGCCACCTACACCACCGATAGAGGACTAAATATCTAGAATATACAGAGAACTCAAGAAACTCAACACTAAGAAAACAAAGCATCCAATAACAAAATGGGCAAATGAACTAAATAGACACTTCACAAAAGAAGAAATTCAAATGGCCAATAAATGCATGAAAAAATGCTCAACATCACTGGCAATCAGAGAGATGCAAATCAAAACTACCCTGAGATTTCACCCAACTCCAACTAGAATGGCAATCATTCAAAACACAAACAACAACAGATGCTGGTGAGGATGTGGAGAAGTGGGAACTCTAAGACATTGTTGGTGGGATTGCAAATTAGTGCAACCACTTTGGAAAACAGTATGGAGAATCCTCAGAAGAATGGGAACAAACCTACCATTTGATCCAGCAATACCACTGTTGGGTATCTACCCAAAAGAAAAGAAACCAAACTACCAAACTAATGCACGTGTATCTATGTTCATAGCTGCACAATTCACCATAGCCAAACTATGGAACCAGCCAAGAGATGTCCATCAACAGATTAATGGATTACAAAACTGTGGGATATGTACACAGTGGAATTTTACTCAGCCATCAAAAAAAACTCAATTACATTATTTTCAGGGAAATGGATGGAACTGGAGGACATTATGCTAAGTGAGATTAGTCAGTCACAAAAAATAAGAAATCAGATGCTTTCCCTAATATGTGAGAGTTAGGGAGAAATGGGTCATAGGAGGAACTCTTGAAAGAGAAAATCCTATAGAGGAGCAAAAAAGACAACCTAAAGGAGGAGAAAGGAGGGAGGAAGAAGAAAATCTCTAAAGCACACAATGTACTTAAACATATAGAAGTCAACCACTAAGCCAAGCAAGGGAGGGAGGCACGGGGAGGGAATGGGGTGGGAATTGGGTAGGGGTTAAATCAGCGATGAGTACACGTTTGTACACACAAGTTTTTTACCCCAAGAAGTTGTATGAATATAATGCACCAATAAAAAAAAATTTTAAATAAAAAAATAAAAACAAACAAAAAATTTTAATGCATTCAATATGCTTTAATAGTCATGATGATTAAATGTGAGAAAATATAATATAAATCATTTCAAACAACAGAAATAAGCTTTGTAAATAGAAGGCTTCCCTTTTCCTTTTTGTCTTTTTTTTTTTTTTCTTTGCAGTACTGAGGATAGAACCCAGGGGAATTCTATACCCCCAAGCCCTATTTTTAATTCTTTATTTTGAAACAGGGTCTCACTAAGTTGCAAAGGGCCTCACTAAGTAACTGAGGCTGCCTGTGAACCCTGATCCTTCTGTCTTAGCCTCCCAAGTACTTGGATTACAAGTGTACACCACCATGCCCGGCTTTAGGTTTCCCTTTTCAAGGAGGCTTCAAGGCTGGACTAGAGGTCAGAACTCAGACACAAACCTTAGCTCCAGGGTTTATTTACCACAGTTTCACAGCACAGCATTTAACTGTCCCCATTCTCAGTTCTCTCATCTGAAAAGGGGAATGAAACTGCCTACTTCAGAGTTCCTACAAAGATCAAATAATTTTTATCATTCAAATGATCATTCCTAAAAGCTAACATTTACTGAACATCTACTTATCATATAAATATAATTTGAGTATTTTTAATACCACAACTATCCTGCTAGCAGAGGCCATTTCTGACAGGTGAAAAACTCAGAACATTCAAATAACCTAAACCAGAGAAACAGAGCTAATTAAGTAGCCAATGGAATTTTTTTAATTTTCCATTTTAGATAGTTTTTTTTGAAGATTTAAAGAAGTTTATTAAAAAGATAGAAATACAGAGGATAGGTACAGCTCCATACCAGACTGGCATGGAAGGGTGACTCGAATGAATACACCCGACAGTTTTAAACATACATAAAAGTCAACACATAACCTAGTTGACAGCCACATTTATTTATTTATTTATTTATTTATTTATTTATTTATTTATTTATTTATTTATTACTGAGGATGGAACCCAAGGGCATGCTACCTCCAAGCTATATCCCCAGCCCTATTTTTTTATTCTTTATTTTGAAACTGGGTCTCACTGAGTTGCCAACGGCCTCACTCAGTCACTGAGGCTGGCCACGAACCACGATACTCTTCTCAGCCTCCCAAATGCTGGGATTACAAGTGTGCACGACTACGCCCAGCTAGCCACCTTATTTTCAATGACCCTATTCTTCGCTTTAATTAAGAAAAAAAAAGCAGATCTAAAAAGTAAAGAAACCCCACAGGCTTTGGATGAAAAACCTGCGTTAGATTACTATTTAATAATTTAGTATCTTCAAGGTATAAATGCCAAAAAGGTATTTGTCTTTAGCATAACCAAACATACTAATATTTTCTTTTATGCTCTCTTTGCCAAAGGAAAATAATTTTTTGGTGGTGCTGTGGATCGAGCCCTGGGTCTTGTGCAAGCTAAGCACACACTCTACAACTCAGCAACTCCTCCAGCTCCCTCCAAGGAAATTCAAAGAAAAGTTGGAAGAAAAAACATTCCAACCAACTTCATCATGCCATCTTCCACAGCAGAGCGAGGGTAAGGTAGATCACTTACAGATTATAACTGGTAGATATCTATTTCTGCATAAAGTTTACTCAGTTTAGGAGTTTTTTTAAATCAGCGTGTGCGACTGAAAACACTAAGGGGACTGATGCTGAGCCCCATGTGCTGCACACGTCTCGCGCTGAGCCCCGGCCTCATGGACAAAGCACCACCCCAGACTCAGCACACGTCTCGCGCTGAGCCCCCGTGTGCTGCACACGTCTCGCGCTGAGCCCTGGCCTCATGGACAAAGCTCCACTCCAGACGCAGCACAAGGTAAAAAGGGAGTAAGTACTGCCAGGAAGGTAAGTCACACACACTCAGAAAATCTACGTGTCCCAAGGAAGCCAATAATGAGTCTACTGATAAAGCCAGGTATAAATATGAACACACAAAAAGCACTAACATAAACTGTTTCCACCTCTAATAAAGATCCCATTAGGTTAGCAACAAGAATAATAGCTTCTGGAAATAACTAATTAGAAATGTCTAAACTGGGTGTGGTGGCACACGCTTTTAATCTCAGCACTTGGGAGGCTGAGACAGGAGGATTGTGGTTTGAGGACAGCCTCAGCTACTACTTAGTGAGGCCCTTTGCAACTCAGTGAGACCATTTCAAAATAAAGAAGAAAAATAGGGCTAGGGTGTAGCTTGGAGGCAGAAATGCCCCTGGGTTCCATCCCCAGCACTGCAAAAATAAATAAATAAATAAATAAATAAATAAATAAATAAATAAATAGAAATGTCTGTAAGGAGCCTAGCAAGGTGACCCGCAGCTCTAATCCCAGTGACTCAGAAGGCTGAAGCAGGCCATCCCAGGCAACTCAATGAGATCCTGTCCCACAATAAAAAATAAAAATAAAAATAAAAGGGGATGGAGAATGTAACTCAGTAGTTGAGTACCCCTGGATTCAGCACCAATGCCAGGAAGAAAAGAAAAGAAAAGAAAAGAAAAGAAAGAAGGAAGGAAGGAAGGAAGGAAAGAAATGCATGCCTTCCTAGATAGCAAAATATACTATAAAACTATGACAGACATGGTGGTGCACACCTAGAATCCCAGTACTTGGAAGGCTGAGACTGGAAGATTGCAGGTTTGAGGACAGGCTCAGCAAGTAGTGAGCTGCTCATTATCCCATAGACTGGGGGTGTAGCTCAGAGGTAGAAGGCCCCTGTGTCCAATCTCTAGTAGCACACACCAAAAAAAATGATGACAAGCCTGGGCGTGGTGGCACATGCTTGTAATCCCAGCATTAAGGAGGCTGAGACTGAAGGATCGTGGTTCGAGGACAGCCTCAACTGCTTAGTGAGGCCCTCTGCAACTTAGCGAGACCCTGTTTAAAATTAAAGAATAAAAAATAGGGCAGGGGGGCCAGGCATGGTGGCACACGCTTGTAATCCCCGCGCTTGGGAGCTTGAGACAGGAGGATCGCGCAGGTTCGAAGCCAGCCGCGCTGGCGTAAGAGACCGTTTCAAAAATATAAAATAGGTCTGGGAGTGTAGCCCAGAGGTAGAAGGGCTTCCAGGAACCCCAGTACTACAAAAAATAAAAATAAAAAATAGGGCAGGGGGTGTAGCTTGGAGGTAGAATGCCTTGTGTTCCATCCCCAGACACCCCCCCACACACACACAAATAGCAAATAAAACTACGTGATATTATTAATAGAATGGACAAAGCAATCACTAAAATAGATTACAGAAGCTGGACATAGACTCAGAGAAGTACAGGCATCTAAGGAATGAAGATGAAGAGAGAGAAAGGGTAGTGTGTTGAAATAAAATTTGTTCTCTAAATGGAAAAATTTAAGTTCCTACTATAAGCCATACTCAAGAATTAACTATAGAAAGGCTAACTGCTAAAAATATAAATAAGGCAAAGCAAACACTAGTAGAAAATATTAAAAAAAAAACTTTCCTTTTGGAGAAGATAAACCTTTAGAGGCATGACATTATTCAGAAATCATAAAAAGAACAAGTATAATTACATGAAAATGAGACATATGTGGATGGTAAATGACACCAAAGACAAAATGAAATGACAAGCAGGAAATGATTTGCAACACATATGGCATGTTAAAAATAAGCGTCTATAAAATACAAAGAGCTACAGCCACCAATAATAATGGTGTCCAATAGTGGGAAAGGTACTCATTTCACAGTATAGAAAACATACAAACCGAAAAACTTTTTTTTGGTGGTACTGGGGGTGGAACCCAGAGGCTTTCTACCTCTGGGCTATACTCCCAGACCTATTTTATATTTTATTTTGAAACAGGGTCTCACTAAGTTGCTGAGAGCCTCACTAAGCAGCTGAGGCTGGCTTCGAACCCGTGCGATCCTCCTGTCTCAACCTCCCAAGCGCGGCGTGTGCCACCACGCCCGGCAAACCAAAAAACATTTTAAAATGTAAATAACAGCCGGGCATGGTGGTGCACGCTTATAATCCCCGCACTTGGGAGGCTGACACAGGAGGATTGCACAGGTTCGAAGCCAGCCTCAGCTGCTTAGTGAAGCTTTCAGCAACTTAGTGAGACCATGTTTCCAAATAAAATATAAAAAAAGGTCTGAGAGTATAGCCCTGGAGGTAGAAAGCCTCTGGGTTCCACCCCCAGTACCACCAAAAAAAACCCCCCAAAAAATTATATATTAAATAACAATCAAACAAATACAAATTAAAATAGGAAGGTCACTTTTTCCCTCTGAGGTTGGCAAAAGATGACCAGAACCATAGTCTTCAGTGTCAGAGGCAGAGTGAGACACTCGGATGTTGGGGAGATTACGCCTGTGCGTGTGTGTGTTGTGCACGTGTGTGCGTGTACGTGTTTTTCTAGGGCTAGAACAGGACCTCACTAGGTTGCTGAGAGCCTCACTAAACTGCTGAGGCTGTCCTAAAACCTGTGATCTTCTTGTCTCAGACTCCCAAGTTCTAGGATTACAAGTGTCCGCCATCATGCCTGGCTTTAAGTAATTATTAATATCAATAATTAACTTTTTTGAGGTACTAGGGATTGAACCCAGGGACATTCTACCTTGAAGCTATCCCCCTCAGCCCTATTTTTATTCTTTATTTTGAAAAAGGGTCTAAGTTGCAGAGGGCCTCACTCAGTTGCTGAGGCTGGCTGTGAACTCCGATCCTCCTGTCTCAGACTCTCAAGGACTAGGATTACAAGTGCGCAACATCATGCCCAGCTTTAAGTAAATTATTAAGAATATCAAGTAATTAACTTTTTAAAGATATTACAGGATTACAGTTAAGCTAAGGAAAAAAACTTTCATATTTAGAGATACACACCAAAGTATTTGTAGAGAAGTATGCTGGGCATCTGATTTTAAATAATTTAGCAGCAAGACGTATGGGGCTATAAATGACTACGGAGAAAAAAATAATTTTTCCCAGTTGACGTCCAGTCCCATCTATAAACTGGGTTGGGTTGGTATGCCTAAGGGTTTTAGTCTACAGTGTCCTCCCTTAATGTTTTCATCTCACACACTGATCAAAAAGAAAAAATTAAACCAAGGGTAAATTCAATTAAGGGAATAGACACCAACTAGTTACAACCAATGCAATCTAACCTTAACTTTCTCTTCTTCAGAAAACGGTATGATGATAAATGGGATGGCATTTTTTCCCTCTCTTTCAACTTTCCTTTGTATTTCCTTGGAGAAGAAAGCATGAAAATAAATACTGACACATTTGATTGTGCTGAAATCAAAACATCAACATGGCAAAATATACCACAAAGTTTCAAAGGCAAATTAGGAACTAATCTTGCTACTAAAAAAAAAAAAAAAAAAAAAAAAAAAAAAAAAAACAACTCCTAAAATTTTAAAAGAAAAAAACCCCACTACAACCCAATGGAAAAACTGAACAGAAAATATGAACATACACCTCAGAGAAAAAAGAAACACAAACAGCTGTAAAAATACGGAGAGATGCCAAATGCGGTGCTGCGTCTGTACTTGGAAAGCTAAGAAGCTCAGCAACCTAGATAGACCCCATTTCCAAAAAAAAAAAGTTAAAGGACTAAGGGTGGATCTCGGAGGTAGAACGCCTCTGGGTTCAACCCCCTTACCACACAAGAGTGAGAAGTGCTCAATTCCAATACAAGTGAAGTGCGTATTAAAACTCTGCGGAGACACCACAGTACATCCATCACACTACAAAAAAATACTATCACACGCAGTAAACAGGTATTATTGGTGGGAATGCAAATTGGTAGAAATGAAGGAGACAACCAATCAAAATCACAATGCTTCTAGCTTTTGACAGAACAATTCCAATTCCAGTAATTTTCTAAAGATATAATGAAAACTAGAGAAATTACATGTGTACAAGATTATTCCCAGCAGCACTGGTTATGACAGAATAAAACGAACTGACCTTAAATTCTGCAAGGTGAAAAAAGGGCTAATTATGGTACTTTGATACAATAAAATACTATGCTAATATTTTTTAAATTGAAGACGCTCTCTGTACTGTGATGAAAAAATAAGATAAACATTTAGAGAAAACATGTAAGGTACAGAATATCGTGGTGCCTTTGGATAGGAAAATAGGGGACTTATGCATAATAATTACTTTTTTTTTCTGCAGTACTGGGGATGGAACCTGGGGACATTCGACCTCCGAGCTACACCCCCTGCCCTATTTTTTATTCTTTATTTTGAAACCGGGTCTCACTGAGTTGCAGAGGGCCTCACTAAGTAGCTGAGGGTGTCCGCAAACCCAGATCCTCCTGTCTCAGCCTCCCAAATGCTGGGATTACAAGCATGCGCAACAACCGGCATTTTTATTTTATTTTTATTTTTACTTTTATTACTTATATAGGAAATATATGAATATATTCTTTTTTTTTTGGTGGTACTGGGGATGGAACCCTTCTCAGGCTATACTCCCAGACCTATTTTATATTTTTATTTGGAAACAGGTCTCTTAAGCCAGTGAGGCTGGCTTCTAACCTGCGCCTGTGGTGTCTCAGCATAGTTTTAATACGCATTTCACTTGTTTAACATTACAGAATTCAAGAGCCCTTTGATCACTATACCCCACTTTATTAATAAACTTCTTTAAATCTAACCCAAGCCTCACTTTGTTCCTTCATATAAGAAGAACAGGGGAGATGAAGAATAAATGATTACTACGCTGGGCATTAGTCCTATTAACTTTACTTGAGTTAAAATGACTCACAACTGTAACATTTTGTAGGTGCTATTTTCACCACTCTCAGACACCTTCCCATTTCTCTCTCCCTCTCTAAACGTTCACACTATCACAAGGTGAAAATGAAAAGGTGTTTACTCATGATTTTCATGTGTTTATCTCCTCAGCATGGCTCAATACTGCAGACTGGGTCCCCGAGGATAGTTACCTCTCCTGGTTCACTCGCATCAGGGTATCAAAATGGAAAGCACCAAGCTACCTTAACACTCCTGTTGTGAGTATCATGGAAGGACAGGAGACTTTTCACTATAATGGCATGCCAAAAAACACTTATCCAAAGACAGAGGTAGATACCAGCTACTGCAAAACTTTTTGCAATATAATACTCAAATACAAAGATTCACAATTTCTAAGAGCTCCTGTAATTTGTGCTTAATGAGCCACTGAAGTCTTGACAGTTGCACCAGGTATATCAGAGAATGGAGACGTGCTGTTGTAAAGAATGAAACGAGATTATATTCCCACCTTTCCTCTCTTGTCTGTCAAGATGCCAATAACAACATTTCCAGGTTTCTCTGTCATTTCAAACTGACGACTTAAAAAAAAAAAGCAAGCCAAACGACTCATTGTTCTTCATGAGGCTGTACTTAGGTGCATACAACTTTTATTCCTTTTTCTTTTTCTTCCCTTTGCAGTGCTAGGAATCAAACCCTCAGCTACAAAGTTCAAATTGCTTTGTCTTTCTGGCGACCTGAACACGCTGTTATTGTCGAAATGCTGCTTTTTCTGTGCTTCGTGCCTTAAAGTCCACCTGATATTAGCAGCCACATCAATTTCCATTGGGTCAATGCCTGGCAGCTTGTTTCTATCTTCACTTCAATTGCTCTAGACTCATTACTATAACATGTTTGTCTTCCTAGTATGAGACTCTGGCCTTTTACTGACTCATAAGGGATTGTTCTACCATCTCACTATTTGTCTCATCCATTCTATGTCAATCTCTTGCTTTTTGTGTGTTTGTGTGGGGGGGGGGTGCTGGGGATGGAACCCAGGGGCATTCTATCTCCAAGTTACACCCCCAGCCCTATTTTTATTTGTTTATTTTGAAACAGGATCTCACTTAAGTTGTGAAGAGCCTTACTAAGTAGCTAAAGCAGGCTGCAAACCTGAGATCCTCCTGTCTCAGCCTCCCAAGTACTGGGATTACAAGCGTGTGCCACCACACCCAGCTTTTTTTTTTTCTTTGCAGGGAGTAGGAGCTGAGGATTGAACCCCAGAGATATTCTACCTCTGAGCTACACCCCCGGTCTTTTTTACTTTTTATTTAAAAACAGGGTCTTGCTAGGCTGCTGAAGTTCTGCTAAACTGCTGAGGCTAGCTTCAAATCTGTGATCCTCCTGCCTCTGACTCCCAAGTACTAGGGCTACAGGTGCCGGTTCTTGACTTCTTTTAAGTTTTTTAATTATTCCACTTCTCCACTTTGTTAGCCTTTTATAATCTTTTAGGATTCTGTTAATAGTTATACTGTAAGGCAGAAGCCCTAACTTATACAGGTCCTAGAAAGTGAAAGGACCTTAGATTACCAAACCCTTTTAACACTTTTGTTATTATGGTTGTGTCATTTAATTCTACACGCAACTTAAATTCCATGTGAATTCATTTACATTTGCCAACTTTCCTCTCCACTGATCTCCACCCTTTCCTACACTACAGAGCCCACTGGGAAGGAATCACTCTCTTTTTGCCTGAAGAACTCTTATTTCTCTTAATGCGAAGATCATCAATGCAGAATTCTCTCCGGTTTTGTCTGTCTCAAATGTCTTTAGTTTGCTTAATTTCTGAAGGTAGAAAATTCTAGACAGGCACTTTGAAGACATCAATCCGCTGTCTCTGGCTTCCACTGTTTCTCTTAAGGCTTACTACACAGCTTTAAATTTAACATGTATTTTTTTCTTTGGCTGCTTCCTCTTTGTTTTTAGTTTTCATCCATTTTACTAAGAAGTACCAAAGTATGGTTTTCTTTGCATTTTTCTCTCAGGACTCAAAGCTCTTCTTGACTCTGTGGCATGCATTACAGTTGGTATGGAAAGTTCTTGGCTGTTATCTCATCAAACACTCTAATCTGTTGCTGAGCTACACCTCTGGGCGGGGGAGCGTGCCTTCGATGGTGGAATCCTTGCCAAACTTGTGGGGAGAACTGGGTTTGATCTGTAGCACCATAAGAAAAGATGAGAAGAAAGGGAGGGGAAGGGAGGAAGAAGAGGAGGAAGAGGAGGAAGAGGAGGAAAAGTGTCTCTGAATCATTTTCTTCATCTTTTTTTTTTGTGTGTGTGGTACTAGAGATTGAACCCAGGAGCATTCTATCTCCAAGCTACACCCCAGCCTGAATTTTTTATTCTTTACTTTAAAACAGGGTCTCAGTAAGTTGAGGAGAGCCTCACTAAGTAGCTAAGGCTGGCCAAGAACCTGGATACTCCTGTCTCAGCCTCCCAATACTGAGATTACAAGCGTGCGCCATTCACGCCCTGCTCCTGATCTCATTTTTTAAATGTGTAAATTATCTTTTTTTTTTTTTTGTGGTTCTGGGGTTCCTGGAAGCCCTTCTACCTCCGGGCTACACTCCCAGACCTATTTTTACATTTTTATTTGGAAACAGGGTCTCCTAAACCAGCGCGCGCGGCTGGCTTCAAACCTGCGCGATCCTCCTGTCTCTGCCTCCCAAGCGCGGGGATTACAAGCGTGCGCCACCATGCCCGGCTTAAATGTGTAAATTATCTTTAAGTGACTCTGTGATAGTAAGTCTATGTGTCAACTCAACTGGGCTAAGTGATTCCCAGAGAATTGGTAAACCATTTCTGTGTGTGTGAAGGTATTTCTAGAAAAGATAAGCATTTGAACTGATACACCAAATTGTGCATTAAACCTTGAAACAGTGGACGCCAGGGACAGAGAATTGACGTCTTCAAAGTGCCTGTCTATAATTTTCTACCTTCAGAAATTAAACTAACTAAAAACATTGAGACAGACAAAAACGGAGAGAATTCGTCATCGGTGATCTTTGCACTAAAAGAAATGAGTTCTTCAGGCAAAAAAAAGAGTGATTCCTTCCTAGTAACCATCCTCACAATGTGGGTGGCCATCACTGAATCCACAGACAACTAGAAAAAAACAAAATGGTAGAAAAGGGCTAATTGGCTCTCTGAGCTACAACATCATCCATGTGACATCATCTGCTCCCCTAGGACACTGGACACCAGCCCTCCTGGTTCCTGGTCCTGTGGGTTTCCCAGGTCTTATATCATAGCTAATATCCACCTGTGCTTTGGTCAGTATTTCTTGGCACGTCGTTGTCACCATAAACTCTCTGCTATGGTACTCACATCACTGCCGAGTGTTAAGGAGGCTGGGTGCTCTCCATTCTCATGCTCTAGGAAGAGGAACCTGGGGAGGTAAAAGAAAGACAGGGAACCTGGCTTCCTAACAAGGTAACTCATTAGGAATAATCATTTTAGAAGACGTGACCAGTAGAGCAAGCTAAAACAACAGTCCTATAAAAGATTAAAATTGCTTGTCCCACATGTAAATGGAGATGAGCAATTGTAGGGTAAAGATTTTCATTTAATTTGGAGGGGAAAAATGTTTTCTTCTGTTCTGATTCAGACCAAGTCTTACAGGAACATCAGGAGTAGAGTGGCTGGCAGACTTTTGGGATATTACAAGACAACTCCAAAGCACTATTCTTCAAGACATGGGAAGAAGGACCTAGAAGGTGACCCAGAGATCATCAGGTGCATCTCAGTTTCAGGAGAGGACCCCTGGCTCATTTTCAACAGGCCAGATGGCCTACGACCCAAAGCATGGAGACAGGGCCACTCAGCAAAGCCCTAGGGTCACAGCTCTTCCTGGGAAGAACTACAGAACGGCCCTCCACTCCGTAGATCTGGAAGGTGGGTCCTCTACCCTAGTAGGCTTGCAGTATAGAATACTGACCCAAAGAGGATTATTCTCAAGCCATAAAATCTCAAGAAGGATGGGTATGGTGGCACATGCCTGTAATCCCAGTACTTGAGACAAGAAGATCACAGATTCAGTGGCAAACCTCAGCACCATAGAAAGACTATCAGCAACCTAGCAAGGCCCTGTTTCAAACAAAAAACAAAAAGGGCTGGGGAAGTAGCTCAGAGGCAAAATGTCCCTGGGTTCAATCTCCAGTAGCACAAACAATTAACAACAAAAATAATAAGTAAAACTTAAAAAGGGCTGGGGTGTACCTCAGAGGTAGAATGCCTTTAAGCTCAATCCCCAGTAAAACACAATACACACACACTCCTCAAGGAGTTTGTCGTTTGGACTAGTTCCATTACCCATTTCCTCTTTGTTCCTTCTCTCTTTTGGAATGAAAATGCCTGTCTATGCCTGTCCCACCAATGCACTTTGAAGCACGTAACTCGTTTAGCGTCACACCTTTACAGCTAGAGAGCAATTTGCCTCAGGATGAATCATGCCTTGGTTCTCACTCATACCTGATTTAGATGATGTTTAGAATAGAGGGCTAGATTTTAGACTAGTTGATGCTGAAACAAGATTTTGGAAGCTGCTGGATGTAACAGATGTATCCTGCATGTGAGAAGAACATAAATGTAGAGAGGCAGAGGGGGATACCACAGGCTAAATGTTTGTGTCCCCCTAAATTCACACGCTGGAATTATCGCCCCCAATATAATGGTATCAGAAGGTGGGGTCGTTGGTAGGAGATAGGTTTATGAGGGCTTCATCTTCACAAAAAGAATCTGTACCCTTATAAAAGAGAGCCAGGAAAAATAGAAAAAAAAGGGAGCCATGCAGCTCCTCCACCTCTCCTGTCATGTGGTGTCTCATGAGAAGAGGCTTCTATGAACCAGAAAGCAGATCGCACCAGACATCAAGTCTACTGATGTTTGAACTCCGGACTTCCCAGTATTCTGAGCTGTGAGAACTAAGTTTCTGTGAATAATATATTTTTGTAAGTCATCTGATCAAGGGTAAACTATGAAAGCAGTCTAAACAGACTAAGACAGAACCATACACATTTATGTTCATACGCTGTACATTCTAATAGAATCTAAAGATTGGGATAATATCTTAATAGCTGATCTTAAGACAAATTATGTTCCAATTTGAGAAATCTATTTTTTTTTTTACAAATCTTTGGTAGAAATGTAAATTTAGTCCTGAGTGTGCATAAACCTACTTCATTGATACCTGTTGCACAAACTATGAATTTGTCATTTAGTTGCTGGCTATAAATTTGTCAGTTGTTTGCTGTTGTTTTTTAGTGTTTTTTTTAATGTGTGTGTGTGTGTGTGTGTGTGTGTGTGTGTGTGTGTGTGTGTGTGTTACTGGGAATTGAACGCAGTGACATTCTATCTTGAAACTATATCCTATCCCCATTTTATTCCTTATTTTGAAACAGGGTCTAAATTTCAGAGGGCCTCACTAATTAGCCGAGGCTGACTATGACCCTGTGGTACGCCTGTCTCAACCTCCCAAGAACTAGGCTTACAAGTGTGCATCACCACATCCAGCTTCAGTTGGTACTTTTAAATAAGTATGGGCCTAAGTCTATGAAGTAAGTTTTCTGTAAATATGTGTGAATTTGACTGTCTACTGAGGATACAGATTTATGGTATGTTTAATACAATCTTTGTTTTATAACTCAACCCATTTCTGTTTTTTAAACTGCACTACAAGAAATGCTTCCATATATCAACTAAGTAGAATAATAAGTAACAGTACCACACCAGTGCTATTTTTTCAGTGTTAAGTATCTGGTCACTAAAAGTACATGACATGCTCACAGTGATTAAAAGGCTAATGGTTATAGATTTGTTCATCATTAAAAACAGAAAACTATGAACGTTTCTTCTTTTTTTTTTTGTTTTTTGTTTTTTGTTTTGGGGGGTGGTACTGGGGATGGAACCCTTCTCCAGGCTACACTCTCAGACCTATTTTTTTAATATATATATTTCGAACCTGCGCGATCCTCCTATCTCCGCCTCCCAAGTGCAGGGAAGGGTGCGCCACCACGCCCGGCCCAGCCTCAGTTTTTATTCTAATTTTGAAACAGGGTCTCACAAGGTTGCAGAGGGCCTCAGGAAGTAGCTAAGGCTGGCTGCGAACCAGGATCCTCCTATCTCAGCCTCCCAAGTACTAGGATTACAAGCCTGTGCCACCACGCCCAGCCTAATGCTTCTTGATAGATTGCTCTGTTGCTTACTAAAGTCCAGATTTCTAGAAAATTGATATTGACTCATGGGAAGAGATCTCTAGGGCAAGAAACACTTTTAATAGGTTCTACCTATTTCAGAAGTATCAAGCGGTGCAATTAGAAGAATATTCAGCTTAGCCTGTGAAGCTTAAAACTGACGTGAAGTCCCTAATATATATATGCCATGAAATTATTTTACTCTATAAAAACATAAACCCTTTTAACTATAAAAAGTAGAAAAGTAGGCCAGCTAGAACCCAGTAACTTAGCAAGACCGTTTCAAAATAAAACTAAAAAGGCCTGGAGGTGTACCTCAGAGGTAAAATATGCCTGGGTTCGATCCCAGTACCACAAAAAGAAAATTAGCCACAAGCCCACAGTCTATAACAAATCTGATAACTGAGTCAATAAAAAATATTTTCTTTTCTTTTTTTTTATTGTGGTACTGAGGGTGGAACCCAGAGGCTTTTCTACCTCTGGGCTATACCCAGACCTATTTCCTACTTTATTACACTTTATTTGTAAGATCAATACCAGTTACGCTTTGGTCGTCTCTCGTGGACACACAGAGCCTCAGATGCACATATTCCCAGATCAGATCAAACAGATGACGCTCTGTCCCCTTGTAACGAGTACCATTCTGTAGTCTACTGAATGCCACGTACTTGCATTTTTACACTTTTTTGTCATAATTTTGCTGTTTAAAATTATATCTAAACATAGCACTCAAGTGCTATTATTCCTAAGAGTGAGACAGTTATGATGTGCCTTAAAGAGAAAATATATATTAGACAAGCTTCATTCAGGCATTAGTTAAATAATGTTGCTGGCCATCAGTTCCATGCAAATGACTCAATAATATATATTAAATAAAGTTTTTTTTTTTTTTTTTTTTTGGTGGTGGTACTGGGATTCCTGAAAGCCTTTCTACCTCTGGGCTACACTCCCAGACCTATTTTATATTTTTATTTGGAAACAAGTTCTCTTAAGCCAGCGCAGCTGGCTTCAAACCTGCGCAATCCTCCTGTCTCCACCTCCCAAGCGTGGGGATTACAAACGTCCACCACCACGCCCAGCTAAAAAAAGTATCTTTAAAAAGAAATACACAAGCCGGGCATGGTGGCACATGCTTATAATCCCAGCATTTGGGAAGCTGAGACCAGAGGATCATGATTCACAGACAGCCTCAGCTACTTAATGAGGCCCTCCGCAACTTAGTGAGACTGTTTCAAAATAAAGAATAAAAAACAGGGCAGGGGGTATAGCTCAGAGGTCGAATGCCCCTGGATTCCATCCCCAGACCCGTGAAAAAAAAGAGAGAGGGAGAGGGAGAGAGGGAGAGAGAGACAGACAG
Source organism: Muscardinus avellanarius (assembly GCF_963383645.1). Taxonomy (NCBI): domain Eukaryota; kingdom Metazoa; phylum Chordata; class Mammalia; order Rodentia; family Gliridae; genus Muscardinus; species Muscardinus avellanarius. Next base: position 151,139,082 of record NC_137789.1, on the reverse strand, counting down.
ACAGAGAAAAACACAGCTGGGCATGGTGGCTCACGCTTATAATCCCAGTATTTAGAAGTGTGAGACAGAAGGATCACAGGTTTGTGACCAGCCTTAGCTACTTGTGAGGCCCACTGCAACTTAGTGAGATATTTTTTCAAAATAAAGGGAAAAAAAATAGGGCTCGGGGTGTAGGTTGAAGGTAGAAAGCCGTTAGGTTCCATCCCCAGTACCACACCACACACACAAAAAAGGGCTAGGGCTAGAGTTCAGAGATAGACTGCTGCTGGGTTCAATCCACACACACACACACACACACACACACACACACACACACACACATATATATTATTTGTTAACTTTATTATTTATTTAATAAAAGTAAATAAAAGAAATACACATAGCTGAGTGTGGTGATATAAATCCATAATTCCAGTACTTGGGAGGCTAAGAGGGGAGGATTCCAGAATTGAGATCAGCCTCAATAATTTAGCGAGACTTTATTTCAAAATTAAAAATAAAAAGGGCTAGGGATGTAACTTGGAAGTAGAATGCTCCTGGGTTCAAGTTCCAGTACCAAAAAGAGAAAATAGCACACAAACACACACACACACACACACACACACATAAGGCATGGTGACACATACCTGCAATTACAGCTAGTTGGGAGGCTAAGGCAAGAAGATCACTAGTTCAAGGCCAGCCTCTGCAACTTAGCAAAGACCCTCTCTCAAAATAAAAAATAAGTAAAAAGGGCTGAATACAGCTCGGAGGCAAAGTACATGGCTGGAAGCCCTGGGTTCAATCTTTGATACCACAAAAAAAAAAAAAAGAAAAAGAAAAAGAAAACAAACCAACATAAAACAAGTCCATGTGTTGATTGCTGTTTGACCAATATGTCAACTGGAAGTTGGCAAGAATTTAGCCTTATTTCTCCTAGAGCAACAGTTCAATACTCACAAATTTTGGATTCGTGATGACTTTATAGAATATAACTACTAAGGCCGGGCGTGGTGGCACATGCTTGTAATGCCTGCGCTTGGGAGGCGGAGACAGGAGGATCGCGCAGGTTCAAAGCCAGCCGCGCTGGCGTAAGAGACCCTGTTTCCAAATAAAATATAAAAAATAGGTCTGGGAGTGTAGCCCAGAGGTAGAAGGGTTCCATCCACATGCATGCATATAATTGTGTGATGGCATTAAATTTGATGATTACTGACAGGGTTTAGTGGTACTGCTTACTGAGAACTTATATTTACCAAGAATCTTCTTTCTGAAACAATTTAGCTCTGATTTTTTATTTATTTATTTATTTTTATTTATTATTATTTTTTTTTTGGTACTGCGGATGGAATCCAGGGGCATTCTACCTCTGAGCTACACCCCCAGCCCTATTTTTTATTCTTTATGTTTGAAGTTAAGTAAGTAGCTGAGGCTAGCTGAGAACTTGTGATCCTCCTGTCTCAGCCTCCCAAGTACTGGGATGACAGGTATACACCAACCTAAAGGCTCCACGGCTTCATATGGTCATTTTTGCAGTAGCAATTCTCCTTTCCTTTCCTTTCCATTTTCTCTCTCTCTCTCTCTCTCTCTCTCTCTCCCTCCCTCCCTCCCTCCCTCCCTCCCTCTCCCTCTCCCTCTCCCTCTCCCTCTCCCTCTCCCTCTCCCTCTCTCTCTCTCTCTCTCTCTCTCTCTCTGTGTGTGTGTGTGTGTGTGTGTGTGTCCCCCGTATTTTTTTCTTTTTTTTGAAACCAGGTCTATTAAGTTGTGAAGGGGCTCACTAAGTTGCTGAGGCTATCCTTGAATCTATCCTTCTGTCTCAGCCTATCAAATACTGGGATTACAAACGTATCTGCCAACTTGCCCAGCTTCTCTCTTTCTGAGGCTAAAAACCAAACTTTTACAATCAATGACATAGAAATCTCCCAAGGAACCAGGTGTGGTAGCACATAAGCCTACAATCTCAAGTGCTGAATAGGCTGAGGCAGGAGGGACCAAAGTTGGAGGTGAGCCTCGGCAGCTTGTAATGTAGGACTCCTGGGTTCAATCCCCAGTATCATGAGGACAGGGAAGGAATCTGAGGAAAACAACTAGAGTTGTCAAATAATAAATGGGTTCATGACAAAAAAAAAAGTGAAATTTCAATAGCATATAAGGAAAGCTGGGCTACACCTTTAAAGTATCTCTGCCTAGCTGGGTGTGGTGGCACACGCTTGTAATCCTAGTACTTGGGAGGCATAGACAGGAAGATCATAGATTTGAGGCCAGCCTCAGCAATTAATGAGATCTTGTTTCCAAATAAAAATAATTAAATATGCCTGAGGTGTAGGCTGGAGATAGAAGGCCCCTGGGTTCCATCACCAGTATGGCATAAAGTACCTCTTGCCTAAAAACATAGGAATCTGTCATGTCTCTTAGAAATACGCACATAAATAAATAGCATGCTTACTTAAAAACATTCTGGAGTGCTCAGAATTCCTGTGACTAGATCCAACATTATTTGTAGCAGGGAGGTAGGACCTCCCACACCAATTAAAGTCAAGGGAGGCAGGAGCAAGCTGAGAGGAGCAAAGAGGCCTAACACGAGCACCAGGGCAGGTGCTGGGGAGGAGTAAAGCAGGAGGGAGGCAGAAAGGAGGCGAGACCAGGAGAGGTCCACAAGGCACTCACTCCAGGCCACTTGGCGGCCAAGGCTCAAAGCTATTACGAGGACAGATCCGCTGAGCTACAGCTAGGGATTCTTTTAAGGATTAACTAGGAATCTAGTCACCAATGAAAATATGACCTCTAAAATAAATAACTCTGAAAGCCTCATAAGAAAAAGAACATAAAATGGCTATATTTGAATTATTTTAGATCAAGCCGGGCGTGGTGGCACACGCTTGTAATCCCCACGCTTGGGAGGCTGAGACAAGAGGATCACACAGGTTCGAGGCCAGCCTCAGCTACTTAGTGAGGCTCTCAGCAACTTAGTGAGACCCTGTTTCCAAATAAAATATAAAATAGGTCTGGGAGTACAGCCCGGAGGTAGAAAGCCTCTGGGTTCCACCCCCAGTACCACCCAAAAAAAATTATAAATAAATAAATAAATAAATTATTTTAGATCATTTATATTTCTGTAGAAATGCTACATTACAAATACTATTGCTTTGAGAAAAAGATTTTTTTGTGGTACTAAGGATTGAACTCAGAGGCATTCTACCTTCAAGCTACACCCCCAGCCCTATTTTTTAGTCTTTTTATTTTTGAAACAGGGTCTCACTGAGTTGCGCAGGGCCTTGCTAAGTAGCTGGGGCTGTCTGCGAACCATGATCCTCCAATCTCTGCCTCTCAAATGCTGGGATTACAAGCATGTGCCACCACGCCCAGCAAATTTTAATGATTTTGAGATATAATTAATAAACCATAATATGTTCATATACAACCCAATTTTAATAATGGTTATAAAACCACTATCACGATCTTTAAACATTTTTAGGTATGTAACTTTTCAACAGAAACAAAACACAACCTATACAATACAAAAACAACCTCCTTCCTACACAATACAGCTGTACACAATCTAATTCGCATTCAAACAGAAGCAATATGGAAAAGCAGGTCTCCACAAGGCTGAGCTCGCAGTAGCCCGACTGGCTTGTCTCCCTCTATTGCCCTCAGAGAACAAGCCTTCCAAAAGCATTGGAGGCGAGTACGAGAACAATGCCAGTGACATCCAGTCCCCTCTTCACTAAAATATATAATGTTTCTTGTCATTAGTGCCAAGAAAGTCTCCACAGAGAGAAGACTAAAATCAATGCTATAATCACATGGGTAATGCACTTTACCATCTTAATGACTGAGACATCTTCAAGGCTTCAAAAGTGGGGGAGAGCAGATGGTGAGTACTACTTAATGAATAAAATCTACTTGCGTGAATTTTGTTGTGATTGTTTAGTACTATGAGGAGTAATTCAGTTAATTACTAAACAAAGAGACTCTACTGCCAGGTTAATCAAGACTCCTGACAATTTTCTCTCCAAACTATTTCTGAATATCATGAGATATATATCTTTGCTAATGAATCTTTGTGCTTTTTACATCCAGATACGTCTTACCCTAATTGAGCTTATCCTCTTCTCAATCCTCAAAATGCATTTTAATTTGAAGAGCTTTGTGATCCATTTAAAATCTCCTGCCTAAAACAATGTTTTCATGGATGTCTGTGTGAGTATATGGCCATAGCCCAGATACTACACCAAAAATAACTGAGAGCACCTCAGCGGCGTGGGCTCCTGCCCGCTGCTTCCCCGCCACGCACCACCCTCCCCCCCCCCCACACCTGTGCCCTGGCACACACACTCACCTTGAAGGCTTCACACTGTACACCACCTCCTCACGGACCCGTCCAGCCTGGACACCAATCCCAACCAGCCAGGCCCACAGCACCCCATTCTTTTCTTCAGTAGCACAAGTTCATAATGCTTACACTGTGTGACTGGTAATTAACATCTGTCTCTCAGAGTCGAGTCTACCATCCTAGACTTCAAGTTCTGCTCACCCTGCAGCCCCCAACAATGAATGCAGGCCTTGCCGCACAGCACACACTCCAATAAATATCTGTTAAGTTGCTGGGCATGGTGGCACACGCTTGTAATCCCCGCGCTTGGGAGGCGGAGACAGGAGGATTGGGCTGGTTCAGAGCCAGCCTCGCTGGCTTAAGAGACCCTGTTTCCAAATAAAAAGTATAAAATAGGTCTGGGAGAGTAGCCCGGAGGTAAAGGGCTTCCAGGAACCCCAGTACCACCAAAACAATAAAAAAAAATCTGTTAAGTTAGCAAGTACTTACTGAATATTGTGACTAGCCCCTTGTGGAGGAGCACACAGGGACACAGCAAACGAGCAAAACAGATGCAGCCAGTCCTGTCTTCTCAGGGCTTATTATCCCCCCAGAGGAAACAGACAGAAGGGAGCAAAAATTAACAAGTAATTACAATTATAAGACTTTCACCATCATTTTTACTTCCTCCTGGACATGAGTAAAAATGTGGTTTTTAAACTGGCCAGGATGGCACAAGCTTGTAATCCCAGTACTTGGAAGGCTGAGAAGGAGCATAGGTTCGAGGGCAGCCTGAGGTAGTAGTGAGACTCCCATTAACCTAGTGAGGCCCTGTTTCAAAATAGGGCTGAAACAGGATCATTGTGGTTCACATACAGCCTCATCTACTTAGTGAGGCCCTTTGCAACTCAGTGAGATCCTGTTTCAAAATAATGAAAAATAGGCCTGGAGGTGTAGCTTGGAGGTAGACTGCCCCTGGGTTCCATCCCTAGTACCGTTAAGCAAACAAACAAACAATAAAAAAGGGCCTAGAAACTGGGTGTGGTGGCGACACTTATAATCCCAGCATTTGGGAGGCGGAGACAGAATGATTGCAGTTCGAGGACAGCCTCAGCTACTTACTGAGGCCCTTTGCAAATCAGTGAGAACCTGTTTCAAAATAAAGAATAAAAAAATAGGGCTGGGGGTGTCGTTGGAGGTAGAACCCCCCCAGGTTCCATCCTGAGTACCAAAAAAGAAAAAATTAGGGCCTAGGGTATAGCTCAGAGGTTGAATGCCCCTGTACCACAAAAGGTAGAATCTCCAGGACTACAAAAAATGTAGTTTTTGGTTTTTGGTTTTTTTTAGCTGTGTGTGTTAAGACACACCTATAATTCCTATAATTGGGAGGCTGAAATAGTAGGATCGCAGATTTGAGACCAGTCTCAGAAAGTTAACAAGACCCTCTTTCAAAATAAAAAAAATTAAAAAAAAAAACCAGCAGCTGGGGGTGTAGCTCATACCACACCTGAGTTAAATCCCCAGTACAAAAAAAGGGGTGGGAACGTTGAGGAAATTTAGACACACATAATTACAAAGAGAAGACCAAATGAAGATGAGGGAAACTGGCCTCAGAAAAACCAGCCCTCTGACAACCTGATCTCCAACTCTGACCTCCAGAACTGTAAGGAAATTCTGTTGCCAAGCCATCTAACCTGTGGCGTTTTCCTATGGCAGCCCTCGCAAAATACAGTTCCCAAGTCACGAAAACCTGCTGCATTCCTCAGAGCTCAGAGTTCAGTGACAATCAGAACAGTGGCATGGCTCACCCACGCCATTGTAAGACTGTCAATGACATCTGTTCAAATAAATTTATGTTCCCATCACACTAGGGCAGAACAAAAATTTGTGCATTAATATGCAGAGAATCAGTAGGAGGGAAACAGGAGTGAAGGAGAGTTTAAGCATAGACGTTTTATTCCCCTCATCTTCTAGCCTCAAAGATCAGCTGTTTCCATAGAAAAACACCCCCAAAGTGACTAGCTCCATTCTAAGGCACACAGCGGCGCACAGCTCCTTCCAGCCAATCTGACCCTAAGTGAGAGCTTTAATGGGGCTCCAGGAAAGAAAGGCATGAGGCAGCCTCGAGAAAAGAGACAGAGGGATGCTCCAGGGCGAGAGGTGGGGTGAAGCACCTCAGAGGGCTGCAGGGGCGAAGAGCAACAGAGGACCCCAAAAGAGAGCGTCTGCTTTCCCCTGCTCCCTCTCCTCAGAAATGAGCCTGTTACGTGATGCAACAAGGAAAAAAAGGTTCAAGGAATAGAATAGTGAAAAATTAAGCTGGGGGTGGCGTGAGCACCTATAATGCCAGTACTTGGGAGGCTGACACAAGAGGATCTCGGATTTGAGGCCAGCCATGGCAACTTAGAGAGACCCTGTTTCAAAATAAAAATAAAATGAACTGGGTAGAGCTCAAAAGGAAATGTCCCTGGGCCAATCCCAAGAAAGGAGGGAGGAAGCACTCAGCTCCGCAGTCCTCTCCAGCTCACTCTGCTCCCGCCCTCTCCTCACCACATGCCCCTCACTGGCTGCCCCCCTCCTGCTTCGGGTGCAGGAAAGGAGAGCGAGGAGGGAAGGACAGCCAGCAGGGTGGACCACGGACAGCCGGGCCTGCACAGCAGCATCTGCCCCGCAGCCATTAATTACGATTGTATGCTGCTCGCAGGAGACAAATTTTGGGGTGATCTGCCAAATCCTGGGGCCGGGCCTGTGGAGCACTCTGAACCAGGTGACCAGGAGAGGACTTTGGCCATCCTAGGCCAAGATGCCTCTTTTCAAGGAGCCTGAACCAGACTCAGTCTCATTATTCAACCCTTTTTGATTGCTGGTCAGTCTCCACTGGCTACTGGCAACCTCAGTGGTTTTTTGACACCTAAGAGAGCCATTTTAAGAGTATAAATTTAACACACACACACACACACACACACACACACACACACACACACACAGAGCCAGCCAAAAAGAGAAAAGAATGAAGAAAGTGTGCAGAGAGAAGAGTGGTAAAGACCTGCCCCAAGAAAGGAATCTCAGATCCTGTATAACATTCTCTTCTGGTTTGCGTTCCTCATAAAAACGTCTTTGTTTTTACACCAGCTGACAGGTTTGTACTATAAGAGGGTCTTGACAAATAGTGATTTTTTTTTTCTTTTTTTGGCAGTAGTGGAAATGAAACCAAGGAGCATTCTACCTCCAAGCTACACCCCTAGCCCTATTTTTTATTCCTTATTTTGAAACAGGGTCTCACTGAGTTGCAAAGGACCTCACTAAGTAGCTGAGGCTGTCCATGAACCCTGATCCTCCTATCTCAGCCTCTCAAATGCTGGGATTAGATTACAAGCGTGCACAACATCCGGCGACAAATAGTGATTTTTAATTTACTATGAACCTTCAGGCATGTTATCTTATTTTGGGACTCACAATACCTCACAGATTAAATAATGAGGACAGTTACTTTTATTCTTGTATTATAGCTTAAGAAGTAGAGGCTCAGCAGGGGTGGTGGTGCAGACTTGTAATCCCAGTACTTGAGAGGCTGAGACAGGAGGACTGTGGTTCGCAGACAGCTACTTAGGTCCTTTGCAACTCAGTGAGACCCTGTTTCAAAATAAAGAATAAAAAATTGGGCTGGAGCCAGGCGTGGTGGCGCATGCTTGTAATCCCCGCGCTTGGGAGGCTGAGACAGGAGGATCGTACAGGTTCAAAGCCAGCCTCAGCTGGTTTAAGAGACCCTGTCTCCAAATAAAATATAAAATAGGTCTGGGATTATAGCCCAGAGGTAGAAGGCCCATAGGTTCCATTCCCAGTACCACCAAAAAAAAAAAAAAATTGGGCTGGAGATGTAGCTTGGAGGTAGAATGCCCCTGGGACGTAGAATGCCCTGGGGTTTCACCCCCGTACTGCAAAAAAAAAGAAAAAAGAAAAAAGAAAAAGAAAAGAAAGAAAAGGAAAAGGAGAAGTAGAGGCTCCTGCACTTCAGGACTTCTTGACACACCCACCAACCACCCTGAAAAGATGTCCAGGCTACCCAGGAAAGGAAGGAGGACACAGAGAGGCCTTGCAAGATAAGACCCATGGACAGAGTGGCCACAGGCCAAACCCCTAGTGAGTGCTGCTGCATGAACACCCAGCCAATAGAAGAGCCACCAGTCAGGCCACACAGCCATGGAGTATTGTGCACGATTGCTGTTTTAAGCCATTAGCTTTCGGGATGGCTTCTTACACAAGAGATACATAAGCAGATGCTCTAGCGGGGTTCAGAGCTTGAACCCTGCTCTCCTGACTGACTGCAGTGATTTATTCACTGCTGCAAGATGTGACTGAGATTAAAGAAAAATAACTCAGAAGTTTCATACGTGTCATTTAAATAATAGAAAATGAATTTTAGCTCAGAACTTCCAGCTGTGAAATTATCCTGTCAGCATGTAAATGAATTAAAAATATATGTATGTAAATGTGGACAGGTAGGAGAGTGTTATTAAAATACCTAACATGGTTAAAATGACTAAATGCTTTTCTCCTCTGTATTAAAAGAATTTTTTTTCAAATACAGAATATAAAACAATGCTCACAGCAGTATTATTTCTCACAGCAAAAAAGAAAAGAAGAACCAATTCAATTTCCCATGATAGGAAAAAGGACAAATTGTGATATATTCATATAATACTGAAGATATAGAATTCCAGTTTCATATATCAACACAGATAAGTCTGAAAAATATAAACAATAAAAAGTAAAGAACAAGCCTGGTGTGGTGGCTCACACCTGTAACCCCAGTACTTGGGAGGCTGAAACAGGAGGATCACAGTGAGGAGGTAGAAGAAAGTAGGCAAATAGGGAAGAGGCCTCGGTAGAAAAAACTTAATTTCCTGAAGGGCGATGAATACTAATTAACTTCCAAGGCTCCTAAAAGAGATCAGCTCTTCCAAGGTTCAGAGATAACTACCAAAGCTTCCCAAAACCATCTGTTTACTAATCAACAAACCCAGGAGACATCACTGGAGCAAGTCTGACACTCCTACTGAAAGGAGACCCCTCAAAGGACATGCAAACACCCTATGCAAATTCTGAGAGCTGCTTCCCAAACTCCAAGCAATAGAGGACATGCAGACATATATATATAAACCCCTAGCACAGTCACCAGGATGGTTACCCACTCTGGGAACCCCGTTGGGGAGCTTCTCTCTCTCTCTTGCAGGTCGCGTTAGCTTTGAGAGAAGGTGGAATGCAATTGAAGGCACTTGGCCCAGGCTACACTCGGTAGTGACCTAAAGGCCTCTGCTGGACATCAAGGCCGACCAGGGCCCCTAGGGGTGACCTGCACTTCCTTTCTGGCAGATTGCGTGGACTTTGGGAGAAAGCAGCTTGCAACTGAAGGTACTTGGCCTGGGATACACTCGGGTAGTGACCTGAAGGCAGCTACTGGACACCAAAGCCCGATAGCCCTAAGGGGTGTTTGGCCACTTTTCCTTATTCCCTGTTGCTTCCAATAAACCTTTTACTCCCCTTCCTGCGGTCTGCGGGTGTCCTTCTTCACTCACCACAGACAAGAACCCGGTAAGAAAATGCCGGGTTTCTTCTCAAGAAACCCCATTTCAACAGGTTTCATGACAACCCTTGGTAAATTTGCAAGATTCTGTTTCAAAATAAAAAATAAAATGGGTCTAAGGATGAGGATGTAATTCAGAGGCAGAATGTACTTGAGCTCAATCCCCAGTTCCACAAAAAAAAAAATAAATAAAAAAAATAAGAACAGCTGAGCATGGCAGTACATGCCTATGATCTCAGCTACTCAGGAGGCAGAAGGATCTCAAATTCAAAGCCCAACTGGCCAACTTAGTGAGATTATGTCTAAAAATAAAAAATAAAAAGGGCTGGGGATATAGTTCAATCAGTACCCTTGAATTCAAACCTCAGGTTGGAAAAAAAAGTGAAAGAATATAAACACCTTTAAGATCATTTATGTAAAAAACCTCCAAAATATAAACCTCAGTAACATATTGTTTAGGAATGCATATGTAATAAAAGCAGTAATGATAAGAACAAAATTCAAGATAGCAGTTTCTTTCCAAAGCTAGGAAACAGGACATACTTGGAGAAAGAAACAGAAAAGGTTCCGAACATACTGGTCATGCTTCTTAAGCTAAGTGATAAATAATATGTATGTATTTTACAACCACATATACCATGTTACCTGTAGTAAGCAGCTTTATGTATTTATAAATTATTCCATAATATAAATAAAATTTTTTCCTGTGGTACTGGAATGAAACCCAGGGGCATTCTACCTCCAATCTACACTCCAATCCCTATTTATTTCTTTATTTTGAAAGAGTGTCTCACTAAGTTGCAGATGGCCGCACGAAGTTGCTGAGGCTGGCCACAAACCTGCAATCCTTCTGTCTCAGCCTCCCACATAGTGGGATTACAAGTGTGCACTACCACATCCAACTGCATTAAGTGATTTTTTTCTTTTTTTGAGGTATTGGGAATGGAACCCAGGGGCATTCTACCTCTGAGCTATATACCCAGGCCTAATTTTTATTCTTTTTTGTGTGTGTGTGTGTGTGTGTGGTACTGGGGGTAGAACCCAGGGGACTTTTCTACCTCTGGGATATACTCCCAGACCTATTTTATATACTATTTGGAAACAGGGTCTCACTAAGTTGCTGAGAGCCTCACTAAGTAGCTGAGGCTGGCTTCGAACCTATGTGATCCTCCTGTCTCAGCCTCTCAAGCGCTGGGATTACAAGCGTGCACCACCATGACTGGCTTTTTTTATTCTTTATTTTGAAACAAGGTCTCACTGAGTTGCAAAGGGCCTCACTGAGTAACTGAGGCTGTCCGCAAACTGTGATCCTCCTGTCTCAGCCTCCCAAATGCTGGGATTACAACATGCACCACCATGCCTGGCTCTCAATAATGCTATTTTAAAAGAATAAAAAAGTCAGCATGGTGGTACATGCCTGTAAGCCCAGTACTCCGGAGGCTGAGTCAGGAAGATCACAGATTTAAGAATATTCTCTGCAAAGTAGCAAGATTCTCGGCAACTTAGCAAGATGCTGTTTCAAAACAAAAAAAGTGAAAAAGGGCTGGAGGTGTAGCTCAGAGGTAGAATGCCCCTGGGTTCCATCCTCAGTACCACACACATAAAAGAAAAAATTTAATTTAAAAAGTCATATTACAGAAACAAGTATGTAGTACTTCCAATTACATAGTAATAATGGCAGTGCCTCCCATGGTTCATAACACATATTGATCAGTACCAAAGGAAAAAAAGATATTTAAATATAGTACTTAGCCAGCCGTGTGGTACACACTTGTAATCCCAGCATTTGGGGGGCTGAGGAGGATCACAGTTCTTAGACAGCCTTAGCTACTTAGTGAGGCCCTTTGCAACTCAGTGAGACCTTGTTTCAAAATAAAGAATAAAAAATAGAGCTGGGAGTGTAGCTCAGAGATAGAATGCCCCTGGGTTCCATCTCCAGTACCACAAAAATAAATAAATAAACAAATAAATAAAGTAAGTAAGCAAGCAAGCAAGCACTTAAAACATTTTATTTAGCCCATTTCAGTTAGCTTGCACCCCCCCCACCCCGTGTAATACTTGTATTTTCCCACCAACAAAATTCCCCCTGAACTCAGGAAACAGGTGCCTGCCTTTCCAGGTGAAGAACTGGTGAATGACCTAGACTTCCCATCAACTTGCCTGCCCTGGGCAAGGGTCCCCAAAAGGACCAGCCTAGACACCAAGTGACCCACTCTTCCCTGACCAGAGATGACTGTCAGGAGCGGTGGCCAACCCAAAGCCGCTGAGCACCAGCTGCTCCCAGCCTGCCTCTCCAGCTTCCTTCCCAGGGCACTCTCCCTTGAAGCCAATCACTCGCTACATCTTTCCTTCACAGCACTTGCTACAATTCTCAAATAATTATACATTTATTTCAGTGATTACTCATTTTTATGTCTTTTCCCCTACATTATAAGTTCCTTGAACAAGCATGGCGTGGTGGCGCACGCTTGTAATCCCAGCATTTGGGAGGCTGAGACCGTAGGATCGCGGTTCACGGACAGCCTCAGCTACTTAGTGAGGCCCCCGTAACTTAGTGAGACCCTGTTTCAAAATAAAGAATAAAAAACAGGGCAGAGTGTGTAGCTCAGAGGTAGAGTGCCCCTGGGTTTCATCCCAGACCCGCCAAAAAATAAATAAATAAAAAGTTCCTTGAAGGTAGAAAGGGTCAGTTTTTTGCTATTCTGTCATACCAACTAGTACAATTTCTGACACAGTAGGCATTACATGAGGTTTTGATTTATTTTTTGTGGGGTTTTTTTTTTTTTGGTGGTAGTACTCAGGATTTAATCCAGGGGCATTCCACTCCTAAAATACACTCCCACCCCTATTTGTCATTCTTTATTTTGAAACAAGGTCTCACTAAGTTGCAGAAGGCCTCCTAAGTAGTTGTGGCTGTCCTCAAACCTGTGATCCTCCTGTCTCACCCTCCCAAGTACTAGAATACAAGTATGCACCACCACACCAGGCTGAGAGTTTGTTTTTGTTTTTGTTTTAAGCAAAAGTCTTCCCTGGCATCACAGTACAGGCTCTCCAATCACCTACCCAACCTACCAGCCCCCAGGTGCAGAACTTCCTGGCTGACACTCCAGCATGGAGCTTTCGGGCAGTGGGCAGCTCTGGGGTGTCCCTCTGTCCCCTTTGGCTCCCACCCAGAAGGCTTGCCAAGTGTTAGTTGTTTGTTTGTTCCCAAGTCTGGTTATTCCAGTTGGGCTTATTACTGTAATTACAATTAAATATTATATAGATCTTGCAAAAAACTTACAAGGAAAGATACTCATTTCAAGAAGGCCCAAAATAAAGATGAAGAAATCAAAGCCAGAGCAGAAACTCCATCTATCCTCCAAGAGGAAAATGTTACAGAATGACATTAAAGTTGCCAAGTTTAAAGTGTTTGGAGAAACATACCTGAATGAAGTTGAATTTTCCCAATAACACCTTCTACCAATCCCAAACAAATGGGATTCCAAGCAAGAAGTAGATCAGTAGCTAAAATAAAATAAGACACAGTCATCAGAATATATTCACCAAAAGACATTTTAGAACAGTATCTTTAGCAATTTATTTTAAAAGGGATCAACATACCAAAAGAGCAGTTACACACAAGCAGCACTGAATTCATTACCATAAAGCATGAAATCTGAGGCCTAAATAAGGCTTTTGATACTAGAACAATTACTAGAGGACTTAATAAAATCTGCCCAAATGGGAAGCAGTGTCTTGGCGCCCTGCAGTGGAGGAAAGAGGCTGCTACACTGCCAGAGGGCAACAGAAGCAACTCCCCAAAGCCCTCTACACAGAGCCAGTCAAGACACGATCCAAAGACCTGCGAAATGGCATGGAACGCTCTACTTATTGGATCACACTCTGCAGAATACCTTTTCTCAAAGATATGAGAAAGATTTTCTCAAAATATCTTTTCTCAATGTTGCTTACTCTAAGCAAAGAAATCTGCAGAATTAGCTTTTTTATCTAGGTTATGAACAGCAAGAACTGTTTCCAGCTAGTGAGCATCCCTCTGTGCTGGGCACTTCAACCAGGGATCCTCATCTGGACCACAGAAGGACCACAGTGGTGTGGGTGACAGTTTTCTCATTTCTTCCAGAGAAATGCAATGACATATAATTGGTACCATTCTCGGTGCAGAGGAGACAAGCAAATTCATTACACACAATGGATGCCTAAGGATAGTAGGACTCAATTCTCCTGTGGAAGCCAGGTTGCAAAAGACTTATGTACATGGTGATAAACATGACATCTCCTATAGTTCAACAGCTGAAAAAAGATCAACAAGAATGAACACAATATTTCTCTTGGCAAAGTTAAAATTGCATTTTAATTATTACCATTTAAATTTTATTTTAGTAAAACATACCAAATCTGTAACTCACAGGATAATTATACACTTAAAGTTAGTTTAGTCTCCAAATTCATTTGCATTCTATCATCTTAAATATCTTCATAATGATATATTCAAAGGGAGGCAAAAAAAAGTTGACTCTGTTGAGTTTTCTGTTGTTTTCGTATGATACTGGGTTCTGAACCCAGGGCTTTATGCACACTAGGCAAATGCCCTTCCACTGTGCTACACTGTAGCCCAGCCTGACTTCATTGTTAAGAAATAAAGTAAAATTAGAAACTTACTTTTAGATTATTTTAAATATTATCATTTCCAAACCTGTTAACTTTTGAGCTGAGTTTTAGAAATCCTACTTTACAGATGAGTAAATGGATGGTTAGAAAAGTAAGAGGAAGCCAGGCATGGTGGTACACGCTTGTAATCTCAGCATTTGGGAGGCGGAGACCAAAGGATCGTGGATCACAGGCAGCCTCAGCTATTTAGTGAGGCCCTTCACAACTCAGTGAGACCCTCATTCAAAATATAAATAAAAAAATAAAAAATAGGACTGGGGTGTAGCTTGGAGGTAGAATGCTCCTGGGTTCCATCCCTAGTACCGTAGGGGGAAAAAAAGTAAAAGGGTATATGGCTATAATCCCAGTATCTGGGAAGCTGAGACAAAAGGGTCATAGCTTCAAGTCCAAAGTGCAGTAATGTAGTGAGATCCTATTTCAAAAATTAGAAGGGCTGTAGTTTAGAGGTAGAACCACCATTGGTTCAATCCCTAACACCACCAAAATAAAATAGGCATAGTGGCACTTGCCTGTAATCCTAGTACTTGGAAGGCTGACACAGGAGAATCACAGAGTCATGACCAGTCTCACCAAGCTAAGGAGGCCCTGTGCTACTTAGTAAGACCCTATTTCAAAATAAAAACTAAAGAGCTGGGCATGGTGACGCATGCCTGTAATCCCAGGACTTGGGAGGCTGAGAGAAGGATCGCAGGTTCGAGGAAAGCCTCTGCAAGTAGTGAGATTTGGCACACGCATGTAAGCCCAGCATTAGGGAGGCTGAGACTGGAGGATAGAGGTTCAAGGAGAGCGTCAGCTACTTAGTGAGGTCCTTCGCAACTCAGTGAGACCCTGCTTCAATATAAAGAAAAAAAAATAGGGCTGGGGATGTAGCCCAGAGATAGAATACCCCTGGGTTCAATCTGCAGCACCCCCACAAAGAAAGAATAGATTTGGAGGGCACTTAGTAGTAGCTGTTCAGTTAGTAGAACTATCCATCTGCCTTTTTTCTTTGTCCTATTTCTAGCTTGATGAAGGGTACCACTGGAGAACTCACTAAATCAGCCAAAAAAAATCTCCTGTTCATGTACTAGTATTACTGATATATTTTCTTATTTATTTATATATATGTATATATATGTGTATATATATATATATATATATATATATATATATTTTTTTTTTTTTTTTTTTTTTGCAGGTCTGGGGATGGAACCCAGGGGCATTTGACCTCCGAGCTGCACCCCTCCCCTATTTTGTAGGCTTTTAATCCCAGTACTTCGCAGGCTGAGACAGGAGGATCACAGGTTCACAGCCAGCCTCAGAAATTTGTGAGTCCCTCACAACCTAGTGAGACCCTGTTTCAAAATAAAGAATAAAATAGGGCTGGGGTGTAACTTGGAGGTAGAATGCCCCTGGGTTCAATCCCCAGTACTTCATACACACAAAAAAGTATTTACTGCTTTTATCTCATGTGTGTGTGAAAATATATGCTCCCCCCGGAGACTGAAACCAGGGTTTCATGCGTGCTGGGCAAGTGTTCTACCACTGAGCTACACCGGCAACCGCAGTGCTCACTGCTTTTATCTCTGTTAATTTTTAAACATTTAACTCTAATTCCAATAGCGAGCCAGAATCCCCAGATCAGGAAGGCAGAGTCTCAAAGCTTGCCAACCCAGACGCTCCTGATAAGGAAAGAGCCCCAGATCCCCTAACTCTGCCACTCTAACCTCCAACAAGCAGCCTGCAGGTTTAAGAGTCCATAGAGTGAACCCTAGGACCAGAAGCAGGAGAAAAAGTTAGAGCTAATGTAGTCAGGAATAGTTATACAGAAGTGGAACTTTGCGCATAATAAGGAGAGCAGTTATACAGAAGTAGAACTGCAAGCATAATAAGGAAAGCAGCAAGAAAAATAACTCAGAGGAAATTAAAAGATTGGTTCTGGGATTTGTCCCATCATTGGAGAAACACATATCAAATACTTGCAAGGAACCAGGCATTATATCAGACTAAGATGATATGAAATAAAGGTAGAAACAATCTAGGTAACAGAAGACCAGCTGATACAGTCAAAATCTTAATTCATAAGACTGGAAAAGGAAACTCTTGAGAAACTTGATAAAAGGTAATGAGCCTGCACTTCCTGAAAACTACAGCAAGCACAGAATGACACCAGTAAACCAAGACTACAGTCAGGGATTATATCTTGGTTGATATAATGAACTCTCACCCAAAAGCTAAATAGTGCTTTTAATTGTTTGAGGTCCATCACAAAAAATACTTTTTACATCATGACCTAGTGAACACATATTTGTATATGTAATAAGAACAAAAGCTTCAAGAAATGGTATTTGAGGAGCCTGGCGTGGTGGCACATGCTTGTAATTCCAGTACTTGGGAGGCTGAAGACTGGAGGATCTGGGTTCACAGCCAGTCTCAACTACTTAGTGAGACCTTTTGCAACTTAGTGAGACGCTGTTTCAAAATAAAGAATTAAAAATAGGGCTGGGGTTCTTTAGCTCAGAGGTAGAATGCCCCTGGGGTCAATCCCCAGCACCACAGATGTTTAAAAAAAAAAAAAAAAAAAAACGAAATGTTATTTGAAAGAAGCTGAAGATTAGGAGTAGAAAAACCCACCGAGGTTACTGTAAAAATCTTGGCTTGAAATGACATGGAATGTCAAGACAAACAGGATGTGTGCTGGCAATGGGTGTGGAATGCACAGGAGAAGATTAACATGAAACCCCTCAAAAGAAGATAATGGAAAAGGCCAGGAAGACAGTAAATCAAAGACAACACTGAAACGACTATTGTCTCCTGGGTAGGTTGAACATGGGTGAAAAAAAATGAAGCAAGACAGAAAGAATAGTATACATCAGTTGGAAAAGGCAGAGGAAAATCTTCTAACTTGCATCTTTGACATCTTGAACCTGGTGAACCCATACCCAGTGAAGAAAGACTCTAACTTAAACAACTGGAGGCTGGTGTGGGCACATGCCTGCAATCCCAGTCACTTGGGAGGCAGAGACAGGAAAATCATAGGTTCAAGGCCAGCCTCAAGTAAAACTCAGGATGACACTCAGCAACTTAGCAAGATCCTGTTTCAAAATAAAAAAAATAACCAGGCGTGGTGACACATGCTTATAATCCCAGCATTTGGGAGGCTGAGACAGGAGGATCACGGTTCACAGACAGCCTCAGTTACTTAGTGAGGCCCTCCGCAACTTAGTGAGACCCTGTTTCAAAATAAAGAATAAAAAACACCGGGCGTGGTGGTGCACACTTGTAAACCCCGCGCTTGGGAGGCAGGGACAGGAGGATGGCGCAGGTTAGAAACCAGCTGTCCTGGCTTAAGAGACCCTGTTTCCAAATAAAAAATTAAAAAAGGATAAGAAAGAATAAAAAACAGGGCAGGGGGTGTAGCTCGGAGGTCGAATCCCCTGAGTTCCATTTCCAGACCCGAAAAAAAAAAATTAAAAAATTAAAGTAAAGAAAAAATAAAAAGTGCTCAGAGTGTGTAGCTCAAAGGTAGAATGTCCTCGTCTTCAATCCCCGGTATCAAAAGAAAAAAAGTAAACAACTAGAACTATAAAGATGGCTATATGTTGTAAGCTAATGACTACAAATGCCAGAATAAAAACCATTAAGACTGAGTGCATGACAGACTGGGGAAGAAGAAATGATAGATATAAGAAGAGAAGAAGCCGGGCATGGTGGCACACACTTGTGATCCTAGTACTTGGGAGGCTGAGACAGAAGGATCACAGGTTTGAGGACAGCCTCAGCTACTTAGGCCCTCCGTAACTCAGTGAGACACACTTTTAAAATAAAAAATAAAAAAATAGGGCTGGGGATGTAGCTTGGGAGATAGAATGCCCCAGGGTTCAATCCCCAGTTCTGCAATTAAAAAAAAAAAAAGATAAGAGGAGACACTAAAGAAAAAATCAGATGAAGAAATCCAAAGTACAGGTGCAAATTTTAACCTTGGGATGGAAGGAAGATGTTATTTTTCCCTCTAAGTCTGGAAGAAAAGATGATGTGCTAAAATTAGCAACAGAAGAGAAGCAGATGAACATATCAGATGGTCTTGACTCAGTAAAAATTGAAGTCAAAGTCCTCTTTGTTTTAGCAACGGGAAGGACACAGTGTTAACAGGACACTGGAAGCTTGGTATGGGGCGATTCGGAAAGCCAATCTGTGAACGCTTCTCTCTCTAGACATATTTAACAGCCTTTTCAAGAAAAAGGGGAGTCAACTTATTAATGCATCATGAAGCCAGGCGTAACACACACCCCTGTAATCCCAACTACACAGGAGGCTGAAGCAAGAGAAAGGCCAGCCTGGGCCACTTAGTAAGACTGTCTCAAAATAAAAAGGGGTAGGAAGGTAGATAGTGCTCTTGCCTACCATGTACAAATACCTAGGTTCAATCTGTAGTACTGCAAATAAAAAATACCATGAAATCAATTTTTTGTAATAAGCATTAATAGCAACAAAACAGAATATTGAAAATGTGCACATCTAAAGAGAAAAAGCATTCAGCAGCAGCAGCATTCATGTAACTTTTGTTTCTGGTCTGTACATACATACACGTATTATTCACCAGATCATGATATTAATGTGTTTTGTAGTATCGAACTCAAACAAGTGAAAACACTATGAAGCAACTGTAGGTGAAGATTCATTATAGTTACCTAGTCAATTATTTGTTCAAATCCTCTAAATATTTGCTAATTTTTTTGACTGTTTAACCTATTAGCTTTATGGTGGTTTTACTTTTTTTTTTTTTTTTGTGGTACTGGGGGTAGAATCCAGAGGCTTTCTACCTCCGGGCTATACTCCCAGACCTATTTTATATTTTATTTGTAAACAGGGTCTCACTAAGTTGCTGAGAGCCTCGCTAATCCTCCTGTCTCAGCCTCCCAAGCGTGGGGATTACAAGCGTGCGCCACCATGCCTGGCTGAGGTTTTACTTTTTAAAATATCATACTTTGTATTTTTCTTAATTTTTTAAATTTCTTAATTTTCTTTTGAGATATAGTTGTTAAGTATACAAAGATTCAGGATTAGAATATCTTCCTGATAAAGCACTCTTGAAAATTTGTATCAGGATGTTAATAACTGTCTTTGTTTCAAGTAAGCCTTTGCCCTCAAGTCTAATTTGTTTAATATTAATATGTGAAGTATATTTGGCATTAAAAAAGGATAAACATGAGCACTGCTAACAGATCACATTATTTCTCCTACTCCCCACAGCCTTGGGAATAAAGTCCCAATTCCTTGGGAAGGCTTGAAAGTCCACATGCGTGTGTGACCTAGCCCTGTCTACCCTCCTCCACCTCCCCACACCGGCATCCTGGTCTTCAGGCATCCAGACTAAGCCCAGGCTAGGTGTGGAACACTGCTCCCGCCCAATTCTGCCAGTTCTTCATTCCAACCTCGGAACAAGGGCCACTGGTCTTCCTGGTCACATCCCCCTCCACCTACCAGTCGAGCTGACCAGGCTCTCGGTTTGGCTCCTCTGAGCCCTGTAAAAACTTCCTTCTCAGCACCTTTTAGTTTAGTGCACCTAATTATTGACTTGGCTGTCTCCTTGACTGCGCAGAAGCTCATCAAGAACAGGAAGCTCGCTGAAACCTGTTCTGTGTTCAGCTTCATGTTCCCAGGGCACAGTACACAGTAGGCTCCAAAATGGATGGACCTACGACATGAAAGGAGGGACAACCAAAGTCACATAAGTTGCGTGCAATCAGACTGCAAGGATCCACCACGCAAAGTGGTGAACATCGCGGTCACCTGGTCTATTTGAGATAAAGACATAAAGGCCGACAGTGCTGCTGAACACTACCCAGCCTGGTAACATCACAACACAACTTCCCACTCTCATTCCAGGACTACTCTCCCTAACACGTCTCGAATACCATAAATTTCCCTACCAAATATTACCTGGTGCGACACTACCATGTTTCCAAGGGGCTTCCAGCTCACCATCAACATCCCAACTCCCCACGGCAGAATCTAGGAAGCATTCAGAACGCCTTTCTCTCTCACACCAAGTCCTACTCTCTCTAGCGCCTCAATACCTGGTGCCCTGATGAGACCATCCTTGTCCAGGGCCAAGACCTTTACCATTTTTCAAAAGAAACAAACCAGAACTGCTGTTGCCTCCAGCTGGCTGCTTACACACAACAGACACTCAATTATCTATTAAATACAACAGAAACTCTACACATTAGTACTACTGGCCCATGACACATAGAGAGTTGTAAGAATGAGGCTGAAGCCATGGTGGCACACACCTGTAATACCAATGCTTGGGAGGCTGAGACGGGATGACCGCAGTTTCAAGGACAGCCTCAGCAGCTTAGTGAGACCGTCAGCAACATAGCTGAGGAATTGCTTCAAATAAAAAGAGCAGGGAATGCAGCTCAGAGGTAGAATGTCCCTGGGTTCAATCCCCAGTACTGAGGGGGGAAAAAAGAAACTGAAAAGCTAAAATAAATAGAAACAAACTCAAAACAACAAATGGCAAACTCACGAGTTGCTTCCTACAGGTAGGGCTGATCTGTACTTGAGATAGTTTGGATAATTGTGTACAGGGTGGACAAGAGAGGGCAAGCTTGAATCCAGAGATCCAGATGACAGATAAGAATGTGCCAGGGTGCCAGGCGTGGTAGCACATGCTTGTAATCCCAGCATTTGGGAGGCAGAGACCAGGAGATCACAGTTCATGGACAGCCTCAGCTACTTAGCGAGGCCCTTCACAACTCAGTGAGACCCTGTTTCAAAAATAAAGACTAAAAACTAGGACTAGGGGTGTAGCTCGGAGGTACAGTGCCCCTGGGTTCCATATCAGGTACCGAAAAAAAAAAAAAATGAATGTGCCAGGGTGGCCTGGGGCAGCCTCTAGAACTGAAAAGCTGGACAGAATGAAAACACTCAGCTGTGACATGGACACAGCCTGCGCTAGGATGCTAGCTCTGCTGTAGGCTCTGAACCCTCCCAACCTCAGATTCCTCTTTCTAAGTGGGAATTCTGACTATCAGGATTTTCACGAGAATTAAATGAATTATGTGCAAGTACTCCACACGTGTCATAATATATGCTAGTAACTTTCAGCTCAGGTTGGGAAATGTGTATGTGTTTAAAACTCCAGGTGCCAGCCAAGCGTGGTAGCACATGCCTGCAATCCTAGTACTTGGGAAACTGAGACAGAAGGATTACAGGTTCAAGGACAATCTCAGCAAGTAGTGAGACTTAGCAATCTAACAAGACCCTGTTTCAAAACAAAAAAATAAAATTGGGTTGGGGGTGGGTATAGCTCAGCAGTAGAATGCACTGGGTTCATTCCCCAGTACCACCAAAAAAATAAAATAAAATAAAACTTCAGGTTCCTATCACTCAATAATTCCCCCATAGACTTTCATTTTAAGGGTATATATGTGGCTTTAAAAAAAAAAAAAAGTGTAAACCAGGCATGGTGGCATACACTTGCAATCCCAGTACTTGGGAGGCTGAGACCAGAGGATCCAGGTTCACGGCCAGCCTCAGCTACTTAGTGAGACCCTCCTCAACATAGTGAGACCCTCTTTCAAAATAAAGAATAAAAATCAGGCTGGGCATGTAGCTCGGATGTAGAATGCCCCTGGGTTCAATCCCCAGCACCCCCCCCACACACACACACACAGTAAAAGAAAAAACCCAACTTCAATGTGCTTTTTACTTATTAAACCTTATAGTAGGGTCATAATTCTTGTAAGCTTTTTCGGAGTGATAAACATTTTATGGAAATGTCTTAATGCCTAGACATACCCGGGAATTCTGTTTCCTCAGAATATAAACCATTAAGCCACAGCTGCGATGCAGTTTACCTAGGCATCCAGTCTGTCCTAGCAACCCAAGTCCAGACCAAAAGGCAAACCAAGCACAACGGCCAGCTTCCGCCATCCTCCCAGACTTTCCACATGGGAGAAAGGGAGTCTAAGGAGGCAGAGCAGGGCGCAGTGGCTCACGCCTGGAGTCCCAGTACTGGGGAGGCTGAGACAGGACGATCACAGGTTTGAGGTCGGCCTCAGCAACCAGCCAGATCCTATCACAAAAACCAAAAGTAAAAAGGGCTGAGGGTGAGCTCAGAGGCAGAATATCACTGGATTCTACCCCGGGACCAAAACAAAAACAAGAGCGAAAAGAAGCAGAGTATAAAGAGAGGAAAACGTATTCTTCAGAAAAACACGGATACTGGTAACTTCGATTACATATAAGAAAATGAATACTGGGTCCTAAGTTTGGTGAAACCACAGAAAAAGATAAATACAATGTGTAAATCAATCAGCAACAGAAAGATACCCGCCAAATTAGAGCTATTAAATGAAAAATAAGGAAAGCTAGCAGAGAGGGGGAAACAGTGTAACAAACAGAAGGTAAATAAAAGGCAAAATCTGCTACTTATGGTTAAAATAAATATAAAAAGTTTCATCTAACCAAGTAAAAGACTACTGAGTCTCAGCTCCTCTATCAGTTTATTTAATTCTGTGGCATATCACAATGCGTGACAATTAAAAGGCACTCATTCAACAATTAAGTGAATAAAATTAAGTAAGGGGTAAAAATGGGCTTCTCCACCAATTATTTTCATCCATTTGTACTAAGACTAATATCTTTTTTAATTTTTTCTTTTTTCAGTACTAGGGATGGAACCCAGGGGCATTCTACCTCTGAACCCTCTAGCCCTATTGTTTTATTCTTTACTTTGAAACAGGGTCTCAATGAGTTGCAAAGGGCCACACTAAGTAGCTGAGGCTGGCCACAAATTGTGATCCTCCGGTCTCAGCCTCCCAAATGCTGGGATTACAAGCATGTGCCACCATGCCCAGCTAACACTAATATCTTGAGTTTTGTTTTGTTGTTGGTTTTGAGCAGTGTTGAGGATAGAACATGTCCTTTAACATGGTAGACAAGTCCTCCCACTGAGCTATAGCCCCAGACCTAAATGCATTTATCTTTCCATAAATATAATAAACAATAACCATGCAATTTTCATAATAAAAGACTTGGTTAAAAATTCTGGATGACCTTAAATTATCTTAAAACTAGCAGGTACACAAAACTTTTCATACCAATGACAAAACAGACATTGTTACTGACCCAAGAAGGAAGACTCAGTAAATCTTGTTGAACTGCTATGACTTTCCTGCCTGGTATAGTGCCTGGCACACGACAGACACTTCAAGTCTGTGGATTACATGCATTTGTAAACAGATTTTAAATAGATTCTATAGCCAGGCATGCTGATGCACACTTGTAATCCCAGTACTTGGGAGGCTGACACAGGAGAATCACAGGTTCACAGCCAGCCTCAGCTACAATGTGAGGCCATCCACAGCTGAGTGAGACCGTTTCCAAATAAAGAATGAAAAAAAATTATTTTACTCTGTTACTCTTCACTAAGGGGGAAAAAAAAGTTGGCATTAACACAATCTATACACAGGACATATGCAGATATTAGTCTAGGCATACAGAGCAACTGAACTTAGCAGTGGACAACCTGTCAGCAAGATTAATGGTCACAAAGGGGACAGAGACTGTAGAATGAAAGGGGAAGTGATCAGTGTGCTTATACCATCCTTCCACAAACAACCACAGAATTGAACTGCTCTACCCAACGTGCTATTTTCTAACCTTTTTCCTTCACCAGGTATATACTAATATGACATACAAATTCAAAAGGAAAACATTTCAAACTGACCAGTTAAGTTTTAAAATTTAAGATTATCAGCCGGGTGTGGTGACGCACGCTTGCAATCCCTGCATTCGGGAGGCTAACACCAAAAGATTGTGGTTCGCAGACAGCCTCAGCTACTTAGTGAGGCCCTATGCAACTCAGTGAGACCTGTTTCAAGAAGAATAAAAACTAGGGCAGGGATTATAACTAAGAGGTCGAATGCCCCTGGGTTCCATTGCCACAACCAAAAAAAAAAAAATTTAAGATTATTGCTGGGCGTGGTGGTACATGCTTGTAATCCCAGCACTTGGGAGGCTGAGACAGGAGGGCGCAGGTTCAAAGCCAGCCTCAGCTACTTAGTGAGGGTCTCAGCAACTTAGTGAGACTCTGTTTCCAAATAAAGTATAAAATAGGTCTGGGAGTATAGGTCGGAGGTAGAAAAGCCCCTGAGTTCCACCCTCAGTACCACAAAAAATAATAATAATATTATCAAAGTCTTCTAGTAAGGAACAGAGTTACTTTCAAATCACAAAAGTATAAAGTGAAATTAATAAGGGAACATACACCACAAATCGTAGGTACTGGAAATAAGCCCAAACAGTGGACCCCTCAGGTCAGCACCTCCACTCTCATTTCAGGTCCAATGGGCAGGGCACACTTCTGTTACCATATGCCCCATCTCCCTGATACATACCAACAAGTGAGTACTACTGGGTGCCTGCTGGGAGCGTGAGTCATTCATTCCAAGCTCCCAGAGTGAAGGCACTCCCTCTGCCCAAAAACAAGCCCGGGTTTACATAGCTGCTGCTGAAATGTATATGCGAGTTCATCTGTATCTTTAAAAAAAAAAGCGCCAGGGCATACATAAATAATCAGACCAACCCAACCTTCATTTCCTGCTAAAGACAAAGGATATTATTGCTCTGAAAAGACAAACACCATAGTTAAACAGACAAGAAAATCATTTAAGAATGAGGAATTGAAAGTTCTGATTGTTAGCTCATCCATGCTTTAATTCTCAGAACTTAATTAGGCAGGAAAACAGGTTAACGAATAATTTGATGCAGGAGCCGTCTTCTAAATGCAAAGTTTAAAACATATCTCCTTGAACTCTCCAACAGTAATTATTTCTCCAGCATGCAGCTAGAGAACTAATCCAATTCAGAAGTTCTAGCAGCTGGTGATTTCCCAGTGTGAGACCGAGCCCAGTGGTTGTCAATCCAGGCTGCTCATCCCATCATCTAGAGCTTTATGAAATACTGACCCTGGGCTCCGCCTCTGAGGTGGCCTCCATCGGTTAGCATGGAGCCCTGGAATAAGTCTTTGTTTAATCTCCCCTAGGTGATCCTAATGATCAGCAGATTGAGGATTACTGGTTTAAGTGATTATAGCACACTGGGGGACCCGTATTGGTTGCTTGCTCCTATCCTATCAGCCTGATCCAAAGATGATGCCTCTGGTATGTATTAATGAAAGAGTTTAAAGTTGTAAAATATCATAAATTATATCAAGAGCTCATAATGAGTTGGCATAGAAGATGGTTTAAAGCTACCAGAAGGAAATACACTTCAAAAAGTAAGTCTAAGAATACTTAAAAGATGAAGGACGCCACCTAGGAAAGGGACTCAAGAATTTCTAGACTCTTCTATTAAGAGAGGGATCTAGCCACGCATGGGGGCATGCACCTGTAATCCCAGTATTTGGGAAGCTGAGACCAGAGGATCACAGGTTCAAGGACAGCCTTAGCAACTTAAGTGAGGCCCTCAACAACCTAGTGATATTGTTTCAAAACTAAAAAAAATAAGCCAGGAGTGGTGGTGCACACTTGTAATCCCGGTACTTGGGAGACTGAGTGAGACAGGAGGAGCCTAGGTTTGCAGTCAGCCTCAGGTACTTAGTGAGGCCCTCCTCAACTTAGTGAGACCCTGTTTCAAACTAAAGAATAAAAAATAGGGCTGGGGGTGTTGCTTGGAGGTAGAATGCCCCTGGTTCAATCCTCAGTATCAAATAAATAAATAAATAAATAGGGTTAAGGATATAGCATGAAGATAGAACGACCCTGGGTTCAATCCCTAGTACCAAAAAGAAGCCATGGTTTGGGAATAAAGGAATGAAAGTACAGGTTGAATTACAACTTTCCAAAGTCATTACCATAATACCCTGAAAAGATAAGATAAACCCTTCAGTAATAAATTTATATCACCCAGGAAACATAGCAGTGTGTTGGGACATACCCTTCTCCCCTTTGTTCTCCCCAAAACTGTACTTTGATATCACTTTCAAAGACAGGATTCTGAGAACTAAATCAAAGCACAGTTAAGCTAAAAATTGGCATTTTCCTTTCCTCATTTTAAAAAAGTTCATTTTAGAGCTATTAGCAGAAATGCATAAAATTAGCACTTACATCATTAAATAGATGTAACCTTTCTCCCAGCTGGTGTTTAATTGCCTAGCTTTTTCTGAAAACTTTGTTCAAAACTAATTTGCTCTCTCATTTGGATTGCTTGTACAGTCATTCCGCCACCAAAGGTCCTTACCAACAAAAACTCTGTCTTCAAATAAATGCACCATTAGGTCTAGGCTTTGCCCTTTTACTTGGCCTCAAATGAACAACTATAAGCCGGGCGTGGTGGCGCACGCTTGTAACCCCTGCGCTTGGGAGGCTGAGACAGGAGGATCGCACAGGTTCGAGCCAGCCTCAGCTACTTAGTGAGGCTCTCGGCAATTTAGTGAGACCCTGTTTCCAAATAAAATATAAAATAGGTCTGGGAGTATAGCCCAGAGGTAGAAAGCCTCTAGGTTCCACCCCCAGTACCACCAAAAAAAAAAAACAAAAAAAAAAAACAACTATTTACGGATCAAACAAGAACCATATGAGGGGAAAGGGAAAAACTATACTGTATCTCACAGCTGAGTCAGGTTGGTACTACTGAGTCTCAACCTTATCTCTCTTACTCACTCACTCACTCAATTACAAATGAAGGTATTATACACACAGGGCATTACTTCTGGTAAGACAAAAAAGGTTCATGAAAGCCCCAGTACACTGGGCCAATGTCTTCCAGGGCTTTTCCCATTGCTAAAGCAATATAATCACAGACCACTTATCCCTGTGTGGACTTTATAGTCAAATCAAGGAACATATTTTTTCCCATTAGGAAGGAAAATTGATTTTTCACCATCTTAGAAAAAAACCACAAAACTTCAAAATTCAAAACCCAAGCCAAGCATGGTGGTATATACTTGTAATCCCAGTACTGGGAGGCTGAGAAGGAAGTATCACAGGTTCATAGACAGACTCAGCAACTTGTGAGACCCTCCACAACTTAGTGAAACCCTGTTTCAAAATAAAGAATAAGGGCTGGGATGTAGCTCAGTGGCAAAGAGCCTGCTTTGCAGGTGTGGTGCTCTGGGTTCAATCCCCGGTTCCAAAAAAGACAAAAAAAAAAGAACCCCTTTAAAAATAAAGAATAAAAGCCAGGTGTGGTGGCACACGCTTGTAATCCCAGCACTTGTGAGGCTGAGACAGGAGGATAGCACAAGTTCGAAGCCAGCCTCAGCTACTTAATGAGGCTCTCAGCAACTTAGTGAGACCCTGTTTCCAAAGTATAAAAAATAAGTCTGGGAGCCCAGAGATAGAAAAGCTCCTGGGTTCTACCCCCAGTACCAGCAAAATAAATAAATAATAAAAAATTAAAAAATAGGATTGGGGATGTAGCTCAGAGGTAGAATGCTCCTGAGTTCAATCCCCAGTACTGCCAAAAGTAAATAAAATTCAAAACCCAGTTCAAATGTCCCACAGACCGGTTCCGTGCTGTATCTGCCTCTGTGCAATGCTGTAGACCACTCTCTGCTATGGCAGCGACAGTGTTTTACCCCTCTTTTTACTTTGGTATGTGCCTAATGGGTCTCCAATCAATGTTTGTTGAAAGAATAAAAGCCTTCACAAAATTTCAGGAGGATCACAGGTGGTTTGCAAACAGCCTCAGCTACTTAGTGAGGCCTTTTGCAACTCAGTGAGACCCTGTTTCAAAATAAAGAATAAAAAATAGGGCTGGAGGTTTAGGTTGGAGGTAGAATGCCCCTGGGTTCCATTCCCAGTACCACCAAAAAAAAAAAAAAAAAAAAAAGTAATGTAAAGGTAACACTGAAAAAAAAAAAATGGAAATTAAAATAAAGTAACAAAAGAAAAACCACCAAGGAACACTGACCTAAAATCCACCTGCATTTCACTCAACCAACCTTACCAAAGAAAGCAAGGAGTCCCCTTAGGGGTCCTACACAACTACAAAATGAGTCATCCTAACAACGCATGAAGTTTAGTTAAGATACTACCATATGGATTGTAAATACTATAATGCTCAATGTTCAGTATTTATCCTCGTTTTTAAAATAACATTCTTACTTAGTACATTAGCAACAACTATTGATAACTTTGAATTTTTCCCTATTTTGTTATAGATAATCCAATTCAAATGTCCTCAGCTGAATTAAGGCCAGTTGACACATAATGATTACAATTTAGATCAGCTAATGAGTAACTATTTTTTAGTGGTTCTGTGACATTGCTGTTACCTCTCAAAATTGAATTTACCAACTGGACATGGCATATGTCTGTAATCCCAGGACTTCTAAGGTTGACACAGAAAGACACCTCAGCAATTTAGTTGAGACTCTCAGCAACTCAGAAAGACACTGTTTTGAAATCCAATTCCCAGTACACCACACACATACACACACACACACACACACACACACACACACACACACACACACACAGTATTTGCCAGGATAGATTTTAAAAGGTTATGGTTTAAAACAATTGAGTAGGAATTTAACAGTTTACAAAGAGAGATAGTAACACAGTTTGTAAGGATCTAACACATTTAAATCCCCATTTAAAACCATGCCAAAACAAGGTTAGACTATGATTCTGAGAATGTACTCCATCAATAGCACAGCTAAACTGTTTGATTTCTCCAGTATAGTATCTATGTGCAAATATTAGCCTCTCCCATCACAAATCACAAGGACCAAAATTAGCAGCAGCAACTTTTGGCAGAAGGGCCAGTTGAGAGGGTGGAAGGGATAAAGATGTCTATTTCTGTTCAAAATAAAAACAGATTTGTTGAATTGCACAGGCTTAAAAGCTCAATTCCCCCTTTACTGAATAAAATGACAATGAGAAATTAGCACAGCATTTTTAGGCGGCACAAGACACAGTATTCTAGTCTTTTGTTCTTACAGACTAGAATATTTACTCCTTCCAAGAAGCCCTTTTCTGCTCAAACCATACGGGGCAGATCAAGGATCATCCTGATCTGGTCCTGATCAGGGGCTAGAATTATTTCAATTCATTCAATACAATTTTTACAAATGACCTGCTGAGGAACAGGTGCTAGACACTTGGCGGTGAGTGTCCTTGTCCTCCATGCTAGGGCTGTGCTAGCTGAGCATGTGGGACAAGGAGGAACCCTTTGCTGGACACCGGGGAGCGGTGCCAACCAGGCCAGGCCCTCACGAAACCAGTCGCAGCACTCTTGGTTTCTGGCACCTGCATGCTGTACCCTAGAAGAGCTCGATGGTACTGTCCTCCGAAGCCAGCCTCTGGCAGGGTCTGGCCAGAACCCAAGTTATTTAGGAACCCAGGAGTCTACAAAGGTCCCTCCCATCTTTGAAGGTGGTTGCTCTAAAGGCCTTTTTCTTTTCCATTCCATCTCTATTTTGCTCCGAAAGGCTGCCTGTGAAACTGGATCTAGGACTCCTGCAAAGTTAGACTACTGAAGGCTTCAGGTTGCTCATCACTGGAGAAAACAGTTCACATCCAGTACATATCAGTATTTCTGTTCAAAAGATCTACCCATATCTATGCCCTTCCTAAGCTGCAGGTGTTCTAAAAACCTACGAAGTGAAACCTGATAAACTGACCCTAGCTGGAAAAACTATTAGTCGATCTATTACATAACAACATTCCTTGTACCCATATAAACTAATTTTGCAAAGGAAGCAGGACAGACATACAGTCAAAGAACAGGCAGTCCCTTATCAGTGTTTTCATCCTTATAGATCCTTCCTCTATGTACTGGCTATGACATCTGTGGGGCTATTTTATTATGTAGGTTACACTGTAATGATTATGACAACTAAAGATACCTTTTGGCTATTACCCATAAAAGTATTAACCCTATAACTTTGTAGTCAAGAAGGTCAATATGAGAAAAACTTGGCTTTGGAGCCACATACTGGGTTAGAAGCTGCCTCTTCGCCTTTGTGTGTGTGTGTGTGTGTGTGGTACTGGAGATGGAACCCAGAGGCATTCTACCTCCGAGCTGCACCCCCAGCCCTATTTTTTATTCTTTATTTTGAAACCGGGATGCAGAGGCCTCACTAAGTAGCTGAGGCTGTTCGTGAACAGCGATCCTCTGGTCTCAGCCTCCCAAACGCTGGGATTACAAGCATGCCCACAACGCCCGGCTCTGGTTCTTCCTCTTAATGCTCAGAACTTGGACAAATTACTTCTCTGTGCCTCAGTTGCCTCAAATGTAAAAAGAAGTTAATGTAATGAAACACTGAGTTTCACTGTAAGGATGAAATACATATAAAAGGCTTAAAAATTTTCTGGTTCAGAAAAATGTTCAACAAAAAAACTATTATTATTAGCTAATATTAATCATGGTTGACAATGTAGATGATAGAATATGCATAAAAACATCCCTCAATCTGTAAAACCTGATTCCAAAATTGTTGGTCACCTGAGAAAGTATGGACACTGTGAGGTCTGTCCAGAGGAGGTAGAGAAAAAGACGTTAGAAAAGATGGAAAATGCCTCTAGCCATCCCCTGCTCCCAGCCCCCAAAATATACCGGCTCCGGCCTGCTCTCAAGCCTACCAACCCGAGAAACACACGACTGCTTTGCTCTCCCTCCCTCCTGATGTCTGTAAGGAAGGGGCTTTCACTGCCTCTTCCCCCAGTCAGTTCCTCTCCCAGGCTTTACTTCATATAAAGAGCCATCCCTCTTATCCCTATATTTTCTATCAAAGACTCGTGTGTGTGTGTGTGTGTGTGTGTGTGTGTGTGTGTGTGTGTGTGTGTGTGTGTTACTGGGGATAGATCATCCCAAAGGCATTCTACCTCTGAACTACACCCCCAGCCCTATTTTATCTTATTTTTTAAATATATATATATATATATATATATTCTTTTGTAAGCCAAAGGTGGTAGGTAATTTTGCAAAGATAAGTCTTTTCTATCTTAAAACAGAAAGTAAAGTTCAGTGGGGAATAGTGGGACACATCTTTAATCCAAGTTACTAGGGAGGCTGAGACAGGAGGATCACAGGTTCTTGCAAGACCAATCTGGGCAATTTAGCAAGACCCTGGCTCAAACACTTGCCAGCAAATGCAAAACCCTGAGTTCAATCCCCAGTACTGCCAAAAAAAAGTAAATATATATAAAAATAAATGTATACTTTTTCAACTCAACTGCTAGCCTGCTAATAAATATAAAATATGGGCAGTTCACAGAAAGCCTCAGCTACTTAGTGAGGCCCTTTGCAACTTAGTGATACCCTGTTTCAAAATAAAGAATAAGCCAGGCATGGTGGCGCACGCTTGGGAGGCTGAGACAGAAGGATCTCACCAGTTCGAAGCCAGCCTCGGCTACTTAGTGAGGCTCTCAACAACTTAGTGAGACCCTGTTTCCAAATAAGATATTAAAAAATAGGTCTGGGAGTATAGCCCAGAGCTAGAAAGGCCCTGGGTTCCATCCCTAGTACCACCAAAAAAACACAAATAAAATAAAAAATAGAGAATAAAAAATAGGGCTGGGAATGTAGCTTGGAGGTAGAATGCCCCTGGGTTCCATCCCCAGTACTACAAAAATAAAAAAATATGGTCTAAAAAGTAGTAAATGACATAAAATTGGTAAATCTTCAAAGAAACTAAAAACCAAAAACACTGCGATCAAACTTGATTATTCAAGCCGGGCGTGGTGGTGCACGCTTGTATCCCCGCGCTTGGGAGGCAGAGACAGGAGGATCACGCAGGTTCGAAGCCAGCCCCGCACGCTGGCTTAGGAGACCCTGTTTCCAAATAAAAATGTAAAAATAGGTCTGGGAGTGTAGCCCGGAGGTAGAAGGGCTTCCAGGAACCCCAGTACCACCAAAAAAAAAAAAAAAAAAAAAAAAAAAAAAAAACTTGATTATTCAATAATAACAAAATGGTTAAATTTTTTGTAAACTTTTAATAATTTCTAAACTAAGATGCTATAATACATTTTATTATGTCAATCTGTGAATTTTTAGCAAACATGATTTTTTTTTAAAGTTAAAGATTGCTGGGCGAGGTGGCGCACGCTTGTAATCCCTGTACTTGGGAGGCGAAGACAGGAGGATCACGCAGGTTTGAAGCCAGCCTCGCTGGCTTAAGAGACTCTTGTTTCCAAATAAAATATAAAATAGGTCTGGGAGTGTAGCCCGAGAAGGGTTCCATCCCCAGTACCACACACACACACACAAAAAAAAGGTTAAAGATCAAGCCGGGCATGGTGGCACACTCTTAAAATCCCAGCATTCAAGAGGCTGAGACTGGAGGATTTTGGTCCGCGGACAGCCTCAGGTACTTAGGCCCTCTGAAACTTAATGAGACCCTGTCTCAAAATAAAGAATAAAAAATAGGGCAGGAGTGTAGCTCAGAGGTCAAATGCCCCTGGGTTCCATCCCCAAACCCACAAAAAAATAAAATAAAATAAAAGTTAAAGATCAGCCAGGTGTGGAGGTATATGCCTATAATCCCAGTACTTGGGAGGCAAGGATAGCTTCAGCCAGTAGTGAGATTCTCATCAACCTAGTGTGACTCTGTTTCAAAAATAAAAATAAAATAGGGCTGGGGGCATAAGTCAGAGGTAGAATACCCCTGGTTCAATCCGTAGTACCACACACAAAAAAAGTAAAGATCAAAAACTTTTTTAAAAAGTAAAACCAAATGATATAAATCTAAATAAACTAATAAACTGACTACAATTTCATAAAACATCCCTCAAAAGATAAACAGTCCATGTGGATTTCAGTTCCAAAAATAATTATTTTTTTTCCGTGCTGAGAATTAAACCCAGGGTCTTGAACATGCTAAGCAAGTGCTCCAACAAGCTACATTCCCAGGCCTTTTTTTTTTTTTTTTTTTTTTGAGACAGGATTTTGCTGTTACCCAGGCTGGCGTGGAACTTTCAATCCCCATGCTGCAGCCTCTGAGCAGCTGGGATTACAGACATATGCCACCATCCCTGGCCTATAACTATCATATCTTACTCAAAAAAGTTAACTTCATATGATGCTGTAAAAAAATAATCTCATAATCAAAACTTAACTCTAAGAAGAACAGGAAACATTGTTTCTGTGAATTGTGATAGCCAAGGATCCCCTCAGAAAAAGAAATGAAATGTCTACTGGCTTCCATCATTTAGAGCGTCTCTATATATAGTTCATATGCTCATAAATGACAGATGCTTTGAGATCTTTTCGTGGTCACTCGGTCTCAAAATAGAATGAGGCAACCCAGAGCAGTAAATTATATAACAATGTCATGTCAGACACAGCCACAAGGCTGGTGGAAACAATTTTAAGACTGAAGAGATAGGACCATATCACCATTTCCCCAAAGTGGATTGTTTCATATTTGTTTTTAAACTTTAAACTACAATTCTTATTCTCAGTATGAAATTCTACTCTCAGAAAACTATTGAATGTTTACACTGGGAAAAATTAAAACCACCTAAATATTTTCCTCCGGTTATTATTACCTTTCAATACACATAAGCATCTATCAAAAAGCAGTATTATGCCTAAATACGGAGTGCTCATTATCCTTTAAAAAAAAAATACCAGAAAAATAAAAATACTCAGTTGTTTAGCTAAAAGAAAAAATATGAAGAATTTAAACAATTTTAAAGAAGAAAATAAACACTACCACTGTGTGTTTTTGTGTGTGTTTGTTATTAGGGACTCTATGGTACAGAGGCATTCTGCCTTTGAGCTACACCCCTAGTTTTTTTTTTTTTTTTCTTTAAATCAGATCTCATAAGTAGGCATGGTGGTGCACGCTTGTAATCCCAGCATTCAGGAGGCTGAGACCAGAGGATAGTGGTTCGTGGACAGCCTCAGCTACTTAGTGAGGCCCTCGGCAACTCAGTGAGACCCAATTTCAAAATAAAGAATAAAAAATAGGACAGGAGGTATAGCTCAGAGATCGAATGCCCCTGGGTTCCATCCCCAGACCCACAAAAAATAAAAAATAAAAATAAATAAAAAATAATAAATCAGATCTCACTAAGTTATAGAGGGCTAAAGTTGCTGAGACCGGCTGCAAACTTGTGATCCTCCCATCTTAGCCTCCAAAGTACTAGGATTATAGGAATGTTCTACCATGCCTGGCTCAAAATATATATATATTTTTTTTTTGCAGGTCTGGGGATGGAACCCAGGGGCATTTGTCCTCCGAGCTACACCCCCTGTCCTATTTTTTATTCTTTATTTTGAAACAGATTCTCACTAAGTTGCAGAGGGCCTCACTAAGTAGCTGAGGCTGTCCGCAAACCGCCATCCTCGGGTCTCAGCCTCCCAAATGCTGGGATTACAAGCCTGGGCCATCACACCCAGCTCAAAATAATTTTTTAAAGATGACGCTAAACCGAGCATGGTAGCACACACCTGTAATCCCAGTACTTGGGAGGCTGAGACAGGAGGATCCCAGGCTTAAGACCAGACTCAGTAACTTAATGAGACTCTGTTTCAAAATAAATTTAAAAAATACCAAAGATTGGCTTTAAAGCTCAAAAGTAGAATGCTGCTAGAATCAATCCCCAGTTCCAAAAGACAAAAAGATGGTGCTAAGCCAGGCAAGTAGGAGCTCACCTGTAATCCCAGTAACCGGAAGGCTGAGACAGATCACAGGTTTGAGACCAGCTACTACATGGCAAGACTCTCGGCAACCTAATGAGTCTCTGGTTTTTGTTTTGGAAGCACTGGAACTTATATAGGGAAATTCTACCTTCAAGCTGGACCCCCAGTTCGATTACTTTTTTTTTTCCTTGCGGTACTGGAGATGGAACCCAGGGGCATTCTACCTCCGAGTTACACCCCTAGCCCTATTTGTTTTTTTTTTTTTTGTTTTTGTTTTTTTTTTGCAGTGCTGAGGGTGGAACCCAGAGGCTTTCTACCTCCGGGCTATACTATGAGACCTATTTTATACTTTATTTGGAAACAGGGTCTAAGTTGCTGAGAGCCTCACTCAGTAGCTGAGGCTGGTTTAGAAC
Source organism: Muscardinus avellanarius (assembly GCF_963383645.1). Lineage (NCBI taxonomy): Eukaryota > Metazoa > Chordata > Mammalia > Rodentia > Gliridae > Muscardinus > Muscardinus avellanarius. The sequence goes on along the minus strand of NC_137789.1, from coordinate 151,103,528 downwards.
CTGCGTGATCCTCCTGTCTCAGCCTCCTAAATGCGGGGATTATAAGCATGCGCCACCACGCCCAGCTCCTAAATTTTATCCTTTATTTTTGAAACAGGGTCTCACTGAGTTGAAAAGGGCCTCACTAAATAGTTGAGGCTATCCGGGAACTACCATCCTCCTGTCTCAACCTCCCAAATGCTGGGATTACAAGTGTGCGCCACCATGCCCAGCTATTATTTATTTTTGAAACAGGGTTTTGTTAGGTTGACAAAAGTCTCACTACTTGCTGAGACTGTCCTCGAACCTGCAATCCTCCCTTCTTAGCCTTCAAAGTACTGAGATTACAGGCTTATGCCCCAGGCCTGGCTTACAGCATCTTACTTTTAAGGCAATGAGAGAACTGAGAGAAAAGTTGGACTTAAATTTAATTCAGCTCAACTTAACCAATAATGCTTTGTGTTCTATGCACTCTAAAGCCCAGAGACACTAAAATGACTAACGTACTTCCCTTGCCTGAGGAAATATACCATCACTGAAGAAGTAGGCAAACTTGTTTCTATGAAAGATGGCACACTGCTGTAATCTCAACTACTCAGGAGGCTGGGCAGGAGGGGAAGTTTGAGGCCAGACTGGTCAGCTTATAAAGACCCTGCCTTAAAATAAAAAGCCGGGAATATTGTTCAGTGGTAGAGCACTCGCCAGCATGCCAGAGCTCCTAGGTTCAATACCCAATATTGAGGGGGCAGGGGAAGTAGGGAAACTTATTATATGATGCAGTAAGGAGAGGCTAGAATGGAAGTGTGTTCCAAACACAGGAAGTATGTGGAAACACAATAAAGGTAGCAAATAATTCTGCCCCAGGGATAAGAGGTGAGCACAAGGTGGCCCTGGAGTTGGGTCTTTTTATTAGGGGTGCTAGGGATGGACCCAAAGGCTCACACATGCTAGACAAGCGCTCTACCAGAAGCTGGGTCTTACACTAGGCAGGTCTTACAAGAACTAGGCAGGAAAAGGGACAGTAACAAACCCTGCAGGCTATAGAAATGGTCCTTTTTAACCTAAATATTATCAAGAGTTATTTTTCTGATGTCTCAAAGAAACTTCTGTTTCAGTTGTTCAATAGCCACATGTAAAAATTACAGTGCCCACAAGCTTTCTGCCTTTTTTCTTTTTTTGGTGGTACTGGGTTTCCTGGAAACCCTTCTACCTCTGGGCTACACTCCCAGATCTATTTTTTATATTTTTATTTGGAAACAGGGTCTCTTAAGCCAGCAAGGCTGTCTTCAAACCTGCACGATCCTCCTGTCTCTACTTCCCAAGCACGGGGATTACAAGCGTGCGCCACCACGCCCAGCTGCTTTTTGCTCTTATAATACCGCCCTGAATTATAAAACCAAGATGCCGGGTGTGGTGGCTCATAGTTTATAATCCCAGTATTTGGGAGGCTGAAACAGGAGGAACACAGTTTAAGGACAGCCTCAGCTATTTAGTGAGGCCCTTTGCAACTCAGTGAGACCCTGTTTCAAAATAAAGAATAAGGGCCCAGCGTGGTAGCGCACGCTTGTAATCCCAGCGCTTGCGAGGCTGAGATAGGAGGATCACACAGGTTCAAAGCCAGCCTCAGCTACTGAGTGAGGCTCTCAGCAACTTAGACCCTGTTTCCAAATAAAGTATAAAATAGGTCTCGGAGTATAACCCAGAGGTAGAAAAGCCCCTGGGTTCCACCTCCAGTACCACAAAAACAAAACAAAGAATAAAAAAAAGGGCTGGTGGGAGTATCACTCAGAGGTAGAATGCCCCTGGGTTCCATCCCCAGTATCGTAGAAAGAAAAAAAAAAGACCAAGATTACTGACCAAGAAAATGATTTTGTCAGTAATCTATATGGGTGAGTAACCAAGAGGGAAAATAAAACAAAGATTTTTAAATGTTGTCACTTCAAAAATAGCAAAACTGGCCATAAAACCCGAGGGGGGAAAGTCCAATAAAATAAAGAGAATTTTAAATAATCCCACATACAGAAAAACATCTGAAAACCACTTAGTTAAAACACCATTACTAAATAGTCGTACTTAGGATTTTTGCGTGTGTGTGTGTGTGTGTGTGTGAGTGTGTGTGTGTTACTGAGGATGGAACCCAGGAGCATTCTTACTCCGAGCTACAACACCAGCTCTATTTTTTATTCTTTATTTTGAAACAAGGTCTAAGTTGCAGAGGGTCTCACTAAGAAGCTGAGGCTGGCTGTGAACCTGTGATCATCCCTTCTCAGCCTTTCATGTAGATGGATTACAAGTGTGTGACACCACGACCAGCTCATAATTAGGATCTTGAGTAAATACTGCAGTACTGTGCAGGATAAACTATTCCACAAGTGCAGGGCTCCCAATTCACTGGTTATAACAAACATCTAGAGATCAAAACAAGTTATTACTTCTAAAACATAATGGCCTCTTCCTTCCTCTGGATTTTTGCTTTACTTTAGTCTGTGGTCGGCTATATTCTAAGAACTTATATAAACTTAATTGCAAAGGCTACAGCTATTCTGCTAAGGAAAAGTTTTACATTTTCAGCCAGGCGTGGTGGCACACGCTTGTAATCCCAGCATTCGGAAGGGTGAGACCTAGAGGATCGCAGTTCGCAGACAGCCTCAGCTACTTAGTGAGGCCCTCAGCAACTCAGTGAGACCCAGTTTCAAAATAAAGAATAAAAAACAGGGCAGGGGGTGTAGCTCGGAGGTCAAATGCCCCTAGGTTCCATCCCCAGACCCGCAAAAAAAAGAAAAAAATTTCCTTCTGATATGAACTTTGGATAAATAAATAATCCAAACCATATCATTTAATCCAAAATCTAGGCCCAGGTTACCCTTTGCAGCTAAGTAAACTAAGGCATTGAAAAGTTTGTCCTGTCAGATGAGTTGGCAATGTTATCAATTTCTATTTGGCTCTAAGAGTCCAAGCTCTTCAACTACAAGAAGTTAGTTCTTTTGACAACCTGGAAATTTTACAATCTACTTTATTCAGGCTGCATTGAAGCCTTGCCCAGATTTGAGGGGCTCTATGCCAATTAAATTCTACTATAACTGGTCTGAGATCCATGAAGCAGGGAGGAAGGAAGGCAGGTAAGTGGTCAAATCAGGAAAAAGAAGACAATGATAGCTAGGCATGGTGGCTCACAGCTGTAATCCTAGTACTTGGGAGGATGAGCCAGAAGAATTGCAAGTTCTAGGCCAACCTCAGCAACTTAGGGAGGTCCTGTTTCAAAAGAAAAAATGTTTAAAAAGGCTGGGCATGTAACTCAGAGGTAGAATGCTCCAGTCTAATATCCAGAACCAAAAAGAAAGAGATGGAGAGAGAGAGAAGGAAGAAAATGACAAGATACTGGCCAAAATTAGCTCATCTACAACATGTGTCCCAAGATCATCAGGAATCTTACGTGGATGGAGGAGTTTCTCCTTCATTCTGAAAGGAGGAAATAAAATATAATAGCAAGAAAATAACACAGTCAGAACTTAGAAAAAATAAGTTGTCCTTCACTGCTCTACTAAAGCAACTAGCAGATGTTCATAAGAAAGCAGTGGGGCCTGCCAAAAAAGTGTCTATCACAAAAAACTTGGAAGACTGCCTTGTATCAGTCTCCCAACTCTACTCTCTAGGACACCTTTCTCCACACCTGAAAGAGGAGCTAGGTGTGGTGGCACACTCCTGTAATCCTAGCAAGTTGGAGGCTGAGGCAGGACGATCTCAAGTTTGAAGCCAGACTGGCCAATGTGGAGAAACCCTGTCTCATAAAAAATAAATAAAATTTAAAAAATAAATAAAAGGGTTGGGAATGTAGCTCAGTGATAGAGTGTCCCTATGTTAAATTCCAGCACCACCAAAAAAAAAAAAAAAAAAAAAATGAGGTCACCACCTGCTGGGAAAGGCTGTCATGGAATTGGGAATCTATTAAAGGGCTTGTCCTAGGAAACCATCCTATAAATGGCGATAACAAGCTAACCTGAAAGACTCATTTGACCCTCATACTTTTCCAACTCATACTATGTAATTCTTTTGCCTAGATGCATACAAGAATTACAGGTGAACTTCAAATGTGGTGGCTACTTCTTTAAAGAACTCTTTTTCTAAAGAGGAGTTCTAAAGTGAAAAGGTTTTCCCTAGAGTGAAAAGATCTTCAGTAATTAAGAAAAAGAACTTGGCAAACTAAACTGAAGGACCACCGGACGCTGAGAGAGGAAAGTGGACTGTCAGCGCTGAGGCCAGGGGCTGCCGCCTCGACCCCCACCGCAAACAAGTTTTCCCAAGGCTCTGGGATGGCTGAGGACTTGGGCCTCCTCCGGGGCGGGCGGGACACCCAGACCCGGGCCCACCATACTTTCTGTACCGCATTACAGCGGAACTGTAATAGGAAGGCCAAAGGCCAGTGCCCCAAGCCGGGCGCCTGGGCAGCAGCCATCGCCCAGCCACGCTTGAGAACAAGGGACCAGAGCCCGGGGACGTCCAAGGGGCTGTCCCGCTGAGCTCCGGGACCCGCAACTTCCCGCGCGGGGCTGCGGGGTCTCCGGCCCGCCCGCCCGCCGCCCGCGCTCACCGGGTCGCAGCTGGAGGCCGCCGTCGCGGCGGCTGCACCACAGCGCGCGCTCGCCCCGCTGCAGGATGTAGTGGTCCTTGGCTTGGAAGAGCTCCATGCCGGCCCCGCGCCCAGGGAGGCGGCGGCCCCGGCCCCGGGCCTGGCGGCGGGCCGCGGAGCGCACGGGGCGTCCGCGTCGGCGCGGCCGCCAGAGCCCGCCCTCAGGGAGCAGCCGGGGCCCGGGACGGCCAGGCGGCAGGCGGAGGAGCGCCCCGGGGCCGACCCGCCCGAGGAGAACGCGCCCCGGCGCGGCCGCCGAGGCCTCTCCCCCGCGCCGCCCTCCCCGGGCCCCTCCCCCTGCCGCCTCTTTCCGGGCGCCTTCCCGGCCCGCCGGCTCCGCCCCTCCCCTGGCCCCGCCCCGAGCCCGCCTCTGGCTCCTCCCCCGACGCCGCGCAGGCTCCGCCCCTCCGCTGGATCCTCCCCGCGCCTCGCAGGCCCCGCCCCGGACCCTCCGCCGGCGGCTCCCCGACGCCGCGCAGGCTCCGCCCCGGCCCCGCCCCGGCCCGCAGGCTCCGCCCCCCGTTGTTTCCTCCTCACGCCTTTGCCCTTCCAGCTCTCTTTCAGTGGGTGCCCGCAGTCAGCTTCTCCCCGACATCTCCTGGGTTTCTCCCCCAGCTCCTGCCCCGGGGTTTTCCTCCTCCCTCTTCTCCATCGGCCCCAGCTGCTCACGCTCCTCTCTAGGCCCTTCCACTAGTTGGCCCGCCTGCCCGCCTGCCCGCCCGCGGCCTCGGGCGGGCCCTGACCCTGGCTGAGTCAGGCTGGACTGGCCGGTTGCCCTCCTCGCGCGGCCTGGGGGGCGGAGGCCCGCTCCCGAGGCCTCTGCTCCCATGCCGGCGGCTTATTCATTCCTTCCAGTTGCCCCTGAAATAGGCCGAGTCCCTGCATCCTACTCCCCCTCGTGCGTTCCCCAAAGGCCTGAGAGCCCGCGGAAACTGAGCCAGAAGGGCGACCCAGGGGGCTGGTTGGGAGACTCCAGGCCCGTCCGGCTAGGCGGGCTAGGCTCTGCGGAGCACAGTTCTCTTCTGAGGTTTCCTATTAGAGCCTTGTAACTACGGGCGTGATGGTGCACACTTGTAATCCCAGCGCTCGGGAGGCTGAGACAGGAGGATCACAGGTTCGAAGCCAACCTCAGCTACTTAGGCTCTCAGCAACTTAGTGAGACCCTACTTCCAAATAAAGTATAAAATAGGCTTGGGAATATAGCCCGGAGGTAGAAAGCCCCTGGGTTCCTCCCCCAGTACCACACATGCACACAAAAAAGAGCCTTGTAACATTTGACAACAGAAGGAATACAATAAATGCACAATAATGAAGAGGAACTTGTAACAATAAAATACCCAAGTGTGGGCAGGACAGTCAAACAGCGGAGAGGAAAGGACAGAGGGCCGCTGCGTCCCAAAGTAAGCAAGATGGGTCTGAGAGGACTTCGTACCAGGGGTCAGTTAATGGAGTGGACAGGTGAGATGGCCAGGTGGTATCTTGAACAGAATGAATTTGTAGAACAAGACCCCCAGTCCACACCAGGCCCGCTCAACTGTGTGATCTCGGAGAAATCTTGTATCAGATGGCCACCAATGACCTTTAATCACTCTCCTGGTTTTTATAAATCAGTCTTTCACCTCTGCCTTCTCTAATGCCTTAGAGGTGGCAGATAAGGAAGGCAAGTGTGTGTGTGTGTGTGTGTGTGTGTGTGTGTGTGTGTGTGTGTGTGGTGCTGGGGGTTGAACCCAGGGGCATTCTCCAAGCTACACCCCCAGCCAGACCATTTTCTTCCTTATTTTGAAAGAGGGCCTCACTAAGTAGCTGAGGCTGTGGCAAACACCTACCCTCCTGCCTCAGCCTCCCAAGTACTGTGTACAAGCCTGGGCCACCACGCCTGGCCTAAGGGAGGTAATACTTTTAACCTAAAATTTAAAAATGTGAGGACCCAAAGTATGAAGAACTTCCACATTTCTAATGATTCCACCCACACTGATTTCATTGTTGAATTGCCGTAACACACACACGAAGTCCCACGACAACAAAATGTCCTGGAACCTTTCCCTGTAAGTACTGCGTTGGTGGGCTGCCCAGAGATCTCAACTAAGAGTTAGGGGGTTTGTGGTTACTGTATCAGATCTTTGTGATGTAATTTGGACGAAGATAATGAAGATCAGAAGTTTCAGCAGAACCACCCGTTTCATTTTGATTGCTGAATGCAGCCATGTGTTGTCTTTACTTAGCAAAAAGTGAGTAATGAGAAAGTCCCACGAAGGCAGCATGTCCTGCTAATTTCTTCGTTTTTATTTAATGAATCATATTGACGGATGTGAAGACAACAACGCTGTTTAAAACAACTGATTAGTTGATTTAAATTTTTCCTGATGTTTTAAATCAGTGGTTCCAAACCTAAGTACCTGGGAATCACCTGGGAGCTTTTCTAACATGCCAATTCTTGGACCTCAGATCAATTAAGGTAGAATTTAATTGGGGCAGGGTCCTGGCATTAGTGATTTTTCTAAGATCCCCAGCTGGTTCTAATGTACAGCTAGGATTAAGCTCCACTGTTTTGAATGAAATTAATTAGAAAAACTGCCTGACAGCAGCTTGGGGGAAAAAGAAATCAGTCAGTCATTAACTAATACCAGCATATGGGGTTGGTTACCTATTAATCCAGAGTTCATACGCAGTCCTCAGCAGAGAGGAAAGCCTGGCAGGAAGATGTTCCTCTAATCTGTGTGACCCAAATGTCTACTGTTCTCTCCCTTGGGCTCCAAAGGCAACAGGGTTTTGGTGGAGGCAAAGCCCTCGCCTGGCTGAGCAGAGGGAGGAAAGAGAAAATGCTTAGTTTGGACAGGAGTCTTCCCCAGTCTCCGGCCACAGTTGCTTTGCTCCCACTTTGGTTTGTTTGAGGGACCCCGCAGCTTCTCTCCTCCCTGGCTGGCTTCTCCGTCCTAGGTCTGCGGTTATTCCAACCTTCGTCATCCTCTTCCAGCTTTGAAATTCGAGGTCCTCCTGCCTGGTGTCACCCAGGTTAGAACAGAAAATTTATACAATGCTGCTCTACTTTTTAAAACAACAATGACCATATATGTGTGTATATATATATGTATATGTATATGTATATTTATACTGATTTACGTATATTCACTGAGGAGTTCCAGTCAGTTCTGTGTGATCTGGGCCAAGCTAATCTCTTTCTGTCTTAGGTTTGTTTGTTTTTTGTGGTATTAGGGGTGGAACCCAGGGGCATTCTATCTCTGAGGTATAGCCCCAGTCTGATGACCCCCAGTGAAACAGGGTCTCACTGAGTTGCAAAGGGCCTAAGTAGCTGAGGCTGTTCGTGAACTGAATCTTCCTGTCTCAGCCTCTCAAATGCTGGGATTACACTCCTGGCCTAGTCTATTTATTTATTTATTTATTTATTTATTTATTTTTGTGGTACCCAGGGCCTTTTCTACCTCCGGGCTATACTCCCAGACCTATTTTATACTTTATTTGGACACAGGGTCTCACTAAATTGCTGAGAGCCTCACTCAGTAGCTGAGGCTGGCTTCAAACCTGTATGATCCTCTGGTCTCTGCTTCCCGAATGCTGGGATTACAAGTGTACACCACCATGCCCGGCTTTTTTTTTTTTTTTTTTTTTTCTTTTGTGGTTCTGGGAATGGAACCCAGGGCATTCTACCTCCAAGGTACACCCCCAGACCTAGTTTTTATTCTTTACTTTGAAACAAGGTCTCACTAAGTTGTACAGGGCCTCGCTAAGTAGCTAAGGCTGGCCTCAAACCTGCAATCCTCTTGTCTCAGCCTCCCAAGAATTGAGATTACAAGTGTGCACCACCTCGCCCAGCTTCAGTTTCCATACTAAAAGGGATGATCACTAAGAGTTCTTCCAGCACTGAAATCGATGCATGCAAGGAAACATATTTACATAATTGATCCTACATAAATAATGATGGGGCTGGCCGTGGTGCTTCATGCCTATAATCCCAGTACTTGGGAGGCTGAAACAGGAGGACTGCAGGTTCAAAGCCAGCCTCAGCAACTTAGCAAGACCCTGTTTTATTGACTATATTTCTAGTCCATGTGATAATTAATTTTATGGGCCAATTGGACTACAAGATGCCCAGAGCTGATAAAACATGATTTCTGTGTGTGTGTGTGTGTGTGTGTGTGTGTGGTGTGTGTGTGTGTGGTATGTGTGTGTGTGTGTTTCCAGGAGAGATTAGTATTTAAATTGAAAGAATCAGGAGAGAAGTTGTCTTCACCTATGTAGGCGGTCACTATCCAATGGGCTAAGAGCTGGAATGAGACAAAAGGCAGAGGAAGGGCAAATTGCTTTCTGGGGGAACTGGGTCATCCATCTCCTACCCGCAGACATCTGAGCTGCTGGTTCTCAGACCTTCAGACTTGGACGAAGACTTATACATCAGCTTCTCTGGTTCTTAGGTCCCGGGGTTTGGATGTAAACTACACTACAGGCTTTCAAGTTTCTCTAGCTCATAGACAGCAGATCATGGGGCTCCCCCAACCCTCATGATCTCATAGCCAGCCCCTCGTAATAAATATGCTTCATAGGCCTATATGTGTACTAGCGTTCTGTTTCTCTAGTGAACTCTAGGGGCAGAATGCAATGAACTAAATGTAATGTGCCCCTAAATCCATGTGTTAAAGGCCTAAGGGCAAGGTGAGAGTATTAGAGACGAGGCCTTTGGGAGGTGAGTACCACATAAATGGGATTAGTACCCTTCTAAAAGATGACAGCCGGGCGTGGTGATGCATACTTGTAATCTCAGCATTTGGGAGGCTGAGACAGGAGGATCACAGTTCCAGGCCAGCCTCAGCTACTTAGTGAGGCCCTTAGCAACTCAATGAACTCTGTTTCAAAATAAAGAATAAAGCCAGAAATGTTGGCACACGCTTGTAATCCCCACACTTGGGAGGCTGAGACAGGAGGATTACACAGGTTTGAAGCCAGCTTCCACTACTTAGTGAAGCTCTCAGCAGCTTAGTGAGACACTGTTTCCAAATAAAGTATAAAACAGGTCTGGGAGATTCCACCCCCAGTACCACAAAAAAATAAAAATAAAAAATCAGACTGGGGTGTAGTTCGGAGGTAGAATGCCGCCAGGTTCCATCCCCCGTACCACAAAAAAAAAAAAAAAAAAAGAGATGTCAGCCAAGCATGTTGGTACTTGCCTGTAATCCCAGTACCTTTGAGGATACAAAAAGAGGGTTGTGCCGGGCGTGGTGGGCACGCTTGTAATCCCCCTGCTTGGGAGGCGGAGACAGGAGGATTGCACAGGTTCAAAGCCAGCCGCGCTGGCTTAAGAGACCCTGTTTCCAAATTTAAAAAAAGTATAAGATAGGTCTGGGAGTGTAGCCCAGAGGTAGCAAGGGTTTCCAGGAACCCCACTACCACCAAAAAAAAAAAGGAGGTTGCAGGTGTGAGGCCAGCATCAGCAACTTAACAAGACCCTGTTTCAACATAAAAAATGATAAGCCAGGGATGGTGGTGTACATCTGTAATCCTTAGGAAGCTGAAACAGGAGGAGTGCAGGTTTCAAGGCAAACTCAGCAACTTAGCAAGGCTTTCAGCTACTCAGGGAGATTCTGTTTCCAATAAAATTAAAATGGGCCTGGGTATATAGCTTGGAGGTAGACTGTCCCCTGGGTTCAAACCCCAGCACCACAAAAATAAATAAATAACATAAAAAATTAAAATTGGGCTGGAGTGTAGCTCAGAGGTAGAACTTCCCTGAGTACAATCCTCAGTACCAACAAATAAATAATTCTTTACCCTGTCCCTTGCTCCTTCCACCACGTAAGGACACAGAAAGAAAAATGTCCATCTATAAACCAGAAAACAGGTCAACATCACACACTGAATTTGCCAGCACCTTGACCCTGAGGATCCAGCCTCCAGAACTGCAGAAAATAAATTCCTGCTGTCTCGGTGTTTTTGTTCATTTTGGGTTTTGGTAGAAGATTGAACTCAGGGCATTCTACCTCTGAACTACACCCCCAGCCCTGTTTTATATTTATTTTGAAAGAGTCTCTCTAGGTTGCTGAGTCTCACTGCTTACTGAGGCTGTCCTCAAACCTGCGATCCTTCTGTCTCAGCCTCCCAAGTACTGGGATTTCAAGCGTGCACCACCACGTCCGGCTGTCGATTCCTGCCTTGTATAAGCAGCTACTCTATGTGTTTTGTTGTTAGCTTGCGTAGACAAAGATACATGCCAAACTTGACATGTGGCCAATGATCAGCCAATGTTTCATGGATTTTTATTTATTTATTTATTTATTTAATTATTTTTTGCAGGTCTGGGGATGGAACCTCCAGCATTTATTTATTTATTTATTTATTTATTTATTCATTTATTGAGGCACTGGGGATCAAACCCGGGGTATTCCCACCTCCGAGCTACACTCCCAGCCCTATTTTTTAGTCTTTTATTTTATTTGTTTATTTATTTATTTTTTGTGGGTTTGGGGATGGAACCCAGGGGCATTTGACCTTCGAACTACACACCCTACCATATTTTTTATTCTTTTTTTTTAATTTTTATTTATTTATTTATTTTTTAATTGGTGCACTGTATTCATACATCATAGTGAGATACAAACTTTTATAGACATACATGCACACATCACCCAGTCAGCCCCCACCTGATCCCCACCCCATTCTCTCCCCATCCCTCCTTCCCATGCTTGGCTTAGTGGTTGACATCTAGCATTATAGCAATTTATCCAAAATTAAAAATGATAATCTCACATAACCGTTTCATTTGTCTGATACCAAGCTTTTGATGACTTAAAGATAACATTTCAATATTTCTTTTTGCTTTCTTTCTTACCAGAGAATTTTTTTTTCTATTTTTTAGGTGAAACTATCATATATTTATATATTTATTTTTCATAAAAAAATCTATCCTAATATGGAATATGGACTCTAGATACCCAAAACGATCTTGAAAAAGAACAAAGCTAGAAGATATATATTTTCTGATTTCAAACCATATAAAGCTTTAATAATTGAAACAGTGTAGTACTGTTCTAAAGGCAGATATATAAACCATTGGAGTTAAGTACAAGCCTAGAGCTAAATTCTTCCCTATATTGTCAAGTTATTTTTGACAAGGTTTCCACGAACATTTGGTGGTGGAAATAATAATCTTTTAACTAAATATTGTTGAAAAATAATAATTACATGGAAAAGAATAAAATTGGACCCATACCTAATCCCATATACAATTATTAACTCAAAATAGATAAAAGACCTAAATATAAATCTTAAGACTATAAACTTTTAGAAGAAAATCTGGGTCATAAAACCTCACAACATTGAAATTGGCAGTGATTTCTTTGATATGATTTCAATGGCACAGGCAACAGAGGAGTATACAAACTCCCTAAAAAAAAATTGTATATCCAAAGACAATGTAAACAGAGTTAAAAGTTACTAATAGAATTGGATAAAATATTTCCAAATGCTATATCTGAAGGTATATTAATATTCCAACTAGAAATCCTAAAAATTAACAACAATAAAGGCAAACAATACCATTTAGAGATAGGTAAAAGACTAACATAAATAATGAATCTCCACAGATAACCAATCTTAGTTGTCTGTTAGATGGAGAATCTTGTTTCTCTGGTTCTGGTGTGTGCTACCTTTTTCTTCTTTGTAGTTAATCTCTTTGAGTATTTTCTCTAGTGCTGGTTTTGAAGACATAAATTCCTTCAGTTTCTGTTTGTCATGGAAGCTTCTTATTTTTCCATCTAATTTGATAGAAAGTTTTGCTGGGTAGGAAATTTTTTGCTGGAATCTTTTTTTTTCAGAGTTTGGAATATGTTACTCCAAGCCCTTCTGGCTCTCATGACTTGGTTTGGGAAGTTTGGAGTGATTCTAATTTGTTTGCCTCTGAATGTCACTTGGCCCTTTGTTTTTGTTGCCATTAAGATTCTCTGCTTGGCTTCCACATTGGTCATTTTGACAATTATGTGGCGTGGGGATCCTCTTCTCCGATCCTGTCTAAAGGGAGTTCTATAAGTTTCCTGGACCTGTGTATCAACCTCTTGCTCTATGTTTGGAAAATTTTCTGCTATTACTTCCTTGAAGAGATTGTTGATCCCTTTGGTTTCACTTTCTTTTCCCTCCTCTATTCCAATTATTCTTAGGTTAGCTCTCTTAAAATGGGCCCATATTGCCGGGCATGGTGGCGCACGCTTGTAATCCCCGCGCTTGGGAGGCAGAGACAGGAGGAGTGTGCAGGTTCGAAGCCAGCCGTGCGCACTGGCTTAGGAGACCCTGTTTCCAAACAAAAATGTAAAAGTAGGTCTGGGAGTGTAGCCCGGAGGTAGAAGGGCTTCCAGGCACCCCAGTACCACCAAAAAAAAAAAAAAATGGGCCCATATTTCTTCAATGTCAGATTCCTGCTGTCGGATATTTTTTTCTAGATTAGAAACTATGCATTCATTTTTGGAATGATCATCTTCTAAGAGCGAGATTCTGTTTTCCATGTGGTCTAATCGGTTGTTCATGCTTTGAATTGAGGCCTTTACTTCATTAATTGCATCCTTTATCTCTTTTTGGCTCTCTCTGAGTTCTTTTCGAAGCACCTCTATTATTTCTACAGTTATTTTCCTGATTTGATCTTCTAGAAATCTGATTTTCTGTTTTATTGGGTTCTGATGTTGTGGGGTTGTGGGCATTCATTGCTCCAGTATTATTCCTCTTTCTCATGATTTCGGAAGTTTGTGCCTTCTCTGAGTTCTTTCCCTTGGGTCACTATGACTTCACTTAAGGTGTTCTGGATCTCGAGTCAGTAGTATCTCAGACCCCACTACTCCTTTACTGGGTTGTATCACAGAGTCTCCAACCCAGGGAGTAGATAGAGGCTGCTTTAGACTATGGGGGGTGCCAGGTTGCACGTTCTCCTATGGTGTGATATCTCTGCCACCGCCACTCCCCCACTGGGTCAAGTCCCAGGGAGTACAGTACTGGGATTTCTCCTCTGTGGCCCGCAATTTGACTCACTGTTGTTGAGTGCGCAGATGTAGCTGTACTGGACTCGGTGAATTCACTGCTGCTGCCGCCGGTGGCAATATGGCGCCACTGCTACGCCCTTGGCCATGAGGCTGGCGTATTTTTTCTTCTCTGGTTTTGAGATCCACTCTGAGTCCCTGCAGCGTGTGCTGAGCTCAGCCACTAGGAGCTTTAGATGCTCCCTGCGCCGAAAGATCCCGCCTGGCTGTTTCGCAGCGGCTCACCTCGGCTTGCTGTAGCCGCCCGGTGAATTCGCCGCTGCCGCCGGCAGTATGGCGCTGCTGCTGCGTCCTCAGGCGTGAGGCCAATGTATCTCCTCTGTGGCTCTGAGCTCTGTTCTCAGTCCGCTTTCTCTCTGGAGCCTGGTGATTTTTTTCTTTCTCTGGTGATGGTGTTTTCTGGCTATGAAAGGCACTGATTTTGTGGTAATGGAGATTGGTTGTTAGCGGGGCTCTTAAGCCCCGCTTTTCTCGGTCGCCATCTTCCCGGAAGTTTTTCTATTTTTTATTCTTTATTTTGAAACCTGGTCTTACTGAGTTGCAGAGGACCTAAGTAGCTGAGGCTCTCCACGAACTGTGATCCTCCTGTCTCAGGCTCCCAAATGCTGGGATTACAAGTGTGCGCCACCGCGCCCGGCTATGTATGTTTCATGGATTTGTCTGCCTCCTTGTATGGCTTTATTAAGGCCAATTGGAAATTGTAACTACTATTTTAGAGCCCTTTGACATACATAAAATAATTCAACTGAGAAACATCATTGACCAAAAAAGGGGAAAGTGCATCATGAAGAGACTGTTATGTAGAGACAAATCAACCTAAAAGACAGAGCTTGCTTTTGCTTAATGTAGAAGACCGCACGTGTGTGTGTGTGTGTGTGTGTGTGTGTGTGTGTGTCTGTGTGTGTGTGTGTTGTTACGAGGGCTTGAACCCAGAAGGATCCTAGCTCTGAGCTAGACTCCCAGCCCTTTTTATTTTTGAAATAGGGACTCACTAGGTTGCTGAGGCTGTCCTCGAACCTGTGATCCTCCTGTCTTAGCCTTCCAAGTACTGGGATTATAGGCATGTGCCACTCTACCCAGCTACTTTTATTCTTTAAGGGTTAATAACTACTGGCTTTGGAGATGGAACCCAGGGGCATTCTACCTCCAAGCTCTACCCCCAGCCCTACTTTTTATTCTTTATTTTGAAACAGGGTCTCACTGAGTTGCAAAGAATAGTTGAGGCTGTCTTTGAACCACGATCCTCCTGTCTAAGCCTTCCAAGTGCTGGGATTACAAACATGTGCCACCACGCCCGGCTACTACTGACTTTTTAACTGTATTCCCTGATAAAATTGTCAAGGAACCAAGTTATTGTTTACAGTAGCTTAAAATTTTTCTCTCGTGTGTATGTGTGTGTGCGTGCGCGCGCGCGTGTGTGTGTGTGTGTGTAAAAGAGTGCACAAATGTACTTTTTGCATTTAATATTTTTCCTCTCTTCTTTTGCAGAAGGAAGTTAACTAGCTTTTTTTTTTTTTTTGGCCGTACTGGGGATGGAACCCAGGGTCACTCTACCTCCAAGCCACACCCCAGCCCTATTTTTTATTCTTTGTTTTGAAACAGGGTCTCACTGAGTTGGAAAGGGCCTCCCTAAGTAGTAGCTGAGGCTGGTTGCAAACTGCCTGCGATCCTCCTGTATCAGCCTCCTGAATGCTAAGATAACAAGCATGTGCCACCCCACCCGGCAGAAGTTAACTAGCTTTTTACAAGTAATTATTTCATATTTGTCTAAACCCAGCTGTCTCTAATTTCCTCTCTGTTATGTATTTACTTTTTAATTTTAGAAAGATAGTTTTTTAATTAGATAGTTCTAAATAAGCTAATGTAGAAAAGGTACAATTTAAGAGGTACACTGTAAAATAGAAGAAAAATCCAACTTGCAGATTTTTTTTTTTAAACTGGTACTGAGGATTGAACCCCAGGGGATTCTACCTCCATGCTATACCCCTAGCCGTGTGTGTGTGTGTGTGTGTGTGTGTGTGTGTGTGTGTGTGTGTGTTTTACTGGGAATTGAACCCAAAGGAATTCTACCCCTAAGCTATGCCTACATCTTTTTTTTTTTCTTTTTTTTTTTTTTTGCGGTACTGGGGGTCGAACTCAGGGGCATTCTACCTCCGAGCTACACCCCTAGCCCTACTTTTGATTCTCTATTTTGAAACAGGGTCTAAGTTGCAGAAGGCCTCATTAAGTAGCTGGGCATGGCGCCACACTCCTGTAATCCTAGTACTTGTGAAACGAAAGCGGGAGGATCACAGGTTGGAGGACAGCCTCAGCAATTTAGAAGGACCCTCAACAACCCAGTGAGACTCTTTTTCAAAATAAAAAAGGAGCTGGGCGTAGTGGCACTTGCTTGTAATCCCGGTACTTGGAAGGCTAAAACAGGAGAATGGCAAGTTTGTGGCCAGCCTCAGATATTTAGTGAGGCCCTCTGCAACTTAGTGAAACCCTGTTTCAAAATCAAGAACAAGAAATAGAGCTGAGCTTGGAGGTACAATGCCCCTGGGTTCCACCCCCAGTACCGGAAAAAAAAAAATAGGGCTGGGGGTGTACCTTGGAGGTAGAGAGCCCGTGGGTTCGATCCTCAGTACTGCAAAACAAAATAATAATAAATAATAAATAAATAAAAAGGGCTGGGAGTGTAGTTTAGGGGTAGAATGCCCTAGAGTTCCATCTTCAGTACCACTACACACACACAAAAGAGAGGAATGGGAAAGAGATTATATTTTTATAGGCTCAGAACATTTCTGAAACAAAGCACAAAGTGTGGTCACCCCTAAGGAATAGAAATGGGGAAAGGGGCAAAAAGTAGGAATCAGAAATGTAGGAAGGAAGGTAGAGATTTTCCTTTTTATGTTCCTGAACACTATTATATTCACTATTTATATTCCTGAACACTGTGTGTGTGTGTGTGTGTGTGTGTGTGTGTGTGTGTGATACTGGGGGTGGAACCCAGGGGCTTTTCTACCTCCGGGCTATACTCCCAGACCTATTTTCTATTTTATTTGGAAACAGGGTCTCACTAAGTTGCTGAGAGCCTCACACAGTAGCTGAGGCTGGCTTCGAACCTGCGCGATCCTCCTGTCTCAGCCTCCCAAGCGCGAGGATTACAAGTGTGCGCCACCATGCCCGGCTTAACTAGGTGTTTTTTTTTTTTAAATAAAAGCATATAGTTAAAAAATAAAAATAGCCGGGCGTGGTGGCACACACTTGTAATCCAGCGTTTGGGAGGCTGAGATAGGAGAATCGCGCAGGTTCGAAGCCAGCCTCAGCTGGCTTAAGAGACCCTGTTTCCAAATAAAATATAAAATAGGTCTGGGAGTGTAGACTGGAGGTAGAAGGCCTCTGTGTTCCATCCCCAGTACCACACACACAAAAAAAGAACCCTAGTTAGTTATGTGTATGTCTGTGTGTGTGTCTCTCTCTCTCTCTCTCTCTCTCTCTCTCTCTCTCTCTCACACACACACACACACACACACACACACACACACACACACACACATATTTTCTCCACCACATCCAAAGATATGTTTTTAGGCAGTTGATTTCCTAAGGCCATAGAACCTTTTGCCTTTGCACACTGGGAGTCCAAAGGCATAACCCGCTCATTCTTCATACTCTGCTTAATGTTTTCTTGGCTTTCCTAAGGCTTTAAATGCTGTCAAAGTGAGGTACAGTTAAGGATGTAAACCACCTTTGTATGCGGTACACTCTTCAGTAGATTATATAAAGAACAAAGCTTTTCCTCCCATCTTTCTCAGCGATAGTGATGGTGTGCTTTGTGACGCCTCTGCCAACAGCAGTTGTCAGACTGATGGCCTGTCGGGGCCTGCACCATCACAAGTCAATAGCGCTTGTCAGAAATGCCTGTTAGATAATCACGGTAGAGATTTTTCAAACAATCTTTGCACTGCACCAGAAAACAACAGGGTGGGAATTACTTGTGCGGATAGTCTGTATATCCTTGGAAAAACTGCCCAATAGATTCTGAACCTGTTGTTTCTTCTCCAGCTTAAAGAAAATAACATCTTACAGTGTTTTACCATTTTGTAAGAGTAGCTCTGAGTGACAAGTATATTGGGGGTTTGGGTTTTCGGATTACTACGCCATCTTTCCCTTCAATTTTAGAGTAATCCTTCAGTGGACCTGAAGAAATGCACGAACGCGGTGGTTGGTGTGGGGTGTGGGGAGGGTTTGGGTACCTCTTGGTTAGATGAGCAGAGGCACAGGGGCGGTGTTTAGGGGGGCAGATGAGAGCGCAATGTGACTTGCCAAACTTACAAGATGGTGTTTTTAACCCTGAGGAGTAACCAGGGATCCGGTGCAAAAAATGTGGTAAATACATTTTCAAAACAAGGCTGTCGCTCTCATTTCAGGATTAGAGTGTCGCTAATTCTCAAGTTTGGCAAGATGCTAACATTTAAGTGACCCCAACAGTGCCTCATTTTTTGCAGCTTTTCTCAGTGCTATTCTCTGGTTTAATTAAATAGGAATTCTAACCTGAATGCACGATGTTTACCGAGTAGCCACACAAAGGGTTCAGCTAAGACCAGCATTGAGGTTTAAAAAAAAAGTCCATTCTATATCATTAAAAATAATTTAAAGCCAGACTTGGTGGTGCGCGCCTGTAATCCCAGAACTCAGGAGGCTAAGAAAAGAGGATTACAGGTCCGCAGCGAGCTTAGCAGCATAGCAAAAGGCCCTCCACAGCTTGGTGAGACCCTGTTTCAAAAAGCATAAATAAGCCAGATGTGGTGGCCCAGGCTTGTTATCCCAGTACTTGAGAGGCTGAGATAGGAGGATCTGGGTTCACAGACAGCCTCAGCTACTTAGTGAGGCCCTTCGCAACTTAGTGAGACCCTGTTTCAAAATAAAGAATAAAATAGGGCTGGGGGGTATAGCTCAGAGGTAGAATGCCACTGGGTTAAATTCCAAATGCCACAAAAATAAATAAGTAAATAAATAAATAAATAAAACAGTCTGGGAGTATAGCTCAAAGGTAGAATGTCCCTGGGTTCAATCCCCAGTACCACAAAAATAAATCAAAAACAATTTGAGAAAAGTCAAGCATTTTGTTTGTATTTTTTTGCTGTCTGCAAACTGAGATCCTTCTGTCTCGGCTTCCCACTGTTAAGATTACAAGTGTGCACCACCACGCCCAGCTTGTACATTTTTAAAAAATCTTATTTCTTGTTTCTTATTTCTTTTCTTCCCACCTTCTGTTCCTATAGCACAAGGACCAGCCTATTTCTCCTCTCAGAACTCCACCAGACATCACTCCTCTCTCGGCCTCTTTCCAGCTATTTATTGTGAAGTGTAACCAGACCACTGAGGGCAGTTTCCCCTTGCAAGACCTGGCCTTCTTTGAAAGGTAGGGGAGGGGAAGCCAAGCCCGCAACCCTCTAGCTACAGGGAAAAGGGGAAAGCTGGGGACACTAGGCCATTAACAAAGTCTATCTCCTCGCCTCAGCAGGAACAGATCTTCCTTTTGGGAGTCGGGAAAAGTATTTTCATTTTGAATGGGAACAAAATGTAGCTGTCAGTTTTATTGGGGGCCTTTCCATGCAAAGGCCACAGACTAGTCCATGGACTTTCCTATAGTGATTCTGACTGTCACCAAGAGTCTGGTTTAGAGGCAGACAGCAGGTTTCAGGGGCTGAGAGCCACCCGCAGAGAGGGACAAGCTGGGCCCTGATGCGGTTCCCCAGAGCCCCAGCAGCCCCTGTTTACTGCTAACCCAGCCAATTAGGACCAAATTACTCTCTGTGCTGCCTGTGGAACTTGGCCCTGAGGGATCCAGGGGGACAGAGGGAGGCAGGTGAGCAGAAAGGATGCAGCAAGGCCGGGTCTCTGAGGGGAAGCCTGCTGTCTGCTTGGTCTTGGTCTCCTCCACCCACCTCAGCCTCGGTGAGCAGACGTGCTTGCTAATGGTGGAGACCTCCTGTTGACACCGGGCCCCAGCCCACCTCCCCAGGTGACCAGCCAGACCTGCTTAGGCAACTGTCCCAGCTCTTCAATGTCAGTTTCCCTCCTGTAGAATGGGGATAAAAATCTAAATTTTTCTTCACAGGATTAAATGAAGCAAAAGTCTTTGAGCTAGATGTAGTGCTGCACAATTATAATCCCAGCTGCTCGGGAGGCTGAGGCAAAGGATCAGAAGTTCAAAACCAGCCTTGGCAACTTAGCTAGACCCTGTTTCAAAATAAAAGAGTTGGTTTGTAGCTCAGTGGGACAACACCCTTGGGTTCAAGCCCCAGTATGGGGAAGAGAGGGTCTTTGAAAGGGTGCCCTAAACTATAATGTGTTACCAAATGTTATTTTACAATTAAAAATCTGCTTTATAGCCAGTGCTAGGATACATTTCTGTAATCCCAGTGACTCAGAAGGCTGAGGCAGGAGGACCACAAGTCTGAGACCAGCCTGGGCAACTTAGGGAGAACCTTTTTCAAAATAAAAGTGTTTCAGCTGGGTGTGATTGCACAGACTTGTAATCCCAGTACTTGGGAGGCTGAGACAGGAGGACAGCAGGTTCATGGCCAGCCTCAGCTACTTGTGAAGACCTCTGCAACTTAATGAGACCGTGTTTCAAACTAAAGAATGAAAAGTAGGGTTGGGGTATAGCTTGGAGCTAGACTATCCCTAGGTTCCATCCCCAGTACCACAAAAAATGAAAATGTTTTAGCCAGGCATGGTAGTACACACTTGTAATCCCAGTACTTAGGAGGTGGAAACAGGAGGATCACAAGTTCAAAGACAGCCTCAGGCAGTAGTCTGGAACTCAATCCCTAGTATTGTTTAAAAAAAAGAGAGAAAAATAAAAATAAAATCTACTTTATGTATAAAGTTTCCCTCCAAATTCACTTGATAGATTCCTAACAGTTTAATACTATAGTGTGAACGTGTAAATGTGTATAAACGTATAGCTATCAGTATACATGATTTTGATGTTTTAGCTCAAATCACATCATTGGAAAGTGAGAGTAGTAGACTTTAATATTTAGCTATAAGGTGGATGTTGACCTTGATTCCCAACCAAAGACAGAGAGTGCGCCCTTGAAGCTTAAGCTTCAAGACCTTAAGCTTCAAGATCACCTTAAGTTTCAAGATCACCAAAATCCTGCTTCTCTGTTTTCTATTTTGTTTTCTTTCTGAGGACCTCTCATATTTGAAAGAGCCTGAGGTACCACTAAGCTTGCCCCCAGCACTAGCATAAAAGAACTTTCTGTGCTCCTCCCTCCTGGGAGGATGGAGGCCTGTTCACCATCGTTCCTCCAGTGTCCTTCCTCTGATGATGTTCCTGTCACTTTAGCCCCGCCCCTCTCCTGAGCTCCTACTTTGTGCTCTCTCTGGGGCACTAGTAATCACAAAGCTGGATGCACACACACACACACACACACACACACACACACACACACACACACTTCTACTAGGAAACTATGTTCAAGCATGGCACCCTTGTTTGCAATGACTCAGCCGCAGCTCTTCTGGGTTCACGCAGAGCCCTGAGAGTGAAAACAGAGAGGGAGAATCTTCGATTCAATACATTAGGGCTATAGATTTTCCAGGAGTGGATTCAAACGTCCTGTTAATAGGAGGAGAGTGTTTTCCTGTGCGATGTTAGACTGGTCGTCTTCGGAAGAACTGTAACACTCAGTGGCAAGGTGTGCTTGTCCTTGGGCGATTCAGGAGGAACATGGCCACAGACATTCCAGGTCAATGCACTGCCTGGAATGTACCACAGTCCTCCCCACCTGAGGAATCCATGCTCACTACCCCATCAGAGCCATCCGAGCTGAAATGGTAGAGAAGCCCGAAGTGGTAGAGATTTCAGGAGAGCCGGGGAGATCCAGGACAGGTCCTAAACTGTGGAAAGGGGTGAAATTGTATGTCTGCTTATCTCTGTGTGTGTATGTGTGTGCATGTGTGTGTGTACTGGGGATTGAACCCCAGTTATTCCACTCTGAGCTAGATCCCCAAGCCTGTTTTGTTGGTTTTTTTGTTGTTGTTGTTCTTTTTTTTTTTTTGGGGGGGGGAGAATTGAAACCAGAGGCCTTCTACCTCTGAGCTATATTCCCAGCCCTAATTTTTATTCTTTATACCCCCAGCCCTATATTTCATTCTTTATTTTGAAACAGAGTCTCACTGAGTAGCTGGGGCTGGCCGTGAACCTGCAGTCTTTCTATCTCAGCCTCCCAAATGCTTGGATTACAAGTGTGCACAAGCACATCTAGCTCAGGGGTAGAATTTCCAAAGCAGGGTTTGGAGGCATCACACTGGGAAGGAGAACGAAGGAGGGCAGGTGTTTCAGTCCTGCTTCTCACTGCTGTGACCCAAAATACCTGATGACCACAACTTAGAGGAAAGATTTATTTGTTCACAGTTCTGGAGGTTTCAGAGGCTATAGTCCATGTTAGGCCAGGTTATACCTGTGAGCGCAGAGAAAGTGCAAGGGCTTTGCTCCCATACCACAGAGGCCGGAAGTAGAAAGAGCTAGAGAAGGGGGCCCGTGGACTTATATATAGTCACACTCCCAGTGGCCTACCACCTCCAGTCACACCCCACCCGCCTAGGTTACCACCCAATAAATCCATTGCAATGATTTTCTACTGATGAGATTAGACTTTCATGATTTAATTATATCACCTCTGAATATCAATGCTTGGACTCTTCAGAGAAGTCTGAGCTAAATCATAACAGCAGGAAACAGGATTTAGAAAACATGTACCATTCATTCAGAATGTTCCCTGAAGGCCTTAACTGAGAGGCATAACCTACCCCTCCCCAAACTCACTTTCAATGGTATGAGCAAAAAAGTAAGTTAGATAAAGGTATGGTTTTCAGCCGTATCACTAGATAGCTTTAGGCTGCTTATGTGATTGTGATTGTGTGTGTGTGTGTGTGTGTGTGTGTGTGTGTGTGTGTGTGTGTGTGTGTGTTTACTGGGGATGAAACCCTTCTACCTTTGAGCTACACTCCCAGACCTATGTTATATTTTATTTGGAAACAGGGTCTCTTAAGCCAGTGCGGCTGGCTTCGAACCTGCGCAATCCTCCTGTCTCCACCTCCCAAGCACAGGGATTACAAGCGTGCGCCACCATGCCCAGCTCTTGTGTGACATTTTAATAAAAGCACCAGCTTCTACTGGGCGTGGTGGCACACACTTGTAATCCCAGCATTCAGGAGGCCAAGACTGGAGGATCGCGGTTCGTAGGCAGCCTCAGCTATTTAGTGAGGCCCTGGGCAACATAGTGAGACCCTGTTTCAAAATAAAGAATAAAAAATAGGGCTGGAGGTATAGCTCGGAGGTAGAATGCCCCTGGGTTCCATCCCCCACTACCTAAAGAAAAGAAAAAGAAAAAAAAATATATATCATGAAGAAAGGTCTTTGCAGACGTTATTTAGGATAGTATCCTGAATTACCTAGATGGGCCCTAAATGCAATCACATGCATCCTTACCAGAGGGAGGCACAGGGAGATGCGACACCCATAAAGAAGGTGAGGTGAAGAAACAGCTGCGATCTGAAGATGCTGGCCCTGAAGATGGGTGTGATTTGGCCTCAAGCCAAGGAAAGTGCTAGCTCCCAGGGCTGGAAGAGCCAAGGAACAGCCTGGAGCAAGGTCCTGTGGACACCTTAATTTCAGCCCAGTGAGACTGACTGTGGATTTCTGAGCTCCAGAACTATATGAGAATAAAAGTGAGTGGCCTTATACCACTAGATTTACGGTAATTTGTCACAGCAGCTGCAGGAAACAAATGCAGCTCCCATCAGGATTCTGTTTGTGTTTGGTCTGGCTTTTCATTATCAGCCATTGTGATGATTACCAGCGGGTTACTAGTGGGGACGACCTTTGGTGCCAGGACCCTGCTAATGTGTAGGAGACTATAGTCATTTGCTAGGGCTGCCACAAAAATGACCACAAACTTGGTGGCTCAAAACAGCAGAAATTTATTCTCTCACAGTTCTGGAGACCAGAAGTCCAAAATGGAGGCCTTGGCAGGGTCAGTTCCCCCTGGAGATCTGCAAGAGAGAATCTGTCCCCTGGCCTTCTCCTGCCTTCTGGTGGCTTCCTCCATCCCTGGTGTCCCTTGTTCCTTGTGCGTCACCCCAGTCTCTGCCTCAGATCTCACATGGGTCTTCCCACAGCCTTCATCCCTGTGTCTCTTCTTTGTCTTATAAGGGCACCAGGTATTGGATTTAGGGCCCACCTAAATCTCAATCCCAGACTTTTAAGCTAATTGCATCTGCAATAACCCCATTTTACAACAAGGTCACATTCACAGGTACTGAGAATTAGGACTTAGACATATTGTTTTTTGGGGAGGAGGACACTATTCTGCTCACTAAGGAGCCAATTTTTTTTCCTATGGTACTAGGTTTGGAGTATTGGGTGTGTTCTACTGCTGAGCTACATCCCCAGCCTTTTTATTTTTTATTTCAATGCAGGGTCTCACTAAGTTGCCCGGGCTAGCGTTGAACATTGCATCCTTCTGCCTTAGTCTTCTGAGTCGCTGGGATTACAGTCTGTACCATCACATCCAGTTTGTAGGACAATTAAAATGGACCCCAAAGGCCGGGCGAATGGCACATGCTTGTAAGCCCAGTACTTGGGAGGCTGAGACAGGAGGATAGCAAGTTGGTGGCCAGCCTAAGCGACTTAGGCCCTCCACAACTTAGTGAGACCCCGTTTCAAAATAAAGAATAAGCCGGGCGTGGTGGCGCATGCTTGTAATCCCTTGGGAGGCGGAGACAGAAGGATTATGCAGGTTTGAAGCCAGCCACGCTGGTTTAAGAGACCCTGTTTCCAAATTAAAAAAATATAAAATAGGTCTGGGAGTGTAGAAGGGTTTCCAGGAACCCCAGTACCACGAAAGAAAGAAAGAAAGAGAGAAAGAAAGAAAGAAAGAAAGAAAGAGAGAGAGAAAGAAAGAAAGAAAGGCAGGCGTGGTGGTGCACACTTGTAATCCCAGCATTTGGGAGGCTGAGACAAAAGGATCAGGGTTCTCAGACAGCCTCAGCTACTTAGTGAGGCCCTTTGCAACTCAGTGAGACTCTGTTTCAAAGTAAAGAATAAAAAATAGGGCTGGGGGTATAATTTGGAGGTAGAATGCCCCTGGGTTCCATCCCCAGGACCAAAAAAAAAAAATAGGGCTAAGGGTGTAACTCAGAGGTACAATGTCGCTGGGTTAAATCACCAGTCACACACACACACACACACACACACACACACTCACACTCACACTCACACACACAGAATGGACCCCAACAATAGGTAGGCGGCGATGGGGAGAGGAGGCAAACTGAAGATGAAATCTTTGGTTGATGCTATGGGCTGTATCTGTTCTTTTAAAATTTATAAGTGGAGCCGGGCGTGGTGGCACAATCCCAGAATTTGGAGGCTGAGACAGGAGAATCGCAGTTTAAGGACAGCCTCAGCTACTTAGTGAGGCCCTTTGCAACTCAGTGAGACCCTGTTCCAAAATAAAGTATAAAATAGGCCTACGAGTATATCCCAGAGGTAGAAAAGTCCCTGGGTTCCACCCTCAGTACCACACACACACACAAAAAATAAATAAATAAATAAATAAATAAAAATAAAGAGTAAAATATAGGGCTGGGGGTGTAGCTCAGAGGTAGAATGCCTTTGGGTTTCAACCCCAATACCACACACACACACACACACACAAAATAATTAAATAAAATAAAATTTAAGCCGGGCATGGTGGCACACACTTGTAATCCCAGCATTTGGGAGGCTGAGACCGGAGGATCATGGTTTGTGGACAGCTTCAGCTAATTAGTGAGGCTCTCTGCAACTTAGTGAGAACCTGTTTCAAAAAATAAAGAATAACAAACAGGGCAGGGGGTGTAGCTCGTAGGTCAAATGGGCCTGGGTCACATCCCCAGACGCCCCCCCTAAAAAAATAAAATAAAATTTACATGTGGAACAAGCCGGGCATGGTGGTGCATGCTTATAATCCAAGTGTTTGGGAGGCTGAGACAGGAGGATCGTGGTTCACAGCCAGCCTCAGCTACTTAGCGAGGCCCTCTGCAACTCAGTGAGACCCTGTTTCAAAATAAAGAATAAAAAATAGGGCTGGGGGTGTAGCTTGGAGCTCAATCTCTAGTACATTAAAAAAATTTTTATATGTGGAAGTCCTTAATTCTTAAAACTTCAGACAGTGACTGCATTTGGAGATAAGGCCCTTCAAAGCTAATTAAGGTAAAATGATGTCAGTAGAGTGGACTCTAGTTCGACCTGACCAGTATCCTCCTAAGGAGAGGAGATTGCACGCAGACTAAGAGGTCAGCATGTAAGGCCACAGTGAGACGGATCTTTGCCACGGTGGCCCCAGCAGGTGAGCAGAGCTGGGCCCAGGCCACCTGCTTGTTTCCTGCCTGGAGCTCAGCTTGAAGGGCAGAGGAGCGGTGTGGGGGAGAGAAGGAAGGACAGAGCCCTGGACTTGGACAGATGCTTGGCAGAGCTTTGAAAGCTCCAAGTAAGTCATTAGATAGAGCTCGATCAACAAAGAGGAACCCTTCTTGAGGGCAGGGACGGGGAGAAACGGGGGTCAAAATGGAACACATGTGGGTCGGCCGGGGCACGGGGAATGGGCTGCACATGTTCACCTTGAATAATCTGGTTGCCGTCAGACTTTGTTCCCCGATGACTGACGTTCCACTTTTCCTTTAAGAGTAAATAGATCTGTGGTCTCTAAAAATAGAAGGAGACAATTCAATTAATCTGTACAGCTTCTGTTACTCTTTATATGGTGATTTCTTTTGGAGTGACGTAGGAATTTGAGTATTCAAAGAGCTAGTTTAAAAAAAAAAAAAAAAGGAAGCTGTCCTGAAAGGGCTATACATCCCCTTTGGGGAAATGTTCTGAGTTTAATAAGTTTCCCTGGTGGTCTATGACTATCAACTTATTGGGAAGTAAGGGCTATTTGCAGATGTAATTAGTTGTTAAAATGAGATCTACTAAATTAGGGTGGACTTTGAATCAAATATGACTTGTCTCCTTAGTAAGAAGAAGAAAACTGAGCTGAGCATGGTGGCGCACACCTGTTATCCCAGCACCTGCAGGACTGAGACAGGAGGATCACGGGTTGAAGGCCGGCCTCAACAATTTAGAGAGACCCTCGGCAATTTAGTGAGATCCTAATTCAAAATAACAAATAAAAGCCGGGCGTGGTGGCGCACGCTTGTAATCCCCGCGCTTGGGAGGCAGAGACAGGAGGATCGCGCAGGTTCGAAGCCAGCCGCGCGCGCTGGTTTAGGAGACCCTGTTTCCAAAATGAAAATGTAAAAAATAGGTCTGGGAGTGTAGCCCGGAGGTAGAAGGGCTTCCAGGAACCCCAGTACCACCAAAATAATAATAATAATAAAATAAAATAAAATAAAATAAAATAAAATAAAAAGGGTAGCCAGGCGTGGTGGCACACGCTTGTAATCCCAGCATTCAGGAGGCTAGGACTGGGGGATCGTGATTTGCAGACAGCCTCAGCTACTTAGCGAGGCCCTCTGCAACTCAGTGAGACCCAGTTTCAAAATAAAGAATAAAAAATAGGGCAGGGGGTGTAGCTCAGAGGTTGAATGCCCCTGGGTTCCATCCCAGACCCGCAAAAAATTAATTAATTAATTAATTAGTTTAAAGGGATGGGGTAAGTACATCAGTATTACTTAAGGAATTCCCCAAGAGACTGGGTGGTACAATCCTGCTGGATTAGAAATTCTGAGATTGAGCTGGGTATGGTGGTGCACACTTGTAATCCCCCACACTTGGGAGGCTGAGACAGGAGGATTGCACAGGTTCAAAGCCAGCCTCTGCTGGCTTAAGAGACCCTGTTTCCAAGTAAAAAAAAATATAAAATAGGTCTCAGAGTGTAGCCTGGAGGTAGAAGTCTCCTGGGTTCCATCCCCAGTATCACCAGAAATAAAAAGAAAAAGAAAAAAAGAAATTCTGAGGTTGGTTTCTAGAAAGCCTGTATTAGTCTTTTTTTTTTTTTTTTGGTGGTGGTACTTGGGGTGGAATCCAGAGGCTTTCTACTTCTGGGCTATACACCCAGACCTATTTTTTTTTTTTAATATACTTTATTTGGAAACAGGGTCTCACTGAGAGATCACTAAGTAGCTGAGGCTGGCTTTGAACCCGTGTGATCCTCTTGTCTCAGCTTCCCAAGGGCGGGAATTACAAGCCTGCACCACCACGCCTGGCCTCTTTTTTTTTTTTTTTAATGAGGATTGGCTGGATGTGGTGACATATGCTCCTAATCCCAGCATTCAGGAGGCTAAGACTGGAGGATCACGGTTCGTGGATAGCCTCAGCTACTTAGTGAGGCCCTCCGTAATTTAGACCCAGTTTCAAAATAAAGACTTAAAAAATAGGGCAGGGGGGTGTAGCTTGGAGGTTGAAAGCCCCTGGGTTCCATCCCCAGACCCACAAAAAAAAAAAAAAAAAAAAAAAAAAAATGAATGGGGGATGGAGCTCAGGGGCATTGGAAGTAGAATGCTCCTGAATGGTCCAATAAACCCCAGTGCCAAAAAAAGAAGAGAAAAAAAAAAAAAAAAGGAGAACTGAGATAGACACGGGCAGACAAAGAGGAGGAAAAGTCTGTGTGACCACAGAAGCAAAGATTGGAATAATATAGCTGCAAGCCAAGCAGTTCCAAACGGAACGAGGAGGAAGCAAGGAGGCTCTTCCCCTCAGCCTTCAAAGAGAGCAAGGCTCTGCCATACTTTGATTTCTAGTCCCCATCCTCCAGAACTGGGAGAGGGCAGGTTTCTGTTGTTTGAAGCGGCCCAGTGTCTGGTACCTCGTGTGGCAGCCCTAGGAAGCTGTTAAAAGGGGGTTGGACAGGGCAGGACAAGCACAGGGCTCCGCCAGTGTGCATCGGCACAGAGGTGTTCAGGGCGCCCAATGGCTGCAGGTCCTGATGGGAGATTTAAAACCTGTGCTGAGGATTATGCAAGTGGTCAAGTGTCTGGCGCAGGCCTCCAGACACGGCACGTTGTATGGAAAAGGTCTGGATGGAATCCCAGGGGGGCAGCTCTGAAGGGCATTCGTAGGCACAAATGAGATAACACATGTACAGAGAGAGAGAGAGAGTGCTCACAAGAGAAAGCTTTAGAACTGGGGACTACATTCCAAATGGCAAGGTGATTGTCTTTCCTCTAGTATAAAGACCCTTCTATACAATATCTTGGACCATCCGAAGAATGGCTTAGGAATGCAAATCAGCTAACATTTTAGAAATCTTGCCCTTTATGAGACAGAACTGTCATTTAGGAGATATTGAAAATGTAATGTTTTCTTAATTTTTTTTTTTTTTTTTTTTTTTTTTTTGCGGGTCTGGGGATGGAACCCAGGGGCTTTTGACCTCAGAGCTATACCTCCTGGCCTATTTTTTATTCTTTATTTTGAAACTGGGTCTCACTGAGTTGCAGAGGGCCTAAGTAGCTGAGACTGTCCACGAACCGTGATCCTCTGGTCTCAGTCTCTCGAATGCTGGGATTACAAGCGTGTGCCACCATGCCCGGCTTCTTAATTTTTTTCTAAAAAAAATTCTTCTCTCAAGCCAGGCATGGTGGTGCACAGTTGTAATCCCAGCATTCAGGAGGCTGAGACAGGAGTATCACTTGTTCACGGCCAGCCTCGGCTACTTAGTGAGGCCTTTTGCAACTCAGTGAGACCCTGTTTCAAAATAAAGAATAAAAAATAGGAGCCGGGCATGGTGGTGCATGCTTGTAATCCCAGCATTCGGGAGGCTGAGACAGGAGGATCGCAGTTCACGGACAGCCTCAGCTACTTAGTGAGGCACTCCGTAACTTAGTGAGACCATGTTTCAAAATAAAGAATAAAAAATAGGACAGGGGGTATAGCTCAGAGGTCAAATGCCCCTGGGTTCCATCCCCAGACCCACACACACACAAAATTATTCTTCCTCTCCCTTACTTTCTGATCAGGATCCCCTGTGCTGCCCAAGCTGGTCTCTATCTCCTGGGCTCAAGTGATCCTTCTTCCTCAGCCTCCCAAATAACTGGGACTGCAGGAACCACATGCCCAGATTCTTAACATTTTTAAAAAATAAACTTGAAGTACTTGAGGTATGAAGTCCTGGCTTTAGTGGATGGTATGCTTATCTTTCCTGCCAAAAAGGACTATGTGAAGATTAGCCAGTCACATATTTGAAGCTGATTGTAAGTGAAATGACATCATTAGTACTTAGGGAATTGGCCAAGAGGCTGGACAGTGCAATCCTGCTGGATTAAAAATTCTGAGGTTGGTTTCTAGAAGGCCTGTATAGTCTTTTTTTTTTTTTTTTTAACAATAGGTACTGAGTCCAGTGGCATTCTACCTCTGAGCTACACTCCCAGCCCTTTTTCTTTTCTTTTCTTTTGAAACAGGGTCTCACTAAATTGCTTAGAGTATCACTAAGTTGCTGAGGCTGGCCTTAGGCCTGATATCCTAGGAGGCCTGCATTTGTCCTTTTTTTTTTTTTTCATTTCTGTGACCAAGATCCCCAACAAGAACAACTCAGAGGAGGAAGGCTTTATTTGGCTCACAGCATCAGAAGTTTATTCCATAACTGACCAGCTCAAAGACAGAAACTTTGGTGGCCAGGCACAGGGCAGAAGAAAGCTCTTTTGAACTCATGGAAGGATAGGAGAGGGGACAGAGAGACAGAAAGAGGAAGTAGCCAGGGACAGACATGTTTTCAAGACCATGCACCCTGTGCCCACCTCTGAACCTCGCTGCACTGGAAACATGCTTTCAACACATGAGCCCTAACAAGGCCTCGTGTCAGATATTTGGTGCCTGACCATAGGTGAATTGCTGCAACTTGCTGAGTTTTCCTAGGTGCTAGAACTTTCTCTTTCCTCCTTGGGTGAGCATTTTATGAAATACATGAAGTTTATATACATGTACTTAAATGTATATACATGAAAATACATGTATTTTGGGTTTTTTTTTTTTTTTTTTTTTGGTGGTGGTGGTACTAGGGGTAGAACCCAGAGGCTTTCTACCTCTGGGATATACTCCCAGACCTTTTTTTATATTTTATTTGGAAACAGGGTCTCACTAGGTTGCTGAAAGCCTCACTAAGTAGCTGAGCCTGGCTTCGAACCTATGCGATCCTCCTGTCTCAGCCTCCTAAGCGCGGGGATTACAAGTGTGTACCACCACGCCCGGCATGTATTTTGTGAACTACATGAAATGCAACACATAAAACTTGCCATGATCTACCCAGGATTGATATGCTCTGTAAAGTTCTTAGACACATACAAGTTATCTATTAAAATGATCGTTTCACACATATTCTGCAAATATTTATTGAGTAAATGAAAAAAAAAAACAGAGAAACTGACTTAGTTTCATTATAAATGTAACCTGAAGCAAAAGGCTTGCATTGTTCTAAAAACAACATTGAGACTCTGAATGAGTGAGAATAATCATGAGGTTTAAAAAAGTCATAACTAAGCCGGGCGTGGTGGCGCACACTTGTCATCCCCGCGTTTGGGAGGCTGAGACAGGAGGATCGCACAGGTTCAAAGCCAGCCTCAGCAACTGAGTAAGGCTCTCAGCAACTTAGTGAGACCCTGTTTCCAAATAAAATACAAAATAGGTCTGAGAGTATAGCCTGGAGGTAGAAAGCCCCTGGGTTCCACCCCTAATACCACCAAAAAAAAAAAAAAAGTTATAACTAACACCTAATGTGGGAAAGTATTGCTCTTTTAAAACAATAAGAGGTAAACAATTGGCAGTAAAAAATGCCCACATTTTAGAGACAGAATGAGAGCCAAAGGTTGTACAGAGAAATAATATAACATAGCTACTTATATTTCTTTAGAGGCTGAGAAAAAAGAAGCACTTATTATATGTATGTATGTATGTATGTATGTGTGTATGTATGTATGTATGTATGTATTATTTGGTATTGGAAATTGAACCCAGGGACATTATAATTCTGAATTACACCCCCAGCCCTTTTTAATTTTGAAACAGGGTCTTGCTAGGTTGCTGAGGTTAGTCTTAAGCCTGCAATTCTCCTGTCTCAGCCTTCCAAGTATTGGGATTACAGGCATCTGTCCTCATGCCCAGCTAACAGGAAGCATTAATAATTTTCCAGAAAATAGTTAATACTGAAGTCAGAAAGTAAGCACATGAACATATCCCAAATATCAGAACAAGAAATTATCCCATTTTCAGTGGCCAAAATGGAACCTTTTATGAGTTAGAAAGTAAGGGACCAGAGAGTTCTCCCCATAGTTTGGTTAGCTAATGGAACCCTTTCAGGCCATTGCCTGTGTCAGTTCCCAATTCTGTGTGACTCACCACTGGTAATGGGAGGTATAAAATAAAACCTGAGTTCAACGGGGTTTTACATCAATTTCACATGTTACCAAAAAGCACAAAACAACTCATAATGCTAAGGATACATTCCACTCACACACGTCATCACAACCTAACAAGTAAAGAAATCCATTTTACCAAAATGTCCTTCTCTGCTGCAAATCTACAAATGGATAGATAAATACCTGACTTCCTGACAGAAGGGGAAAATAACACTTCCACTCCGGTGCGACATTATCAGTAATATCAGAATGAGAATTACTGTCAAGGGACCAAGGAGAAAACGTCTTGAGGAAATGATGCAAATAGCAAGTTCTAAAGAAGGGAGTCAACCAAAAAAGAGGAGGTGAGGTGAGGTAACGCCACCTCTAGCTTTCCATGGCAGCCCCCATGGAACTCAAGATGCTGAAAGAACCTATTTTTATTCTCAGGCAACAGGAAGTAGATAGTGGCCATGTTTACAGAGGGTAAAGCTGAAGGCCTGGCTTCTCCCTGAAGCTGTGAGGCACGAGGTCAGGACCTGTGGATGCCTCTTTCTTTCCTAGGAGTGTACCGACTCAGTCCTGTTTATGGTTAGATGTAAAATGTCCCCAGAAGAGTTCATGTGTTAATGTTCATAGGTGATGTCATTAAGTCATGAGGGTTTAATTCATTGTGATGGATTTTCAGGGTGGTCACCTGGACAGGCAAGTGTGGCTGGAGAAGGTGGGTCCGTGGAGGTGTGGCCTGAGAGACTGTGCTTTGTCTTTGAGTCCCCTTGCTTGCCTGCTTTCTGGCTTCTGGCCTCTAATGTGAGAGCAGAGCCCTTGCTCTTCTTTATTTCTCTGTTTCCTGCTGTCATGCCCTGAGAGCCACAGACCCCGGCTGCACATGGACTGGATCCCGAAATCTCCAAAGAGCTGTGAGCAAATAACTCTTCCTTCCTTTAGGTTGTGTGGTCAGTTCTTTCAGATCACAGCAGTGAGGATGTTGACCGAGACAGTCCTCAGAAGGTTTCTCCAGCTTGAGTACATGTTATTTCAAGATAAAAATAGAATATATTAGTAATTATATCAGAATCTCCACCAGGAATCTCAAAGCTAATGAGGGCAAGGAAGAGTCCTATCCTATTTGTTAGGTATCCAGGCAGATAAAAGAAAGGGGGAGAGGGGGACTGAAGGCTCACTCCACCTCCAGTGACAGAGAACCCCAACCGTAAACCACCTCCTTCATGGCCAGATACGACATTCTTAAATCTAAAGGGAATAAGATGTAACCAGACTGAGGGGCTTTCCAACTTTGGAGTATGCACGAGGCATGAAGCCCTGGGTTTGGTTTAGGTACCTACAGGAAACGTTCCTACATGGCAGAATCAACTCTGATGCACTAAGCTGTAATGTGAAATAACAGTAACTGCTTCAGATGCATGCATATGAGGAGGAGGGTTCCAAAACAGATGTAAGAACCTATCATGTGGAAGACACCATGCAACTTCTACTTTTTTTTTTTTTTTTTTTGTATTGAGGATTGAATCCAGGGGTGTTCTGTCTCTCAGCCATATCTCCAGCCCTTTTTATTTTTTATTTTGAAACAGGGTCTCACTAAATACAGTCCACTTGCCAGATACAGTGGTGTACACCTATAATCCCAGTACTTGGGAGACTGAGACAGGAGGATTGCAGATGTGAGGCTAGCCTCAGCAACTGAACAAGTCCCTCAGCAACTTAGCAAGACCCTTAGCAATTTAGCAGAACCCTGTTTCAGTCGGACGTGGTGGCGCACGCTTGTAATCCCAGCACTTGGGAGGCTGAGACAGAAGGATCGCACAGGTTCGAAGCCAGCCTCAGCTACTTAGGCTTACAGCAACTTAGTGAGACGCTGTTTCCAAATAATATATAAAATTGTTCTGGGAGTGTAGCAAAGAGGTAGAAAGCCCCTGGTTCCATGCCCAGTACCACAAAAAAAACAAAAACAAAAGCAAAAACAAAAAACCCTGTTTCAAAAACAAACAGGGATGGGGGTAGAAGACCTCTGGGTTCAATCTCCAGTAACACACACACACACACACACACACACACACACACACACACACACACACACACGACAACAAAATATGATTGTTTTCTGGGTGTGGTGGTACAGGCCTATAATCCCAGTACTTGGGAGGATGAGAAAGGAGGATCGCAGATTCAAGGACAGCCTCAGCAGATAGACTCTCATCAACCTAGCAATGCACTGTTTCAAAATAAAGTAAAAAATAGGGTTAAAGGTGTAGCTCAGGTAAAACGCCTCTCGGCTCCAGGTGTTGCCTGTGACCTTTGGTGTCCTTCGGGTGGTTACCGACAGTCCTTGCTGTTCCTCGGCTTGTAGATGCGTCACTCCACCTTCCGTCTCCATTGACAGACAGCCTTCTCCCTTTGTGTCTCTGTCCAGTTTCTTTTTTCTTATAAAGACACTGATCATACCGGGCGTGGTGGCGCACGCTTGTAATCTCCGCAGTTGGGAGGCAGAGACAGGAGGATCGCGCAGGTTCGAAGCCAGCCACGCGTGCTGGCTTAGGAGACCCTGTTTCTAAATAAAAATGTAAAAATAGGTCTGGGAGTGTAGTCCGGAAGTAGAAGGGCTTCCAGGAACCCCAGTTCCACCAAAAAAATAAAAATAAAAAAAATAAAGACACTGATCATTGGATTAGGGCTCCAATATGACCTTGTCTTAACTTTTTTTTTTTTTTTTTGGTGGGTCTGGGGGTGGAACCCAGGGGCATTTGACCTCCGAGCTACACCCCCTGCCCTATTTTTTATTCTTTATTTTGAAATCGGGTCTCACTGAGTTGCGGAGGGCCTCACTAAGTAGCTGAGGCTGTCCCCGAACCGCGATCCTCTGGTCTCAGCCTCCCGAATGCTGGGATTACAAGCGTGCGCCACCACGCCCGGCTTTGTCTTAACTTTTTGAACCTGCAAATAATCTATTTCTACAGAAGGTTTTATTGCAAGTACCCAGGGTTAGGACTTGAACATATCTTTTGTAGGAAATCAATTTGACTCACAACAGTAAATTTGAAAACAAGATATTGCTGCCTGGGGGGAAATATACCTAAGACCATGAAAGGCCTGCCTTTCAGACAAAAGGGGAACCAGCAGGGTGCTTGCTGATGAAACAGTCCACAATCTTTTTCCAAATAAACCCTCTAGTATTTCTTCCCCTCCACAGAGGGAAGCACAGATCATAAGAATAATTCACATTTTTGAGCCTCTGTTCTGTGTGAGACTTTGTGGTAAGACACCCGCCTGCCTGATTAGCGTGATAAGCATGGTCACTTCCTGTTAGGGAAATGAAGGCGCAAAAGGGATTTGCCAAGTTCTCCTGGCCCTAAGAGGACACAGGCAGATGCACCCTACTTCTGACCCCAAGAGCAAGACGGAGTGGAAAGGTGTGGAGGGAAAGGTGGGAATAGACGCTTCCTTCCTTCTCTGCAGCAGAACTGGTCTGAGAGCAACTGTTTCTGTTTCAGCAGTGTTTCCTCTAGAACCTCTGGAAATTTCTGACGTACCACCCACAGAATCCAAATAAGCCACTCATTCAGTCCCCTCTAACAGGGACCCATTGTCACATAAGTCTGTGGCCACCAGCTAAGCATTGTTCTCCTATCGTACTGCCCATTGTTACCAAGGTTGGGTGAAATCATAAAATATGAGCATTCTTTGTAAGTCTGGAAGAAAACCAACAAAACCCATGAATGACTCATTCCCGAATGACCCCACGCCACCCTCTTTTGCCCCACAGCATTCTTTCTGCAGTTTCTCTTTAAAAAAAATTTTTTTTTAAATCACTCCATAACCACTAGGCCCTAGTTTTAGCAAGCTGATAACCCAAAGTAGTAGTAGTAGCTTTCAGCGCTCTTTTGCTTTCTTTAGAATTGCTAAGCCCTAGAGAGGCAGGTCACGGCACCTGGAGATTTCATCTTCCTGCAAGAGGAAGAAAAATAGCTCGATTTCTTCTTTCTCCTCAGGCTTAAAAATGAAATTTCATGCGCTTTGTCTTTGCAATTCCAAGAAAACACTTAGCCTTTCATTTCCTCCTTTTGACCGTGTTCCCCTCTGATGCCTCGCTTCCGTGCGGTTCTGAATTATTTTTATGATTCTATTATTTTCTTTGTCCTTGGAACTTCCATTTTCCCACATTTTCTTTTTTTTCTTTCTCCATTATCCTAACTGGCCCTTCCTTCTGGTTTTCTCTAGAATCATAAAAGCATAGACATTTAAGGTGAAAAGGAACTTTGAGTTAGTTTAGCAGCATTATTTTACAGATGAAGGGGTAAGGCTTAGGGAACTTAAAGAACTTGTCAGACTTACGTAGTTCACTTGTGGGAGGACTTAGCCCCGGACTTAGCCGGGTGTCTTAATTACTGCGCCACCACTTCAGTCCCTTTTTGGTACCCAGTGCCACATCCACAGGAGAAGTGTTCATGTCCCTGCCTTGCTTGCTGGTCTCTCGTGCTGCACGGTAATATCAGACTGCAGGCTCTGGGTCATCAAGCATAGATTTGGAAAAGTTAGTCTGGTGCTTAAAATTTTTGAGGAGTCATTTTTGTGAGTAGGTGGCAGAAGATTTCATACAAGTTTATGAAATGTGACATCCTTCTTGTTTAACTCTACCAAAAATAAAAGAGAAATACAAAGGAAAGAAGAAAGGGGGAGATTTTTATACAGTATTACCAATAGTAAAAGTGTTGAGAAAGAAAAAGGAAGTGAAATTGTCAAGCCAAAAATATACCCATGGCAGACACATAGACTTCCCTCGTGAGCACATTTTAATCATAAAAGTTAGGTCATAGGTCAAGCAAGTTTTTTTTTTTTTTTTTTTTGGCAGTACTGGGGATTGAACCTAAGGGTATTCTACCTCTGAACTACACCTCCCAGCCCTGTTTTTTATTCGTTACTTTGAAACAGGTTCTCACTGAATTGCTAAGGGCCTCACTAAGTAGTACCCGAGGCTGTCTGCAAACCAAGATCCTTCCGTCTCAGCCTCCCAAATGCTGGGATTACAAGCGTGGGCCACCATGCCGGGCTGCAAGTAATTATGATTATCAGAGGAAAGATGATGTTTTCTACTAAGTAGGAAGGGACTAAAAATGTGTTTTGTACTAGGGATTGAAGCCAGGGACATTCTACTTCCAAACTACACCTCCAGTCCTATTTTTTTTTTTTTTTTTTTGGTGGTACTGGGGTTCCTAGAAGCCCTTCTACCTCTGGGCTACACTCCCAGACCTATTTCTACATTTTTATTTGGAAACAGGGTCTCCTAAGCCAGCGCACACGGCTGGCTTCGAACTTGCGCGATCCTCCTGTCTCTGCCTCCCAAGCGCAGGGATTACAAGCGTGCGCCACCACGCCCGGCCTCCAGTCCTATTTTTATTTTTTATTTTGAAACAAGGTCTGGCTACATTTCTGAGAGCTTTGCTAAATTGCTGACACTGGTCTCAAACCTGTGATTCTCCTGTCTCCGCCTTCTGAGAACTGAGATTACAGGCACATGCCACATCTGGCAAGGGACCGAATTTTATCCAGTGTTTTACACCCGCAGCCTTCATAGTTTTCTTGTTTTGCTTTGTTGTAGTACTGGAGATTGAACTCAGGGCCTTGCACATGCTAAGCAACTACTCTACAACTGAGCAAATCCCCATCCTTTTCTTTTCTTTCTTTCCAGCCCTTTTATTAATTATTTATTTGGTACTGGAGATTGAACCTAGGGGCACTCTGCCTCTGAGCTATACCCCAGCCCCATTTTTTGTTATTTCAAAAAGAGTCTCTTCAAGTTACCATGCACTAGCCTTGAACCTGTGATCCTCCTGTTTCAGCCTCCCAAGTGCTGGGATTATAGGCATGTGCTACCATGTCTAGCTCCCATCTCTCTCTCTCTCTCTCTCTCTCTCTCTCTCTCTCTCTCTCTTTTTTTTTTTTTTTTTTTTTTGGTGGTACTGGGGTTCCTGGAAGCCCTTCTACCTCTGGGCTACACTTCCAGACCTATTTTATATTTTTGAAACAGGGTCTCTTAGGCCAGCGCGGCTGGCTTCGAACCTGCGTGATCCTCCTGTCTCAGCCTCCCAAGCGCGGGGATTACAAGCGTGCGCCACCACGCCCGGCTCTCTCTTTTTTTTTAATGTGGTACTGGAGATTGAACCCAGGGGCATTCTACTTCCAAGCTGTACCCCTAGCCCTATTTTTATTTTTGTTGTTTGAAACAGGGTTCCACTAGGTTGATGAGAGTCTCAATACTTGCTGAGGCTGCTATCCTCTTGTCTCAACCTCCCAAAGA
This sequence comes from Muscardinus avellanarius, assembly GCF_963383645.1. Classification (NCBI taxonomy): domain Eukaryota; kingdom Metazoa; phylum Chordata; class Mammalia; order Rodentia; family Gliridae; genus Muscardinus; species Muscardinus avellanarius. Next base: position 151,065,208 of record NC_137789.1, on the reverse strand, counting down.
GTGAGGTTACAGGCATGCACCACCACACCCAGCTCTCCCGTCCATTTTAATGTTATTTTGAGAGCAAGATCTCGCTAAGTTGTCCAGGCTGACCTTGAACTTGGCAATCCTCCTGCTTCAGCCTCCCAAGTATCTAGAATTGAAGGCCAACACCACCATGCCGGGCTCCTCACAGTTTTGATGCATCCCAAATGCTCAGTATACTTTGTCTGAAAAATATTGACCAGAACAGATGGGCTATCTATAGAAAATTAAATTCAAAGTTTGAGTCAACTCTGGATTCAGGGGTTTTATAATGCCAACATTTTATAATTCTGATCGTGTGTGTGTGTGTGTGTGTGTGTGTGTGTCTGTCTGTCTGTCTGTCTGTCTGTGTGTACAGTACTGACTATGGAGCTCAGGGGCATTCTACCTCCAAGCTACACCTCCAGCCCTATTTTTTATTCTTTATTTTGAAACAGGGTCTCACTGAGTTGCAAAGAAACTCACTAAATAGCTGAGGCTGGCTGCGAACTGCTATCTTCCTGTCCCAAATGCTAGGATTACAAGTATGCACCACCACGCCTGGCATAATTCTAATCTTGAAAAGCAGCACAAGAATATTATCAGTTAGAAGCAACTGGGAAGGGAGCTCAGTGGTAGAATGAGCTACCTCATTCTATTCCCAGCACTATAAAAGAAAAAATAATTACCAGTTAGAATAAAGAATCCCGCTGGGCATAGTGGCGCATGCTTATAATTCTCGCGCTTGGAAGGCTGAGACAGGAGGATCGCACAGGTTCGAAGCCAGCCTCGGCCACTTAGTGAGGCTCTCAACCACTTAGTGAGACCCTGTTTTCAAATAAAATACAAAATAGGTCTGGGAGTATAGCCCAGAGGTAGAAAGCCTCTGAGTTCTACCTCCAGTACCACCACCAAAAAAAATAAAAAATAAAAAATAAAGAATCCCTAGTGATAAGCCCCCTCCATTCATTAGATGTTGAGATTGTAAGATTGTAGAAAAAATGCGGGGTGCCCCACTAGCATAGAGACACGCCGAGATCTATAATCGGTCTTACGGATATCTTTATTCGTGGGAGAGCGGCCTCCAGCCCCCGCGTAGCCGCGGGGGCCGGTGGCAGGGGAGAGCGTGAGTCCCTCCCTCTCGGGCTCCTCTCTGAACTCTGCACTCTCAGAATCACAGAGCTCCACCTCCTAGCTTCCGGCCCTGCCCCCTGCGGGGCTGGGGGGTGACTCACACCTTACAGAGATGATTGTGTAGAATAAGTATGATTTGAATTCCTTAGTTGCAAAACACTACAGCCAACTCAACCTAACTTAAGCAAAGAGAGAATTTATCACATGACACAGCGTGTCTCATGGGAACTAGTACTCACCAAATGCTCCTGTCTTCCCCTACATTTCCCAGCCTCCCTTACAGTTCGTTTGGGGCCATGTGACTAGAAGTAAGCCAATGAACACAGTGTACGTTCTTTCTGGCTGAACCAGTTAAGAGTGATTGTACCTCCTTGAAGACATCATGTTATGTGAGATAAGCCAGGGACAAAAGGACAGATATTATATGATTACACCTAGATGAGGTCCCTAGAAAATAGAGTATGGGTGCCAGGGATCAAGGTGAGGGGCCACTGGGGAATTAGTGTTTAATGAACACACTTGCCATTTAGATGGTGAAAAAGTTCCAGAGATGAAGCCGGGCGTGGTGGCGCACGCTTGTAATCCCAGCATTCGGGAGGCTGAGACCAGAGGATCGCGGTTCTCAGACAGCCTCAACTACTTAGTGAGGCCCTTTGCACCTCAGTGAGACCCTGTTTCACAAATAAAAAGACTGAAAAATAGGGCTGGGGGTGTAGCTCAGAGGTACAGTGCCTCTGGGTTCTATCCCAGTGAAACGGGGGGTTTCTTGAGAAGAAACCCAGTGTTTTATCAAAGATGAAACGGAGTTTCTTGAGAAGAAACTTGGCGTTTCCTTACCGGGTTCTTGTCTATGGTGAACGAAGAATGACACCCGCAGACCGCAGGAAGGGGAGTAAATGGTTTATTGGAAGCAGCAGGAAATAGGGAAAAGTGGCCAAACACCCCAAAGGCGCTGTGGGAACTCTGGAGTCCAAGAATCTGAGTAAAGAAGGAGAAGAATGTGTTGGTTTTCCATCATGCCCTGAGGCCCCGGAGCCTGTGCAGAGACAGCACAGCAGAGCAGGAGCATGTGCTGGAGCCACAGGCCCGGTGCCTCAGGGCCAGAGGGCAGAGATTGAGCCCCGGGCCAGGATCCCACTTGCCCCTCATAGGGGCACCCCAGTGACCTAGTGCCTCCCGCTAGGCCCCACTTGTTTTCCTTTTTTGTGGTGCTTGGGATTGAATCCAGGGGCTTTCTACCTCCACGCAACACCCCCAGCCCTTTTTATTTATTTAGTTAGTTTATTTTGAAATGAGGTTTTGAGAGGTTCCTAAGACAGACCACAAACCTGTGATCCTCCTGTCCCAGCCTCCCAAGTACTGGGATTACAAGTGTGTGCCACCATGCCCAGTTTAGGCCTCACTTCTCTTTCTTTCTTTCTTTCTTTCTTTCTTTCTTTCTTTCTTTCTTTCTTCTCTTTCTTTCTTTCTTTCTTTCTTTCTTTCTTTCTTTCTTTCTTTCTTTCTTCTTCTTGTGGCACTAGGGATGGAACCCAGGGGCATTCTACCTCTGAGCTACACCTCCAACCCATTTTTTATTCTTTATTTTGAAACAGGGTCTCACTGAGTTGCAGAGGGCCTTACTAAGTAGCTGAGGCTGGCTGTGAACCCCATTCCTCCTGTCTCAGTCCCCCAAGTCCTGGGATTAGAAGTGTGCACCACCACGCCCAGTTTAGGCCCCACTTCTTAAAGGTCCCACCATCCCGCAGTGGTGCACCCTGGGACCAAGGCCTTAACGCAAGGGCCTTTGGGGACCCATCAAGACACAAAGTATAGCAGGAAACCTATGTATATAGTTCCTTACATTTTTGTTGTTGTTGTTCTTAGCTTATTTTTTTAAGGGTTCTTTTTTTTTTTTTTTTTTTTTTTGTCTTTTTGGAACTGGGGATGGAACCCAGAGCACCCCACCTGCAAAGCAGGCACTTTGCCACTGAGCTACATCCCGGCCCCAGTTCTGGTGAGGCATGACCCCTGGCTTTATCCTTAAAACTATATTTGGCTAAAAGCAAAATAAAAGAATAAAGCTTCTTCACAGTCCCCTCTCAGATATTAAACAGGCAGTTTAAAAGATAAGCTGGGCATGGTGGCACACACTTGTAATCCCCGCGTTTGGGAGGCGGAGACAGGAGGATCGCGCAGGTTCGAAGCCAGGTGTGCTGGCTTAAGAGACCCTGTTTCCAAATAAAAAATATATTTTAAAAAAAGGTCTGGGAGTGTAACCCGGAGGTAGAAGTGTTTCCAGGAACCCCAGTACCACCAAAAAAAAAAAAAAAAAAAAAAAAAAAATTAAAAATAAATTAAAAATAAAAATAAAAGATAAGACAGCACAGGCTCTCTCAAATATAAACAAAGCAGAGTCATCCTAGATAGTTCAGCAAAGCTCTCTGAAATATAAACAAAGCAGGAATAAAAAGAAAAACATTACAATGATTAATATAGTGATTAATTGCTTGGTCAGCTTCCATCATCATGCTATTCTCGTCTCACGCCTACCCCTCCCCGCCAACATCAGGTGACCAGTGTATAGAAGGGCTTGTGTGTTCAGTGATGGGCTCAGACCCGGAGCTTTGCTTTCTGAGCCTTCAATAGTGAATAAAGAAACCATCTTTCAGTGCCAGTTGCTGTCTCCTGACTCTGGGGACCTAGGTTTCCTGCAACAGTGGGAAAGAGGAAGTAAGGTGGAAGGGGCAGAGCTACAAGCTTGATCTATGTGAAGGTTAGATGTTGAAGCTTTGTACATATTTTATATAATTGTAAAATAAATAGTTGAAGATGATGAAGAAGACTGACTAATGTCCTTTATCTCTACTCCAGCAACCGTACAGGCCACATTTTTTTTTTTTTTTTTTTTGGTGGTACTGGGGTTTCTGGAAGCCCTTCTATGTCCGGGCTATGACCTATTTTTATATTTTTATTTGGAAACAGGTTCTCTTAAACCAGCGAGGCTGGCTCTGAACCAGCGCGATCCTCCTGTCTCTGCCTCCCAAGCACGGGGATTACAAGCATGCGCCACCACGCCCGGCCACATATTTGAGATGACAGAGATATAAGAAGGGAACCGGGCGTGGTGGTGCACCCTGGAATCCCAGCATTGGGGAGGCTGAGTCAGGAGGATCGCAGTTCGCAGCCAGCCTCAGCTACTTAGTGAGGCCCTTTGTAACTCAGTGAGACCCTGTTTCAAAATAAAGAATAAAAAATAGGGCTGGGGGTGTAGCTCATTGGTAGAATGCCCCTGGGTTCCATCCCCAGTACCCAAAAAAAAAAAAAAAAAAAAAAAAAGAGATAGAAGGGGGGTGCCTGCCCACTAAAGGCTGCTTGTGATGCAAGAAATTAACCTATGTTGAGTTAAGTAGCTGAAATGTTGTAGAAATTGGAATAAATTACCTTTTATTTTTTTAATTTTTCAGTGCTGGGTATTAAACTCAGGGCCTCGCCTTGGCTAAACAAGCACTCTACCACTGAGTTACTTTCCCAGTCCTTTTTATTTTATCTTGGGATAGGGCCTCATTAAGCTCCCCAGGCTGGCCTCAAACTTAGGATCCTGCCTCAGCTGCCCAAGTAGCTATTGTTACAGGTGTGTGCCGTAGTACCCAGCTCGGGTAAATTACTCTGACCAGATAATACAGTAGAGCATCAGCTCTGGACCCTGCCAAGCGCCCAGCACCTGTTGCTAGTCCTGTCTTTAACCTGAGGGCACAATGTAACCACACCTGCTATCTGCCCTGGAACCAAGAAGGACCACCAGCCACACTCTCAGACACACATCTCCGCCTATTCTTGAGCATCTGCTTTATTTCTGCCTCCTGGTAGAGATCAATTTTTTTCTGATTTCCTCTCTGCATGGCTGTTAGAAAGTAATTATCCCACAACCCATAAACTAATTTGTCCTCCATTCAGCAGGCAAGTTCAGATATTGACTGTTTCTCAGTATTATCTGAATGTCTTTCAGTCCAATTCCCTAAAATCCCGATTCCCTGAAGAGATAACACTGTTGGCTCAGCTCGTGTTAAGTGTCTATAAGTGGCCCAATAATGAGGTCACTGGAGGAGAGGATCCTGCCACCTTCCCCCGCTGTGAGCACAGTGGGAAGTTTTCAACAGCTTCCATCAAGCACACCCTTCAGAGTGTCTCTTTTAGTTAGAATATGAGTTCAAAGACCCATTAAGGCATTGGTTTAATCACGGAAGAACAGTCTTTTTTTTTCTCCCTTGAATAGCTGTGGCTAGTTACCTTAGAACTTGTGTGGTTGTTGTGGTTGGTCGAATAATATCTCCCCAAAATTCATGTCTATCCAGCATCTCCGAATATTATCTTATTTGGAAAGATGGTCCTTGCAGATGTAACTAGCTAAGAATCTTGGGATAAAATAAACTTTGGATGGGCCCTAACGCTGAAGATTGGTGTCTTTATAAGAAAAGAACACAGAAACCCAAACAGTGGTACAGACCTGTAATCCCAGGATTTGGGAAACTGAGACAGGAGGATCACAGAATCGAGACCAGTCAGTCTCAGCAACTTAGAAATACCTTTCTTTCTTTCTTTCTTTCTTTCTTTTTTTTTTTTTTTTTTTTTTGGTGGTGGTACTGAAACTGGGGCTCCTGGAAACCCTTCTACCTCTGGGCTACACTCCCAGACCTATTTTATTATTATTATTATTATTATTATTATTATTATTACTATTATTATTATTTTGGTGGTCCTGGGATTCCTGGAAGCCCTTCTACCTCCGGTTACACTCCCAGACCCATTTTTTTTTTTTTTTTTGGTGGTGGTACTGGGGTTCCTGGAAGCCCTTCTACCTCCGGGCTACACTCCCAGACCTATTTTTACATTTTTATTTGGAAACAGGGTGTTTTAAGCCAGCATGCGTGGCTGGCTTCGAACCTGCACGATCCTCCTGTCTCTGCCTCCCAAGCGCGGGGATTACAAGCGTGCACCACCACGCCTGGCCAAGACCTATTATATATATATTTGGCAGGGTCTCTTAAACCAGCACCGCTGGCTTCAAACCTCCGTGATCCTCCTGTCTCTCCCTCCCAACCGCGGGGATTACAGGCGTGCGCCACCACGCCCAACTCTTTCTTTCTTTCTTTCCTCATTTCTTTCATTTGTGGAACTGGAGATTGAACCAGGGTCATTTTACCTCTAAGCTATACCTCCAGCTCTATTTTTAATTCTTTGTTGTTGTTGTTGTTGTTGTTGTTTTGGTGGTACTGGGGTTCCTAGAAACCCTTCTACCTCTGGGCTATACTCCCAGACCTATTTTATATTTTTATTTGGAAACAGGGTCTCTTAAACCAGCAAGGCTGGCTTTGAACCTGCGCGATCCTCCTGTCTCTTCCTCCCAAGTGCGGGGATTACAAGCGTGCGCCACCATGCCTGGCTAATTCTTTATTTTGAAATAGGTTTCACTATTTGCTGAGGCTGGCCACGAACCTGCAATTCTCCTGTGTCAGCCTCCTAAGTACTGGGATTACGAGCGTGTGCTACCACGCCCGGCTTGGGAGACCCTGTTCCTAAATAAAAAATTAAAAATGTGGGAGTGTAGCTCGCATGTAGAATGCTCCTGGGCTCAATTCCCAGTACAAAAGAGAGAGGAGGAGGGAGAGAGAAGAAAAGGACACAGAGAGAAAAGAGGCTCACAGAAAGATGGAGGTCAAGATTGGAGTGATCCCACCACGAGCCAGGGCACACCTGGGGCGTCCAGGAGTCAGAAGACGCAAGGAAGGGTCCTTCCCTAGAGCCCTCAGAGAGAGCAGGGCCCTGCTGATGCCTGAATTGCAGACTTCAGCCTGCAGAACAGAGAGAGAACACATCTCTGGTTTTCCGCCGTCTGGTGTGTGGTACTTTGTTATGGCATCACTAATCCATGGTTCTCTGGGCATCTGGGACCCAGGCTACCTCTGAGCCACATCTCTAGTCCAACTTTTCTATTTATTTTTGGGTGATGCTGGGGGTAGAAACCAAGGGCCTCTACTCCTGGGATACACTCCCAGCCCTTTTTTTAATTTTTGGTGGTACTGGGGTTCCTGGAAGCCCTTCTACCTCCGGGCTACACTCCCAGACCTATTTTTTATACTTTTTATTTGGAAACAGGGTCTCCTAAACCAGCGTGCGTGGCTGGCTTCGAACCTGCGTGACCCTCCTGTCTCTACCACCCAAGCGCGGGGATTACAAGCGTGAGCCACCACGCCCGGCTCCCAGCCCTTTTTTATTTTTTATTTGGAAACAGGATCTCGCTAAATTGTAGAGAACCTCACTAAATTGCTGAGGCTGGCTTCGAACCTGTGATCCTCCTGTCTCAGTCTCTCAAGTACTGGGATTACAAGCACGGGCTGCCATGGCCACCATATCCAGCTTCCTTTTTTTTATTTTGAAAGAGGATCTTGCTGAATTGCAGAGGTTGGCTACGAACCTGCAAATCCCAAGGACTGAGATGAACAGGTGTGTACCCCCAGGCCCAGCTCAGATTTCCTTTTTCGTAAGACGAAAATGGTAACACTTGCTTGATAGGGCTGTCGGGAGGACGCAATAGCACAGCAGGGCCTGGCTCACGGAAGGTGATCAGTCAACAGCAGCTGCTTTTAAGGAAGAAATGGCAGGTGCATCTTTGAATCCTTTCATTTACACAGCAGATCTTGGGTGAGAGCTCACAGTGCTGGCCTCGAGGGTTTGGGGAGTCCTCCCCTCCCCTCATGCTAGGATTCAGACCGATAGAATATATGTTCAGGGATCTCTAGCCAAATGTGAAACTACAAATCAATCTTAATGCAAAGCTTTAGTAAAAGCTGGGTTTTTTTTGTTGCTATTGTTGTTTATTTGTTTACTGTTTGGTTGGGTTTTTTTTGTGTGTGTGGTACTGGGTATTGAAGCCAGGGACATGCTATCTCTGAGCTACACACCCAGCCCTATTTTATTTTATTTTATTTTATTTTATTTTGGAATAGGGTCTTGCTAAGTTGCAGAGGGCTTTGCTGAATTGCTGACGCCAGTGACAAACCTGTGATCCTCCTGCTTCAGCCCTCCACCTCGTGGGTTGTAGGCATGGCCACCACATCCCGCTTTCAAAGCTGGGTTTAAATGTGGCATAAACCTCGGCCTAAGGGAGATGGAGTCCTTTTCCCCATGCATTGAACTGAAAGGAGCGGGGTCCACAGAACGAGGGTCACAAGACCTGCCCACCCCTCACAGCAGGGACACTGGGATAGAGATCGACGGATCCCCAGTTCCCTCTCTCCTGGAGGGTTGTGAGAGGCATCATAGCTGAGCTCAGGAACACAAGGAACAGTGGCACCTTGCCTTGCTGTAAGACCAGCTTCCCCACTCCCTGAGGGGAGTGGCGGTCCGACTGCCCACCTCTCCACTGGGAAAGAGCAATGAAAAGAAAGGAGGAGAGCCAGGCCCATGCCTGGAATCCCTGTACTTGGGCAGCTGAGACAGGAGGATCACAAGCTCAAGGACAACTTAGCAAAACTCTCAACAATCTG
>NC_137789.1:150921545-151051545 GCF_963383645.1 Muscardinus avellanarius | reverse complement strand
TATATATATATATATAGAGAGAGAGAGAGAGAGAGAGAGAGCAAATTGGGACACCACTGTGAGACCCTATTGTTTCAAAAGAAAAAATAAAATAGGCCAGGGGGTATAACTCAGAGGTAGAGTGCTACAAAAAGTAAATGAAAGAAAGAGAAAGGAAGGAAGGAAGGAAGGAAGGAAGGAAGGAAGGAAGGAAGGAAGGAAGGAAGGAAGGAAGGGGAAGGGAATCCTCTGGGCTCCGTGGGACGCTGGGCTGGGGCTTTGAAGCACTGAAGTCAGGAATGCAGTCAGAAGGCTGTTTGACCCCAGAATAACGGCAGTGGCAAGAGGGAAAAAGAGAAGATAAAGCGATTCTTAGAAAGTGGAACTGGATGTTTGCCAGATGAAGGAATTGCCATCCGTTATTTTCTGTGTGGCGTTCGGTTGGGTATGGAGCGAGGGAGAGACAGGCATTGCGTGTGATGCCATTTCTGGCTGGCAAGTGGGTGGCGCCATCTGTGGAGTAGGGAGGATCCAGGGAGGAGAAAGTTTGAGGGGGAAGGTGATGAGTTCGACTGAGAACACAGTGACTTTGAGGTCCCGGGGACAGCGAGGCGGATCTGGACCGTTGGTTGAGAGGTCAGGGAGGAGACGAGTAGACACAGCAAGTTGGAACCTGAAAGCAGGTGACAGAGGCCTCGTGGATAAACGCAACTGCTCGGACAGGGACTGGAAAGGAAGAAGGTCTCTGGAGAAGAAAGGGAGAGCTGGACCCAGAGGAAGGCCAAGGAGAAAGGAGAGGCAGAGAAGGAGGAGCCTGAGACAGGCTGGAAAGGAGCAACCAAAACATAGGAAGGAAAATTTGGAGTCGGAGTGGAACTCAGTGGGAGAACACTTGTCTTATCTGGGAGAGGTGCTGGGTTCAGTTCCCAGCAACACACACACACACACACACACACACACACACACACCACCTCTACCATCATCATCATCATAAAATAAGAAACAGTGGTTTTTTTAAAAACTAAGAAGTGTAAGGGCCAGGTGTGGTGGTGTACGCTTGTAATCCCAGCATTTGGGAAGCTGAGACAGGAGGATGGCAGGTTTGCGGCCAGCCTCATCTACTTTGTGAGGTCCCTTGCAACTCAGTGAGATCCTGTTTCAAAATAAAGAAGAGCCAGGCGTGGTGGTGCACGGTTGTAATCCCCGAGCTTGGGAGGCAGGAGGATCTTGTAGGTTCGAAGCCAGCTTCGCTGGCTTAAGAGACCCTGTTTCCAAATAAAAATATAAAACAGGTCTGGGAGTATAGTATGGAGGTAGAAGGGTTCCATCCCCAGTACCACCAAGAAAGAAAGAAAGAAAGAAAGAAAGAAAGAAAGAAAGAAAGAAAGAAAGAAAGAAAGAAAGAAAGAAAGAAAGAAATAGGGCTGGGGATATAGCTCGGAGGTAGAATGCCCCTGGGTTCCATCCCCAGTACTGCAAACAAACAAACAAACAAACAAAAAACTAAGAAGTTACACTTCTTGGAAATTATAGGAAGATAGTCAACAGTTTCAAAAGCCACGGGACATTCATACACAGAAAGAAATGAAAATCAACCTTTAGATTCAACAACAAAGGTGTTGTTCATGACCCCTGCAAGAACAGCCTCCAGGCTACTGATCACAGCAGCCAATTGTCTTGAGTTGAGGAGTGAATGAAAGGCTTACGTAGATGCTTTCCCCCTCCACAGACTCTTCTAAGGGAAGCTGCCCCGACCCTGATTCCATGGCCCTAAACAGACACCACCTATAATATGAAGCCAGTGACCTATGACCATATGACTTGTCTCCTTGCTTGAAGGAATTACTGGGCTAATAAGGTTCCATCTCTCTTGAGCATCTATCTGTCTGCTGTCAGTGGGAGTTGGGCTCAAATCCTGAGATGGATTGGAGCTGGGTTGACCATTGTAGGATGGTGCTAGATGGGTAAGTAGAGATCTGGGAGACTGATAGAGATGGTCAGAGAGAAGGGGAGAGAGAGAGACAGAGAGACAGAGAGAGACAGAGATAGAAAGAGAAGGGAGGAGGGGGAGGCTGTGGAGAGGAGAGGAGACACAAGGAGCCTCTGATCCTCACGGATCTGCAGTCTGCATTTCATGTTTCTCCTTCAGCATCTAGATTCGCAGGCAGTTGCCAGTGTGTCCCTAAAGAAGCAGTTTTCTGGAGCCAGCCAGATGGGTCTCTCTTCCAAAGGAACTCTAGGAAGTGAGTGAGGAAGTCGAGGTAGTGGGTGCAGAGAACTCCATCAAGCAGTTTGGTTTGGCAAGGGAGGAAAGATGGGGCAACAACCAGACAGAGTGATGAAAACCACTTACAGATTTTGTAATGCTGCTGGGGATAAATCAGGAGAGAGGGAGGAGTGGGACACGTAAGAGCGAGGGCCACTGATAAGTCAAGGTCTCAGAAGAGGTGGATGGAGGGACCATCCTCAGACGGCCCCTGAGCCCTGCCTTCTCAGGACAGCGGGTCTCCGTCGGCTGCCTCTGTTTGTACTTCTCTGCTATGAGAAGAGTCACAGCATCCCCTGCGCTCTCTTAACCAACCATTCCCTTCCAGTAAGGCTGTTAGAAGCATGAGGTCCATGCAGATAAGTCATGTTAAATGCCTCTCAGACTTGCCATGTCTCCTCCAGAAGGCGTTCGACCACTGCAGGTAACAGAGCTTCAGAGATGGAGCTGGTCATATTCTTAATCTTTCTAGTTGTTTCATTTAGTTTCTGTGCTCTAGGGTAAAGCTCACTTCAAAATAATAACCACAGCCGGGCGCGGTGGCGCACGCTTGTAATCCCAGCACTTGGGAGGCTGAGACAGGAGGATCACGCAGGTTCGAAGCCAGCCTCAGCAACTTAGTGAGGCTCTCAGCAACTTAGTGAGACCCTGTTTCCAATTAAATATAAAATAAGTCTGGGAGTATAGCCCGGAGGTAGAAAGCCCCAGAGTTCCACCCCCAATACCACAAAAAAAAAAAAAAAAAAAATAATAATAATAATAATAATAACCACAGCCTGGTGTGGTGGCACATGCCTGTAATCCCAGTACTTGGGAGGCTGAGACAGGAGGATTAGCTGAGATTTGAGAATAGCCTCGGCAATGTAGTGAGATTCTCAGCAACCTAGCAATACTCTGATTCAAAAAATAAAATAAAATAAGATTAAAAAAAAGATTGAGGTGTAGCTCAGAGGTAAAAAGCCCCTGGGTTCAATTCCCAGCACTATACATACACACCCATCTTCATCATCATCATCACTGATTTAACAAGTGAATTGGGAGAAGAGGTGACAACGTTTTATCTGCATACATGATAGTAAACAAAGAATGAAGAATCAATGTTACTGACAAAGAAATTATTTATTCCAATTACAAAGGAAGCCCATTGCTTCCTCCAAAACTTCAAAGAAAATAGAAATTTAGGAATTTCAGAGTCACAGTTTTCTGTATTTCCAAAGATCCTCATGATTTATCATTTGATATATTTTTCAGACCTGAGAGTACTCACATGTGACATATACATATAGATGATATTCATGCTGTCAACCCTCCTCTCTCCTAAGGTTTGCTTTTTTATTTAACAATACTCAAAATTGAATATATGGCCAGGCACAGTGGCATACATCTATAATCCAGTGACTTGGAAGACCGACACAGGAGGATTGCAGCCACTTTCAGCATTTTACCGAGACAGACCCTTAGCAACTTAGTGAGACTGTTTCAAAAAAATAAATAAGCCGGGCATAGTGGCACACGCTTGTAATCCCAGTACTTGGGAGGCTGAGACAGGAGGATCGCAGGTTCGTGGTCAGCCTTAGCAACTCAGTGAGGCCCTCCCCAGCTTAGTGAGACTCTGTTCCAAAATAAAGAATAAAATAGGGCTGAGGGTATAGCTTAGAGGCAGAGTCCCTGGGTTTGATCCCCACTACTAAATAAATAAATAATAAATAAATGCAGTGGTTCACATACTGATCTGTTATGGTCTGAGTGTGGTTTGTTTTCCAGAGGTTCACCTGCTGCAGGCTTGGTCCTGTGTTGACAGGTGATGTTGAGAGGTAGTGGGACCTTTAAGAGGTGGGGCCTAGTGCAAGGTCTTTAGGCCACGGGACATGGTTCTTAATCTCAGAAGCCATTAATTCTGGCCTTGCAGAGGGAGTTGGCTTTGTCATAAGAACAAGTTGTTATGAACTGAGGCTCCTTCCCACACTTGACCCCTTCTGTGTGTGACCATTTCCCTTTCTGCTTCTCTTCCATGTTGTGGCATAAGTAGGGAGCCCTTGCCAGAGGCTGAACAGATGGTGCTGGCTGACCTTAGGCTTTCAGCCTTCTAAACTGTGAACTAAGTAAGCCTCTTCACTTTATAAAGTACCCAGCCTCCTGTATTTTGTTATAGCAGCAGAAAATGAGCTGACACAAAATATCCTCAGACCTGGTGGGTTCCAGGGATTCAGATCATGCCATAGGGACTCAGCTCTCCCCTCCTCTCAGCTCTGCATCCTCTGGTTGGCTTTGTTTGGGGGCCTGGGAACCACTGGGGAGGGCTGGGCTATTCTACCAGCTAAAGAGGTCCATAAAAAGACACTTTCTCACAGCTTAAGCAAAAGCCTCAGAGCTGATGTTGGGCCTCTGATTAGCCAAGCCTGAGAAATGGTATGGGGAGGGAAGGATTCAGCACCATTTGAGGCACAGGGGCCGAGAGAGGAGGATCAGCGTTTCCCTGAGTAAAGCTGAGGTCCTTCTGTCATTGAGGAAGGGACAATGGTGAGCTAGTGACACTGTCACATGCGTGCATTGGTGAGGATTATTCTGACATATGCCATCACTTGCAAGGGCATCACCTGACCTCCCTGGACACTGATACCACATCTAAAATGAAAGGGCTGTACCAATCATCTCCAAAGTCCTTTCCGGCTAGCAGGAGTCCATGTTAAAAAAAAAAAAAAAAACAGCAAAAAGTTGCTGGTGCTCATGCCATAGACCATAGAGCCCCAGTGACCCGGGAGAGAATTTGGAAAGAAATGGCCTGAACCATAACAGCTAAGAAATCGTCCACCGTGCAGGGTGTCAGCTGCTACCCTGGCCATCTGTCAGACCAGGTGTCTCAGGCAGCAGGGATCAAATAAGGACGGACTCTAACAGGGGACTCCATGTCCCACAAGCTCGGACTCCAGCCTCAAGAGCCACCCTCCTGCAAATATACATGCAGCTGTCCAATCCAACTCGAAGGCAGGAGTCAAGGATGAGACCGATTCGTACCTGATGTGTTTACATGTGTAACTTGGCAGATTTCCTGGTCAGGGGGCATCAGGAGCTCCTTGAACTTTAAGGCCCCTGTATAACCTGACAGGCGCATTTCCCACTGCTGCTCTGCGTATGCTCCAGCCCCTGCAGACAGCTCCTGCTGGAAAGTCCCTCATCAGGAAGCCCCAAACACACTCCTCCTCTCCCCATCTCTGCCTCCTTCCTCCTATCCCCCTCCCCTGCAGCAAGACCCAGGGCCCTCTTCTTTCCCTGGTTCCCTTCACACTCTGCTATCTGAAGCTTGTCCCCCCAATCCCTCTCTCTCACTCTGTGTGTGTGTGTGTGTGTGTGTGTGTGTGTGTGTGTGTGTGTCTGGTTGCTTATTCCATCAGCTCCTGAGAAACATGTCTTAAATCTCTCAGGATAATTACAGACGCATCCATTTCTCCCTTTATTTCTGTCAGTGTTGTCTTAGATTCTTAGAAGCTAGACATCACGTATAAAGAATTACAGATATCATTTGTGAATCTGAACGATGGTGAGACTGATTTTTGCTTTTGGCAAGCAGGTAAGGTCTGGCAGACATCTTGAATCCAGTGGTTTACGACTGGAGGCCATTCTGCCCAGCAGCCGACATTTGGCAAAGACTAGAGATGGTTTCTGTTGTCAGAAGTCAGGAGGAAGGGAATATGCTACTGGCATCTAGTGGCTGCCGTCCAGGGATGCTGCTAAACATCTGCCACTGCCAAAGACGGTCCACATGCAGAATCTTCAGTGCGTGGAGGTCAAGAATCTTCAGTGCGCGGAGGTCACTGTGGGTGTCAGTGCCGCTGAGCTGGGGAAGCCAGCCTTTGATCCAGTTAAACATGTGCCCAGAGCCTGCCCTTCTGTCTCAGGGGTGCTCTATTTGCACCCCTGCTGTGCAGGTGGGGCCCTTTGGAAGTCCCAGCTGAAACCCGGACTGGTTGATTTCTGTGCTCCTCTTCTTCCATCACCCTGAGTTCCAATTTTGTCCCCTTAACATAAGACTGCTAGAAGCAGCTCCTCCTCCTCCTCCTCCTCCTCCTCCTCCTCCTCCTTCTCTTCCTCCTCCTCCTCCCCCTCCTCCCCCCTTCCCCCTTCTCCTCCTCTTCCTCCTCCTTCGGTACTGGGGATTGAACCCCAGGATATTTTACTTCTGAGCTACACCTTCAGCCCTATTTATTTTTAATTTCTAAGTTGCTGAGGCCGGCCTCAAACCTGCAATCTCACTGTCTCAGCATCCCAAGTACTGGGATTACAGGTGTGTACCACCATGCCCCGCTCATCTCTGCTTCTTGAGATGGGCAAATGCCTCAAAACTAAAAGCTCTGCTTGCCCTTCTCCTTGGAGTCTTGGCCCTCAAATCACTGCCACTCGAGAGCTCACCTTCAAACACATCTGCCATGTTTTGCCGGCTCTTCTGGCTGCTCTCCATCTGGGAGCTGGTCTGCCTCCCCTGCCTTCAGGGTGACCCCCCCAAGACACACACCAAGGAAGAAGCTGCCTCCCAGTGTTTTTCTGGGTCATTCAAATGCGGGTTCTGGGCCTTATTGTGATGTTGATAGCACTTCAGCTCTGCCAGCCTTTGCCCTTCAGCTTGGAGAAGGACAGCGCTGGTCCCAAGAGGGTGAACAGCGATGACAAGCCCATTTCCTATAATTACCGCCAGCACCAAGAGCTGGGAGAGGGGTGTTCTCTGGTTATCAGACACTCCCGGTCCTTCATCTTTTTTCTTTCCCATACGAGGGGAAATTGTACACTCTCATACAAGGAATCATATTTTTTCCTGTCAACATTGTTTTGCTCTAGCTCCTTAGGAAAGAATAAGGCAGGCATTAAAATGCAGAGAACATTTGCTTTCTCCCCCTCCCCCACCGTCCGCTTACAGTGCTGGAAAACCAGCCGAGCTGTGACTGGGCCAGATCTCAGGTGGTGCCATCAGCCTCCTTGACTAGAATGGAATTCTAATCAGCATGCAGATTTGATTATTTCGGATTGCAAACCTTCCCGGTTTTAGAAAATGGAGGTATCTCATTTGTTGAATGAAAGAGTGAAGGGCCATATGTCTGGGTTCTCATCAGCAAAGATAAGTCCCTGGCCAGACCAGCACACACATGCATGCATCCTTTGCTTGTTTTTCTAATAAGGTCTTGGGTCTCTGCTAGCAGATCATTTGTATTAGAGGAAACACAAAGTCATGAAAGAAGTAATTCTTCAGGTGACGCATTCTAAAATGGAGCCCACAATTACAGGCATGGCTTCCTGAGAAAGCTCGAAACGATTTCTCTGGGCTGGGGTGAAAATAGAAGGCACAGTCACGATTCGCCCCCTGCTGGTCAACAAGGCACAGTCCCTTGTCAGATTTTAATGACCTCAGATTTTAATGACTGTGGTCCTTTATTGCGAATCATAGAAATGAAGTGAATTTCCCAAATCCAGGAGGAAATGACTTGCTAAAACACACAGTGTGTTCCCGGGGAGGCGGAGAGGAAGAGCGCAGATTACAGGACTGCAGGGACCAATTCGATAGCTCCAGTTCACCAAGGCCACGGTAGCCTTAAAGTGCTCATAAATCAGCCCTGCTGAAGATTTCCAACCTGCGCAACGCTTTGGTAAAGCTGGAGCTGCAGAAAAAGAAATTTAATTTTCTGATTTCAGTGGATCACACACACACAAAATCATATTTATCCCAAAGCAACCATTTACCTTGTGTGTGTTTGGTACTGGGGATTGAACCCAGGGGCATTCTACCTCTGTGCTACAGCCTCAGCCTTATTTTTTATTTTTATTTTTATTTATTTTTTTTATTTTTTTTTTCAAATTTTTTATTGGTGCATTGTAGTCATACATCCTTTTTTATTTTTTATTGGTGCACTGTATTCATACATCATAGTGGGATACAAAGAAAACTTTTGTAGACATACATGCACACATCACCAGTCAACCCCCACCCGATCCCCACCCCATTCCCTCCCCATCCATCCTTCCCATGCTTGGCTTAGTGGTTGACATCTAGTATTATAGCAATTTATCCAAAATTAAAAATGATAATCTCACATAACAGTTTCATTTGTCTGATACCAAGCTTTTGATAACATAAAGATAACATTTCAATATTTCTTTTTGCTTTCTTTCTAACCAGAGAATATTTTTTTCTTTTTTCTTTTTTTTAGGTGAAACTATCATATATTTATATATTTATTTTTCAGAAAAAAATCTATCCTAATATGGAATATGGATTCTAGATACCCAAAACGATCTCGAAGAAGAACAAAGTTAGGAGATGTATATTTTCTGATTTCAAACCATATAAAACTACAATAATTGAAACAGTGTAGTACTGTTCTAGAGGCAGATATATAAACTATTAGAGCTAAATAAAAGCCTAGAGCTAAATTCTTCCATATATTGTCAAGTTATATTTGACAAGGTTTCCACGAACATTTGGTGGAGGAAATAATAATCTTTTAACTAAGTAATGTTGAAAAATTAAAATTACATGAAAACATTTCAATATATCTTTTTGCTTTCTTTCTTACCAGAGAATATTTGTTTTTCTATTTTTTTAGGTGAAACTATCATATATTTATATATTTATTTTTCAAAAAAAAATCTATCCTAATATGGAATATGGACTCTAGATACCCAAAACGATCTTGAAAAAGTAACAAAGCTAGAAGATATATATTTTCTGATTTCAAACCATATAAAGCTACAATAATTGAAACAGTGTAGTACTGTTCTAAAGGCAGATATATAAACCATTGGAGTTAAATACAAGCCTAGAGCTAAATTCTTCCCTATATTGTCAAGTTATTTTTGACAAGGTTTCCACGAACATTTGGTGGTGGAAATAATAATCTTTTAACTAAATATTGTTGAAAAATAATAATTACATGGAAAAGAATAAAATTGGACCCTTACCTAATCCCACATACAAGTATTAACTCAAACTAGATAAAAGACCTAAATATAAATCTTAAGACTATAAACTTTTAGAAGAAAATATAGTCATAAAACCTCACAACATTGAAATTGGCAGTGTTTTCTTGGATATGATTTCAATGGCACAGGCAACAGAAGAGTATACAAACTCCCTAAAAAATAAAAAAAAATTGTATATCCAAAGACAATGTAAACAGAGTTAAAAGTTACTGATAGAATGGGATAAAATATTTCCAAATGCTATATCTGAAGGTATATTAATATTCCAGCTAGAAATCCTAAAAATTAACAACAATAAAGGCAAACAATACCATTTAGAGATAGGTAAAAGACTAACATAAATAATGAATCTCCACAGATAACCAATCTTAGTTGTCTATTGGATGGAAACTCTTGTTTCTCTGGTTCTGGTGTGTGTTACCTATTTCTTCTTTGTAGTTAATCTCTTTGAGTATTTTCTCTAGTGCTGGTTTTGAAGACATAAATTCCTTCAGTTTCTGTTTGTCATGGAAGCTTCTTATTTCTCCATCTAATTTGATAGAAAGTTTTGCTGGGTAGGAAATTTTTGGCTGGAAGTTGTTTTCTTTCAGAGTTTGGAATATGTTACTCCAAGCCCTTCTGGCTCTCATAACTTGGTTTGGGAAGTTTGGAGTGATTCTAATTGGTTTGCCTCTGAATGTCACTTGGCCCTTTGCTTTTGTTGCCTTTAAGATTCTCTGCTTGGCTTCCACATTGGTCATTTTGACAATTATGTGGCGTGGGGATCCTCTTCTCCGATCCTGTCTAAAGGGAGTTCTATAAGTTTCCTGGACCTGTGTATCAACCTCTTGCTCTATGTTTGGAAAATTTTCTGCTATTACTTCCTTGAAGAGATTGTTGATCCCTTTGGTTTCACTTTCTTTTCCCTCCTCTATTCCAATTATTCTTAGGTTAGTTCTCTTAAAATGGGCCCATATTTCTTCAATGTCAGATTCCTGCTGTCGGATATTTTTTTCTAGATTAGAAACTATGCGTTCATTTTTGGAATGATCATCTTCTAAGAGCGAGATTCTGTTCTCCATGTGGTCTAATCGGTTGTTCATGCTTTGAATTGAGGCCTTTACTTCATTAATTGCATCCTTTATCTCTTTTTGGCTCTCTCTGAATTCTTTTCGAAGCACCTCTATTATTTCTACAGTTATTTTCCTGATTTGATCTTCTAGAAATCTCTGATTTTCTGTTTTATCGGGTTCTGATGTTGTGGGGTTGTGGGCATTCATTGCTCCAGTGTTATTCCTCTTTCCCATGATTTCAGAAGTTTGTGCCTTCCCTGGGTTCTTCCCTTGGGTCACTATGAATTCGCTTAAGGTGCTCTGGATCTCAAGTCTGTAGTATCTCTGACCCCACTACTCCTTTACTAGGTTGTATCACAGAATCTCCGACCCAGGGAGTCGATAGAGGCTGCTTTAGACTGTGGGGGGTGCCAGGTTGCACGTTCTCCTATGGTGTGATATCTCTGCCACCGCCACTCCCCCACCGGGTCAAGTCCCAGGGAGTACAGTACTGGGATTTCTCCTCTGTGGCCTGCAATTTGACTCACTGTTCTTGAGTACGCAGATGTAGCTGTACTGGCCTCGGTGAATTCGGTGCTGTTGCCGCCGGTGGCAATATGGCGCCGCTGCCACGCCCTCGGCTGTGAGACTGGCGTATTTTTTTCTTCTCTGGTTTTGAGTTCCACTCTGATTCCCTGCAGCGTGTGCTGAGCTCAGCCACTGGGAGCTTTAGATGCTCCCTATGCCGAAAGATCCCGCCTGGCTGTTCCGCAGCGGCTCACCTCGGCTTGCTGTAGTCGTCTGGTGAAATCGCTGCTGCCGCCGGCAGCATGGCGTTGCTGCCGCGTCCTCGGGCGTGAGGCCGGTGTATCTCTTCTGTGGCTCTGAGCTCTGTTCTCAGTCCGCTTTCTCTTTGGTGCCTGGTGATTTTTTTGTTTCTCTGGTGATGGTGTTTTCTGGCTATGAAAGGCGCTGATTTTGTGGTAATGGAGATTGGTTGTTAGCGGGGCTCTTAAGCCCCGCTTTTCTCGGTCGCCATCTTCCCGGAAGTCCCTTATTTTTATTTTTAATTTAAAAAATTTTTTTATTGCCTGTCTGGTGATGGAACCCAGAGGCACTCGACCTCCAAGCCATACCCCCAGCCCTATTTTTTATTCTTCATTTGGAAACAGGATCTCACTAAGTTGCTGAGAGCCTCACTAAGTAGCTGAGGCTGGCTTCGAACCTGTGCAATCCTCCTGTCTCAGCCTCCCAAGTGTGGGGATTACAAGCATGCACCACCTAGCCCAGCTACACCCTTCCATTTTTATTCTGTTTTATTTTTTGTTTGGAAACAGGGTCTTGATAGGTTGCTAAGGCTCTGGCTATTTTCTTTTTTTCTTTTTCTTTTTTCTTTTTCTTTTTTTCTTCTTGGTGGTACTGGGGTTCCTGGAAACCCTTCTACCTCCGGGTTACACTCCCAGACCTGTTTTATACTTTTTATTTGGAAACAGGGTCTCTTAAGCCAGCACGGCTGGCTTCGAACCTGCGCGATCCTCCTGTCTCCTCCTCCCAAGAGTGGGGATTACAAGCGTGCGCCACCACACCCAGCTCTGGCTATTTTCTGAGGTTGGCCTTAGACCTGTGATGCTCCCGGCTCAGCCTCTCAAGCACTGGGGTACAGGCATGCCCCCGTGCCTGGCTTCTTTTATGTTTCAAGGTAATTTCACCTTGCATAATTATGCATTGGGCTTCACATAACCCTTCAATTCAGGTATTACAGTTTCAGATATTAGACCCAGGGAAGAAAACTGTCAGATACTTGTTTCAGAGGGGCTGTAGTCTTCTGGCTATAAGATTACTGCTTTCTGGGAATGACACAGTGCTAAGCCATGCCCAGGTAAACAGTGGTTTGGATTTAAAAGATCTTTCTGCTTAACTGCTCTCTCCTCTCATTTTTGGCAAACCAAGCATAGATAATGTTTTAAATTTGGGGTGTAGATTTTCCTTACGAAGGAGTGCATCAGCCTGACTGTGAGGCGTTTTAAAGTATATTATTAATATTTATAATAGCTATTTGAAAGACAGCGTAACTGGCAGTTTTAGAAAGTAGGGGATGTGTTTATCCCTGGCGTGTCCATTTCTGAATCTACAACACACGGTTCTCAGCAGTTATTGGTGGGCAGTCACTAAATTGTTCCCGACAGAGAGGATTCCGTGTATATAAGATATCTAGAATAGGCAAATCTGTAAAGACAGAAAGGAGATTAGCGGCTGCCTAAGGGGTGTGGGTGTAGGAAAGCTTAGGGGGACAAGGGGTAAATGCCAATGGATTTGTTTTGCAGTGATGAAAATCTCCTAACATTGTGGTGATGGCTGCACAATTCTGTGACTTGATTAATTACTGCCAATTGAATCATATATTTTATAATTATCATTATTTTTTGTACTGGGGAATTGGAACATGGGGCATTCTACTTCTGAGGTTACAACCCCCAGCCATATTTTATTATTTTTTAATTTTATTTTATTATTTTTTTTGTGTGTGTGGTACTGAGGGTGGAGCCCAGGGGCTTTTCTACCTTCGGGCTATACTCCCAGACCTATTTTATACTTTATTTGGAAACAGGGCCCCACTAAGTTGCTGAGAACCTCACTCAGTAGCTGAGACTGGCTTCGAACCTGTGTGATCCTCCTATCTCAGCCTCCCAAGTGCAGGGATTACAAGCGTGCGCCACCACGCCTGGCTCTTAATTTTTTTAATTTTTTTTTTGTTTGTTTGGTTTTTTTGGTGGTACTGGGGTTCCTGGAAGCCCTTCTACCTCCGGGCTACACTCCCACGGGCTACACTCCCAGACCTATTTTATATTTTTTATTTGGAAACAGGGTCTCTTAAGCCAGCGGGGCTGGCTCCGAACCAGCGCAATCCTCCTGTCTCCGCCTCCCAAGCGCGGGGATTACAAGCGTGCGCCACCACGCCCGGCAATTTTTTTAATTTTTAAACAGATTCTCCCTAAATTGTGGAGGGCCTCACTCAGTAGCTGAGGCTGGCCATAAACCTGTGATCCTCCTGTCTCAGCCTCCCAAGTACTGGGATTACAGGTGTGCCCTGCCATTCCTGGCTGAATCATACAGTTTAATGGGCTTATTGTATGATGGGTGAATCATATCTTCATGAGGCTGATGTTAAAAAATACACATATATATGTAGAGAATGAGACAATAAATGGTGGGAGAGAAAGCTAAAAGGTTCGGAAATATAAAAAGATGACTCTAGCCACAGAGAGCCTGTGTGACCTGAAGGTCCACATCACCTCCAGGGAGGTGCTGAAGGAGGTGGGTGATAAGAACACCATCTAAAGTGGTCAAATTTTGCTGCCACTGATGCAGTTGCCACCATCTCTGAAGATTCTTCTGTGATCCAGAACGTTCTGTCTCTCTTGCCTGCAGGCAGGCCGAAGCACCCCCTTATCCTCCAGAACATACAAAGTGGACATCAGCACCTTAAGAGCCACCTCCACTGTTCACTGGAGTCCCGTCCTGCTGTGATGACTTGACGCTAAGCAGCTCTTAGAACTGGAGCTCATAAGGAGCCACAGTGCAGACGTTCGTTCCCGGAGCTCGTCCACTGATGATTTCCTTGGGACTGATTCCAACCCAGCCCTTTCTGCTGGAAGTTTGGCCAGGCCTGGGCACAGTGATATTGTCACATCCTTCCTGTTGCCGCGGGAGAATGGCCGGAAGATGTGAGGGCATCTGGGGTTCTGCGAGGCTGAGCTCCTTTGCCTTTAAGGTCCACTCGTCTGCTCTGGCCAGCCCAAACCTGCCACCTTGGATTGATTGATTGATTGATTGATTGGTGGTACTGGGGTTCCTGGAAACCCTTCTACCTCCAGGCTACACTCCCAGACCTATTTTTATATTTTTATTTGGAAACAGGGTCTCCTAAGCCAGTAAGGCTGGCTTCGAACCTGCACGATCCTCCTGTCTCCACCTCCCAAGCGTGGGGATTACAAGCGTGCGCCATCACGCCCGACTCGCCACCTTGGATTTAATTTGCTTCAATTTTACTTGGAGCCAGGTGTGGTAGCACATGCCTATAATCCCAGTACTTGGGGGGCTGAGGCAGGAGGATCACCGACTCAAAGTCAGCCTCAGCAACTTAGTGAGACCCTGTTGCCAAATAAAAAAATAAAATAGGGCTGGGAATGTAGCTCAGAGATAGAATGTCCCTGGGTTCAATCCCAGTACTCCTTCACACACACACACACACACACGCATGCATGCACGCACACACACACACACACACACACACACACACACACACATATTTAGAAATGTGCAAAGTGGCAGCTGTTTGTGCTTTGGGGAACTGGATGGGTTTCCTTAATCAAGACCTTTCTTTCTTTCTTTTTTTTTTTTTTTTCTGGTACTGGGGCCCTTCTACCTCTGGGCTATACTCCCAGACCTATTTTATACATTTTTATTTTTTGGAAACAGGGTCTCTTAAGCCAGCGTGCGCGGCTGGCTTCGAACCTGCGCGATCCTCCTGTCTCCGCCTCCCAAGCGCGGGGATTACAAGCATGCGCCACCACGCCCGGCTAATCAAGACCTTTCTGTACATGTGGCGAGGGGCCCTCAAGGGTGACCACCATGCCAGGTACCGAGTGGTGAAAGAGTTGACAGTCATGGGTCTTTCAGCCCCAGTTTGTATAATCCTTTGTGTTCTTAACACTGGGTTCCAGGGCCTGCCTGGAAACCACGCTGCTTCCTGGTCTCCCACTGCCGAGGTCATTCTCCTTGGTGATCCCATGGTGCGGCAGTGGTTCCCAACTTAGTGCCTCCCTCATGGCAACAAGTGTTCTGGTTCTCATGTCTCACTCGGCAGTGGAGGGAGAGGAGAAGCTTCAGGAACAGCCGGAGGGCCA
Organism: Muscardinus avellanarius; assembly: GCF_963383645.1. Taxonomy (NCBI): domain Eukaryota; kingdom Metazoa; phylum Chordata; class Mammalia; order Rodentia; family Gliridae; genus Muscardinus; species Muscardinus avellanarius. The sequence goes on along the minus strand of NC_137789.1, from coordinate 151,036,396 downwards.
GTCGGTGGCAGATCCCAGGACTCTCTTGCCCCGTTCAGCTCCTGCTCCCCACGAGGTTTGGCCTGGGCATTTCCTGCGCCCCTGGGCCCAGAGATCATCGCATTAAATGCCATAGACTGTGGTCTTTTAAAGGGGTTGTGTTGGCTTTTTGTCTCTGTGGCCAAAGTACCTGACAGAAACCGTTGGGAGCATTGTTAGCCATCAGCCTTGAGGTCACCCCGACCTGCCTTGTGGGGCACAAACTGCCCAAGTGGAGATTTCTGCATTCTGACAAATCTCCAAGGCCCAGATGACATCAATAAGCAAAGACCCTGACGACTTCCTCAATTCCCAGAATTTTACCTTTTCGTTGCCTGATTCATTTGTGACCACCTTGATGCTTTTCCCTGACTCGCCCCGTGACGGCTTTGCTGTATCCTGTGATTATAATGCTTTGGTTAAAACTCTCTCGATAAACTGGGCTTGGTGGCACATGCTTGTAATCCCAGTACTTGGGGGGCTGAGACAGGAGAATCGCAGGTTCGAGGCTAGCCTCTTCTACTTGTGAGGCCCTCTGCAACTTTGTGAGACCCTGTTTCAAATAAAAGAATAAAAAATAGAGCTTAGGGTGTAGCTTAGAGGTAGAATGTCCGGAGTTTAATCCTCAATACCACAAAAAACAAAAAAACAAAAAAACAAAATCTCTCAATAAAAGCTAGACACTGATGAAAGTACAGAGAGGAGAGATATCTCCTCCCAGCTCCCTCTGCTGTCTTGTTTCTCTAATAATAATTTTTTATAAAATTATTATAACTCCATTGTCATTCATGAGAGAGATCTCCAATCAGTCAACAACAACACCATCTGCTACAAAGAACAACTTAGAAGAGGAAGGATTTACATTGTCTCACAGTTTTAAAGGATTCAGTCCATGGTCATCCAGCTCCATTGCTCTGAGACTGAAGAAAGCTGCTCAACTCGTTGCAGCTGGAAGCAGAGAGAGAAAGAAATACAATAAAGGGTCAGGGACAGGAGCGTGCTCAAGGCCACCTATTTGCTCCAGCCCTGTTCCACCTGCTTATAGTTTTCACCACCTCCCAGTAGTCCATTCAGTTACCAATGGATTACTCCACCAGATGGATTAATTCACCGATGAGTCAGTACTCATGATCCAACCACTGCCTAAAAGCCCCTCCTCCGAACCTTACTCCACTGGGGACCAGGCTCTCAACACATGAGCTTTGGGGGGACATTCCAGACGGAAGCAGTAACAGAGTCTTCTCTGTCCCTTTTCCTTGTAACCACAAAGTCCCTACCTGGACCACATTGTAGAAGTCGTTTAGATCTGAGTAGGAAGGCAGCATGGGTGGGTAGCGATGGCCAGGAGAGAAGATGATGGCCAGGAGAGATGAATTTAGTCACCCCTCACCTGGACCCTGCCTGGACACCAGCCTGAGGTGGGGAGCAGAGGAACCCACATTTTCTACAAGTTTCTCGCCCTTCCTCCTTGTCTTCGGGTATTAGGAGGGAAGACTGGGTAGCAGCATCGTCAGACAGACATTGCTTGTCTTGGTCAAGTTGTCCTCTAAATTAAATGTCTTACTTCATGTTGAGATGGGGACTCATATTGTCACCAATTAACTAGAGGAGAAACAGGCTTCAAAAGGTTAAGAACAAGCCAGCAGTCACAGGATATTGAGTGAGGAAGCTCAGATTGAGACCCACCTATCCAACTCCAGAGCTGACTCTACCACTACCCTTAAAATGCCTGGGATGGAGCCAGGCGTGGTGGCGCACGCTTGTAATCCCAGCATTCGGGAGGCTGAGACTGGAGGATCAGGGTTTGCGGACAGCCTCAGCTACTTAGTGAGGCCCTTTGCAACTCAGTGAGACCCGGTTTCAAAATAAAAAATAAAAAATAGGGCTTTGGGTGTAGCTTGGAGGTAGATACCCCTGGGTTCCATCCCCAGTACTATTAAAAAAAAAATGCCTGGGATGAACAGTGTGGCCCAGTCAAAAGGACATGCGAGATCTGAATAGGAGTTTTGTCTACACTGCAGGATCCTGGAGGCTGCCCATAGAACTGAAGGATTGGGAGCCAGGGACTTGAAACTCAGCGCAACAGGGTGCTGTTGACAACATCTGAGTAACAGGGTAAGCCTTGATGTGTTGGGGGAATAATGAATGGGTGCAGAGAATTGTCCCACTCCAAGTAGAACGTTCCAAAGTCCAAGAAGCCCTGGCCACAGTCCTTGCCCTCAACACTCCTGGGCTGGAGGGAAGGACAGGAGGGAGTGAAGGCAGAATTAAATATGTATGGTACAGTGGGTTTAGAACTTGCTAATTGGCAACCCCAAGGCCAAATCCGGCCCCGCAGATGGGTTTTGTTAGGCCAGCCTAGTTTTTTTTTTTTGTTTGTTTGTTTGTTTGTTTGTTTTTGTGGGTCTGGGGAAGGAACCCAGGAGGCATTTTACCTCCGAGCTACAGCCCCTGCCCTATTTTTTATTCTTTATTTTGAAACCGGGTCTCACTGATTTGCAGAGGGCCTCACTAAGTAGCTGAGGCTGTCCGCGAACCGTGATCCTCCAGTCTCAGCCTCCCAAATGCTGGAATTACAAGCGTGCGCCACCATGCCCCGCTAGGCCTGCCTAGTTTAAAAAATTATTTCAAAATATTTCAAAAAATTTTATAGGAACAGATTTCTGGTCTTTCTTGAAAATCAGAAACCACAACCCCGGGGCTGTGTCCGCACATGGCAGCCAGAGCCTAGGGCTGAGCATCAGGCCTGTCTTACTCTTGCCTGTGGCGAGTAGCTCCGCCCCCGGCCGGCCTCTGTGACTGGGAGATCCAGGTGTGGAAGTCCTGTGATGACCCAGAGCAGACCCCAGGCGGGGGAACCCGAGGGGACCTCCACATTTGAACTCTAGCTCCCTGGAGGACACGAGATAGATGTTCCTCTTCCTGCGTCCCTGTAGGCAACGTTGCATGTAAGTTTGCTGCTCAGGAGGAAGAGGGAATCAGACATGTAGACCCAGAGTGACTGGGGTCTGGGTCGGGCGGAGGAGTCTGGCATATCAGTAACTGGGAAACTATATGCATCACACAGGGCTCTTCAGACATAGAAGTGTGTGTGTGTGTGTGTGTGTGTGTGTGTGTGTGTGTGTGTTGTGGTACTGGGGATTGAATCCAGAGGCATTCCACTTCTGAGCTATACTCCCAGCCCTATTTTGTTTTTTGTTTTGAAACGGTCTCACTAAGTTGCTGAGGGCCTAAGTTGCTAAGGTTGGGCTCAAATCTGCGATCGTGTCTCAGCCTCTCGAGTACTGAGCTTATAGGTATGTACCATCATGCCCAATGTGTGTGTGTTTTCTTTTTTGGTACTAAAGATTGAACCCAGGGGCATTCTATAGGGTATTGTTAAGTTGCTGAGGCTAACCTCAGCTAACCTCAAACCGGCGAATCTCCTGACTTGGCCTCCCAAATAATGGAATTATAGTCATGTGCCACCATGTGTGTGTGTGTGTGTGTGTGTGTGTGTGTGTGTGTGTTTTGTGATAACAGGGATGGAACCCAGGGGCATTCTACCTCAGAGCTACACCCCTGCCTTATTTATTATTATTATTATTATTATTATTTTGAAATAGGGTCTCACTAAGTTGCAGAGGGCCTCACTAAGTAGCTGAGGCTGTCACTGAACTGCAATCCTCTGGTCTCAGCCTCCCGAATGCTGGGCTTACAGCTACCACACCCAGATGTGTGTTTTTTGGTTTTTTTTTTTTTTTTGTGTGTGTGTGTGTGTGTGTGTGTGGTACTGGAGTGGAACCCAGAGGCCTTCTACCTCTGGGCTATACTCCCAGTCCTATTTTATATTTTATTTGGAAACAGGGTCTCACTAAGTTGCTGAGAGCCTCACTCAGTAGCTGAGGCTGGCTTCGAAACTGCACGATCCTCCTGTCTCAGCCTCCCAAGCGCGGGGATTACAAGCGTGCGCCACCACGCCTGGCTATGCACGTGTGCTTTTAATAGACTTATTTTAAGGAGCTGGCTCACGTGACTGTAGGGTGATGAGGTGGAAATCCATAGAGCGGGCCATCAGGCTGGACACAGGTGGGAGCTAACACAGTCCTAGGGCAGATTCACATCCAGGAAACCAGCTTTTGTTCACAGCGTTTACAAAAAGATTGGACAAGGACACAAACAAGGAAGGTCATCTCCTTGATTTAAAGGCAGCGGACTGTAGACGTGGACTACTTCTGCAAAATACCTTCACGGTAACCTCTGGCGTTTGATGAAGTAGCTGGGTCCTATTGCCTAGCCAAGCTGACACATAAAATTACCCCCCAGCCCAGAGGTAGAATGCGCCTGGGTTCAATCCCCTGCTCCACGATGCAACAAAACAAAAAGTAGCCGGGCGTGGTGGGCACGCTTGTAATCCCCGCGCTCGGGAAGCAGAGACAGGAGGATCGCGCAGGTTCAAAGCCAGCCGCTCTGCTTAAGAGACCCTGTTTCCAAATAAAAAGTATAAAATAGGTCTGAAAGTGTAGCCCGGAGGTAGAAGGGTTTCTAGGAACCCCAGTACCACCAAAAAAAAAAAAAAAAAAAAAAAGTAGCCGGGCGTGGTGGCGCACACTTGTAATCCCAGCACTTGGGAGGCTGAGACAGGAGGATCGCACAGGTTCAAAGCCAGCCTCAGCTACTTAGTGAGGCTCTCAGCAACTTAGTGAGACGCTGTTTCCAAATAAAGTATAAAATAGGTCTGGGAGTATAGCCTGGAGGTAGAAAGCCCCTGGGTTCCGTCCCCAGTAACACACACACACACACACACACACACACACACACACACAAAACCAAGAAGTAACACCCACACTGTGCACACTGTGGTAAGAGGAAGGTACGTGGAAGACCTCAGTGGCTAAGAGGGCAGGGGACGAGATGAGTCAGTGTCATGGGGTGGAGAACTGGAGCCGGCGGGTGCTCAGGTGCAAAGGTGCCCACAGGGGAGGATGGGTGGACGGGGGTGTGGGAACCAGGTGGGAACTGGCTGTCAAGATATTTTATAATAAAAGGGATTAAACTGAGATCAAGATATTTGATAAATAAAAGGGGATTAAACTGAGGTTGTTTCCTTTGGGGGTTGCAGTTTGTGTAGGCTAAGGAGAAGGAAGGGAGCAACTGAAAGAAAGAGATAAAGCAAAGGAACGGGGGAGCGGCCCAGTTCCTCCGTGTTCTCAGCTCTTGAGGGCCAAGCTCCGGGGACAGAGGCAAAGGAAAGTTCTAGAACCTTCTAGAGGAGATGCCTTTCTAGCCCCCTCTGCATACCCTGCAGGCCGGCTTCCAGTTGACGAGACACTCTTGCCCTATTGGTCCAGGTTCTCCTGTCCAGGGCCTGTGGCTGCTGTCCTCCCACTGGTGCCGGGTGGGCGCCATGGCCAGCCCCTGCTCCCTCCCGAGGTGCTGCCCCTCCTCCCCGCTCACACAAAGTGTAACGGGGGAAATTCAGGTCTTCCTTACACGTCTATTGTGGGTTGCCACTGTTTTTTGAGCTATGTGTGGAAGGAGGCTCCACAGTTGTTTCCAGGCTCAGGGCCGGCGCTCTCAAGCGGGCAGGATGTGGCGGCACAGGCCGGGGGCAGGGGAGCGGCTAGGAAGGGCACCGCATCGCAGAGGGCGTGTGTGCCCGCTGGAGCTTTGTGTTGCCTCAAAGTTCAAAACATGCTGGAACACGGAAAGGAAGGTATTTGCCTGAGTGACTAAGACATGTTCCAGCATTTCCCACAGGCTCCTGCACATCCCAAAATAACTGCGGCCCTGGATCGCGGCCGTGGGCATATGATTACATTTGTATAATGTTACAGAGCAGCGGGCGGACAGGCCACACTCACACGGGGGCTCGCAGGAATGCGCGGCCCACAGCAGAGGCCCAGGCCGGGCTGGCTGGCTGGCCGGGAGGAATTCCGAGGACAGGAGGACAGAGACGGCTATGGGGACAAGCACGCGCTTCCCAGAATCCCCTGGACCACCAGAGCTGGTGCAGTGCCCACCCTCCACAGATGGCAGGAAAAGTCCCAGAGAGGAGACATATCTGGGGTTACAAGAGGAAACTGGTGGGAGAGCCGACCCTAAACCTTCATCTCCTGAAGATGGCACTCTGAAGAAACCTCCACTTAATATTGAAATAATAATTTGCGTGTGGGGGGTACTAGAGGTTGAACCCAGGGCCATTTACCTCTGATTTATACCCCAATATATATATTTTTTGCAGTACTGGGGATGGAACCCAGGAGCATTCTACCTCTGAGCTACACCTACAGCCCTATTTTTTATTCTTTATTTTTGTTTTATTTGTGGTACTGGGGGTGGAACCCAGAGGCTTTCTACCTCCGGGCTATACTCCCAGACCTATTTTATATTTTATTTGGGAACAGGGTCTCACTAAGTTGCTGAAAGCCTCACTAAGTAGCTGAGGCTGGCTTCGATCCTCCTGTCTCAGCCTCCCAAGCACGGGGATTACAAGCGTGTGCCACCAAGCCTGGCTTATTTTTTATTTTGAAACCAGGTCTCACTGAGTTGCAAAGAGCCTCACTAAGTAGCTGAGGCTGGCCACGAACCACGATCTTCCTGTCTCAGCCTCCAAAATGTTGGAATTACAAGCATGTACCACCATGCCTGGCTCTACCCCCAGTCCTTTTTAAATTTTGAAACAGGGTCTTGTTAAGTTGCTGAGGCTATCTTCGAACCTACAATTCTCCTGTCTCAGCCCCAAGAACTGGGATTACAGGTATGCTCCAGTGGGCCCGGCTGGAATCATAAAATCTTAAATCATATGGACTTTTTTTTTTGGTGGTGGTGGGGATCAAACCCCATAAATACTAAGCAGGGGATCTATCACCGAGCTCCTCAAAGGGACATTTAAGAGCCCCCTAGCACTGGATGTGATGGCGTATGCCTCTAATCCCAGTATTTAGAAGTCTGAGTCAGGAGGATGGCAGGTTCAGGGCAGCCTCAGCAAGTAGTGAGATTCTCATCAACCCAGAGAGACTCTATTTCAAAAGAAAAATAAAATAGGGCTAGGGTGTAACTCGGAGGTAGAATGCCCCTGGGTTCAATCCCAGGAACACACATCACACACACACACACACACACACACACACACACACACACACACCTAGACACAACAGCAAAAAAAACTGGGGAGCCAGGCCTTAATCTCAGAACTTGGGAGGCTGAGACAGGAGGATTGTGCAGGTTCAAAGCCAGCATCAGCTACTTAGGGAGGCTCTCAAAAACTCAGTGAGACCCTGTTTCCAAATAAAATATAAAGTAAAAGCTAGACGTGGTAGAGCATGTTTGTAATCCCAGCATTTGGGAAGCTGAGATAGGAGGAATGCAGTTTGCGGACAGCCTCAGCTACTTAGTGAGGCCCTCTGCAACTCAGTGAGACCCTGTTTCAAAATAAAGAACAAAAAATAGGGCTGGGGGTATAGTTTAGAGATAGAATGCCCCTGGGTTCCACCCCCAGTACCACAAAAATAAATAAATAAATAAATAAATAAATAAATAAATAAGTAAGTCTGGGAATGTAGCCTGGAGGTAGAAAGCCCTGGGTTCCATTTCCCAGTACAAAAAAAAAAGAAAAACTGGGCTCCGGCAAATAGGTCAAAGGGTGCTGAATGTTTTGGGAAAGTCTGAGAAGGAACTTAAGGTCCAAATAGGGAAGCTTCACAAGGGCTCAGGGCGAGCAGGATCTGGAAAGGAGGGTGGGGAGGGATGGAGGACAGTGGCGGGAGTGGCTGGAGTGGGGGGTGCATGGAGGTGAGAGGGAGGAGGGGGCGCAGCAGAAAGCCTGGCACCAAGCCGGGGATGCAGGCCGCACGTGGCTTCCAGCGTGGACCCCATCACTTAGGCGTCCGACTTTAGATGACATCCCACTGTACTCATCATTAGCTGCCGAAATCATTGCTGAAAATGCATTTCCTACACCTTCCCTACCAGACGTCCAGCTCTGCCACACAGCACTGTAGACGCCAGCTGTCCTTCCTCGGGCCACAGGGCTGCCCGGGCTGCGGCTCATGCCTCTGCCCACACCACATGGGAGATCCCTGCTACCCATTCAAAATACAGGCTACACTCCCAGAACTTTTTTTTTTTTTTTTTTTTTTTTGGTGGTACTGGGGTTCCTGGAAACCCTTCTACCTCTGGGCTACACTCTCAGACCTATTTTTTTTTATATTTTTTTATTTGGAAACAGGGTCTCTTAAGCCAGCATGGCTGGCTTCGAACCTGCGCAATCTTCCTGTCTCTGCCTCCCAAGCGCAGGGAATTACAAGCGTGTGCCACCACACCCGGCCCAGACCTATTTTTTAATACTTTATTTTGAAACAGGGTCTCACTAAGTTGCTGAGATCCTCACTTAGTAGCTGAGCTGGCTTCGAACCTGTGCAGTTCTCCTGTCTCAGCCTCCCAAGCACGGGGATTACAAGCATGTGCCATCACACCCAGCTTAACACCTGTCAATTTCAAGTCAGGGGTCACTTGTAGTAATGCCATGGCACTTGCTTTATCTGGGAGATAGGAAGAATCCCATAGGATTTTTTTGTGGGGGAGGAATAGGAGTACTAGGGATTGACCCTAAAGGCATTTGCCTCCAAGTTACACACCTGCCCCTTTAAGGCTTTTTGTTATTGTTGTTGTTTTGTTTTGTATTTTAAACTGACTTGCTAAATTCTAAGGTCCTTGCTAAGTTGATGAAGCTGGCCTCAAACCCCGATCCTCGTCTCAGCCATCTAAGCATTAGGATTATAGGTGTGTGCCACGGTGCCCAGCCTTCCCATAGTAGTGCGTGCGTGTGTGTGTGTGTGTGTGTGTGTGTGTGTGTGTGTATACGGTGCTGAGGATGGAACCCAGGGGCACTACCTCTGTGTTACACCTCCAGCCCTCTTTTTTTTTTTTTTGGTGGTACTGGGTTCCTGGAAACCCTTCTACCGGGCTACACTCCCAGACCTATTTTATATTTTTATTTGGAAACAGAGTCTCTTAAGCCAGCGAGGCTGGCTTTGAACCCGCACGATCCTCCTGTCTCCACCTCCCAAGTGCGGGCCGCCACGCCCGGCCCCAGCCTTTTTTAAAATTCTTTATTTTTGAAACAGGGTCTCCTGAGTTGCTGAGGGCCTAAGTAGCTGAGGCTGTCTGAAAACCATGATCCTCCTGTCTCAGCCTCCCAAGCACTGGGATTACAAGTGTGCGCCCCCACGCCTGGCTCCAAGACTAAGGCTGTCTTTGCTGCTGTGTGCACCTGGATTCAGATCCTTGCTTTGCTCCTGGCTGTGAGGTGAGAGCCTCACTTCCTGTTCCCTTACTTGTTGTTGTTGTTGTTGTTGTTGTTGATGTTGTTGTTGTTGATACTGGGATTGAACCCAGGGGCATTCTACCTATATGCCCCAGCTCTTTTGAAAAAGTCGATATTTTATTTTTTGGTGGTACTGGGAGTGGAACCCAAGGGCTTTTCTACCTCCAGGCTATATTCCCAGACCTATTTTTTTTAATACTTTATTTGGAAACAGGGTCTCACTAAGTTGCTGAGAGCCCCACTCAGTAGCTGAGGGTGGCTTTGAACCTGTGCGATCCTCCTGTCTCAGCCTCCAAGCACTGGGATTACAAGTGTGCGCCACCACGCCCGGCCTAAAAGTCGATATTTTAAAAGAGGACCCCACTAGTTACTGTGCACTGGCCTCATACTGACAATCTCTTTACCTGTTAAATGGGGAGGCTAGTAACAGCTGACTCTTCTCTGCCAGGTGCCACTTTTAACTCTGAATTTTATTTATTTATTTTGGTGGTACTGGGTTCCTGGAAACCCTTCTACCTCCGGGCTATACTCCCAGACCTATTTTATATTTTTATTTGGAAACAGGGTCTCTTAAGCCAGCGAGGCTGGCTTCGAACCTGCGCCATCCTTCTGTCTCTGCCTCCCAAGTGCAGGGATTACAAGTGGTACCACCACGACCGGCTCCCAGCCCAATTTTTTATTCTTTATTTTGAAACAGGGTCTCACTGAGTTGCAAAGGGCCTAAGTAGCTGAGGCTGTCTGCGAAAAGGAATCCTCCTGTCTTAGCCTCCCAAATGTTGGGATTACATGTGTGTGCACCACCATGTCCACGTCCAGCTTCAATGTTTTCTGAAGGGTAGTGGGAGCCAGGCATGGTCGTGTATGCTTATAATCCCAGTCAGTACTTGGGAGGCTGAGAGAGGAGAACGGCAGGCTCGAAGCCAGCCTCCACAACTTAGGCCCTTTGTTACTTGGTGAGACTTTGAAAAAAAAAAATTCCAGGCATAGTGGCACACACCTGTAATCCCAGTACTTGGAAGGTGGAGACAGGATAGCAGGTTCAAGGCCAGCCTTAGCCACTTAGACTCTGTTTCAAAATGAAATGGAAAAAAAAAAACGTGCTGGGGGGTTTAGCTAAAAGGTAGAATGCCCCTGGAGTTCAATCCCCAGTACCTCCTCCTCAAATAGGTCCATGGGAATAGCTCAGAGGTAGAATGCCTCTCGGTTCAATCCCCAGTACCACCAAAAACAACAAAAAAAGGGTTACCAGGATGATAAAATAAGCCACAACTCCTTGACAGTAGATTCCCAGGAAGCATCGAACCTCCAAATCCTACAGGGGCCAAGACAATTATGTTAGTAAGAGCCTTGTGGCCAGCCCTATACCAGCCCCCACGCAAGGCCCAGAGCCCACCAACTCGGCAAACAACTCTGCTCTTGATGCCCGTTTTCACCTAACTTAAGATGAGTGAAAGTATTCTAACTACATAAAAGAGCTACTCATGATATTTGGTGATAACAACATCATCAACCTAATTTGGTAAGCACTCCAGGAGCCTTAACATCGGCAGTCCATTGAGATTAGATGCCCAAGTCACAAAACGAAGTGGTCACGGCCTTTTATCTTTGGTTCATTTTAAAAATAGTCCAGCAGGTTTCTTTTGCTACTTACACGTTCAAGTTTCTAGAATCAGAATCAGTGGCATGTCGGCTTGTCCTCCACAAATGAGTGCACTCAGGAATGATGCTGGCAGACTCCCAGCGGAATGACTTCAACCTTTCTCAGCAAGCTAAGAGTGGCAAGTACAGCAGTGTGTATTTTTGTGTGGCATCGTCAGGCACCAATATTAAACCCCATCCAGTCATGAGAAATTCAACTCGGCGACCTGTGTTCACGGAGAGCTCCAAGGTCTCGGGCCTTTCCCTTCAACTCTGTATGGGGCTGTGGTCCTTCCCGAGCGCTAAAGGCACTGCCACCAGTGACCTTCTGCCCCGTGGCTTCCGAGTACATCTGGCCCCTGTCCCCAGAAGCTTCTAGGAACCCAGTCTGGGGAGACAACCTGGTCCCGATCTAGGCTGGTGACTCAGAGGTACCAGATCAAGATGACCCCAAGGCTCTCGGAGCACATTTCCCACCCAGTGACGTGGACTCTCTGGATCACTTTGGCAATCAATCGTGGCTTCCCTGGGAACCTCCTCAGCCCATGGCGCGGCCCGAGGCCGGTGGGCAGCACCTCGGTGCTGGCTGGGGAAGTCTGAAAGGGTGGGGCAGGTGCACTCCATTACCCGAGTCCACAGCCCTGAGCCTTCCCAGGTTCCAGCTGTATCTGAGACTAAAGAGTGACCAAGTTCTCTAGAACTGGGCAGGTGGAGACGCGAGGAATCCCAGAGCCTGTAAATGCATTTGCCTTTTTCTTTTATGGTACTGAGGATTGGACCCAAGGGCTTTCTACATCTGAGATATACCCCCAGCCCTATTTTCTTTCTTTCTTTTTTTTCTTTCAGTACTGGGGATAGAACCCAGGGGCATCCTCCAAGCTATACCCCAGCCCTTTTTTTATTCTTTATTTTGAAAAAGGGTCTGAGTTGCAGAGGGCCTAAGTAGCTGAGGCTGTCCGCGAACCATGATCCTCCTGTCTCAGCCTCCCAAATGCTGGGATTACAAGTGTGTGCCACCACACCCATCTGCGCCACCATTTTTTTTTTTTTGGTCCTGAGACTTTAACTCAGGCAGGGGCATTCTATCTCCAAGCTATATTCCCGGCTGTATTTTATTTTATTTTAATTTTGTTAGGTTAATGAGAGTCTCACTACTTGCTGAGGCTGTCCTTGAACCTGTGATCCTCCTGTCTTAGCCTTCCAAGCACTGGGATTACAAACCTGTGCCACCACACCTGGCAGTGTCCACCATTTCTTTTAATTAAAACTATGAACAGATAATCTTGATGCTACCACTTTTGTCAATTTTTTAAAAATCATCATAAGCTGGGCGTGGTGGCACATACTTGTAATCCCCGCGCTTGGGAGGCTGCGAAAGGAGGATCGCGCAGGTTCTCAGCTGGTTTAAGAGACCCTGTTTCCAAATAAAATATATTTTTAAAAATAGGTCTGGGAGTGTAGCCAGAAGGTAGAAGGCCCCTGGGTTCCATCCCCAGTATCACCAAAAAAAAAAAAAAAAAGCAATAAGCCAGGCCTGACTGCGCATGCTTGTAATCCCAGCACTTAGGAGGCTGAGACAGGAGGATCACACAGGTTTGAAGCCAGCCTCAGCTACTTAGTGAGGCCCTCAGCAACTTAGTGAGACCCTGTTTCCAAACAAAATATAAAATAGGTCTGGGAGTATAGCCCGGAGGTAGAAAGCCCCTGGGTCCACCCCCAGTACCACACACACACAGAAAAAATGAATAATAAATCACACTGGGGGTGTAGCTTGGATGTAGAATGACCCTGGGTTTCATCCCCAGTACTGAAAAAAAAAAAAAAATCACCCACAAAAACCATTTGAGTTATATAATTACTTTATTTTAATTTCTTCAGTTGTAACAATAAAGTCACCCAGCATAGATATTCCTATGGCTCCTTATACATCTTCTATCTAAAGTTAAATATTTGAACTAAGAGATGAAAATCATCCCATTAAAATGGCAACACTTTTGAAAAACTGGGTTTCATATTTGTGATGGGAAACCGACTCTCCACCTCCCCAACCCTCCTGCAGCACGCAGCCATGGTGAGCACGTGGTGCCCATGTGGAATGGCAACGTGGTCAACCTTGCGACGTCTTCATCTACACAGAGTAAGAACCCAGAAGAAAAGCATCATCTCCCTTCCAGCCCTTGTGTTAGCATTTTGCCTCCACCCAAGTTACTGTGTCCCAAGTGCCTACGAGTAATAAAATCAACTGACTTAAAGTCCCTGAAATGCATGCAACTTAAAATTCTCTAGAGCACACACAGCTGTTTGGAGTCTCTGAAGTCTGACTTCTCTGGGAGGGGCCTACGGCGCGGCTGCCGTGCTGCCAGGGTTTGGAGCTGTGGCTTCTTTGGCTTCTGCTGGTTGGGCCTCGGTTTGGGGACCTTCGTTTCCAGCACTTTTCTTCTCCTTATCCGCTGCCACGGCGCCCATCCCTATGATTTCCTGCAGTGGCTGATCCGTCTCAAGGTTGCTGGGCTGGAGTTCATAGACCTGGACTTGACCCGGGACATCGATGGCTTTCTGTTCAAGTCTCTCCAGGATGGTCTGGACCTTCCTGACGCCGTCTCTCCTGGCCTGACGCACATCCGCCCGTCCCTCGGGGTCCACGGAGTCCAGGGCCAGCAGCTCTTTGGTCAGGTATTCTTCGATCATCAGGTACTTCTTGTCAGTCTTCTTGCCTTCAAAGTTGTCGACGGCCTGTTCCAGCCCCTGGACCTTCTCCAGGATGGCTTCTACCTTCAGCACGCCGGGATGCTTTGGGGGGGCCTCAGCTTCTCCTTGCTTTGGGGGTGCAGCTTCTGCGGGCACAGGGCTAGGGGTTGCCCTCTCTTCTGCAGCCACACTCTTCGGGGGAGAGGGGACGGCGGGAGGGGCAGGGCTGGGAGCAGGACACGGGATGGGAGCCGAGGAAACCTTTACTTCCACTTTCTCGGTGGGAGGGGGCGGCTTCTGGGAAGCAGGCCGGGAATCCGCCTCCTTGCGGACCACCTGAATTGGGATGTGTCCAGGAAGGAGCTCGGGTCCAGCTGGGCCTGGCTTACTTTCTGGCTTGTTTTCGGGCTGGGCGGCGGGTGGAGACTCTCGGTGTGTCATGGGCTGCTCAGAAAAAGAGAAAACGATACAAAGATACTCTTAATAACTGGCTGAAAGTCACAGGCGATTGGTTATTTATAGCCAGTACCAATTAGAAAGAGAATTGGGGAATGGCTTTTTTCTCTTCCTTTAAAAAAGTTTAATCATATAAAAGATTTTCAAAGTCAACCAACAGCCAAAACAAAAACTTGGTCTGTGGCCAAACCCTTTGCTAAGCCGCCACCAATCACTGTGGCCAGGGGTCCATTATCGCTCCCGAACGCCTCGCTCTGTAGATGGTGTTCTTACGGCAAAAAGAAAATCAGAATGACTTTCTAAAGAAGAACAGCAACACCTCACGCTGACTGCTGAGCGAGGTTTGCCGGGAGCGGAGTCTTGACAGACTGCGGCTCAGAGCACAGCCATGGAGTCGCTGCCACCGCCCCCCTCCTCACTGCACAGCCAGCCTCATGCCCCGGGTGACCTTCCATCTCCTATTCCAGAGAAGAAATTATATTCTTTTTTTAAACCCATGACAGCCTAGAGTTTTCTGCCCAAACTAAGGTATTTTGGGGGAATCGGCAGCATTCTCCAAATAGTTAACCGTAGCATTCTGCTCCAGCACATGTGAGCCGGAGCCCACCGCTTGGAAAACACTTGCTGTCGTGTTTCGGGGTGAAGGGGCAGGACGTCTGCAGCTGACTCAGTTAAAATACAGAGTTCATACTCAGAGCGAGGGAAGCGCAAAGCAAACGCGGCAGAGGGGACCATAAGTCGGGCGAAGGGCAGATGGGACCTCTTTGTGTTCATTTTTTAACTCTTCCATAAGGTTGAAATTATTACATTAAAAGAGTTAAAATGAGGCTATACCTCAGAGGTAGAATGTCCCTGGGTTCAATCCCCAGTACCACACACATACAAAAAAAAGAGACCCTGTTTCCAAATTAAAAAAAAAAAAAAAAGTATAAAATAGGTCTGGGAGTGTAGCCCGGAGGTAGAAGGGCTTCCAGAAACCCCAGTACCACCAAAAAAAAAAAAAAAAAAAAAAAAAAAACAACAACAACAAAAAAAAACGTTGTAGAGAACTTGCCTGGCATGGACAAGGCCCTGGGTTCATTCCCCAGGATTGCAAAAAAAAAAAGGAAGAAAAAAAATTTTTTTAAGTGAGGGTGCTCTGTGTTCAAGGCCCTGGACAGTGTCGCTGTTTGTAGAAAAAGAATCCCCACATTTATTAACAAGGAGCTTTTGTTTTAAAAACTGTGGTAAAGATCTGGCTGAGACAAGAGAAACACAGTTTCGAGGCCAGCCTCAGCAACCTAATGAGACCCTGTTTCAAATAATAAAAAGGGCTGTAGTTCAGAGGAAGAGGCATCTAGGTTCAATCCTCAGTACCAACAATAACAACAAAACCTGGGGTAAAGATCTAATCCAGCAGCTCCAGCTGCAGTAGGAGAGGACCAGGGCCACTCAGCGTCCCGCTGCTAAGCTGCTCAGTCTAAATGACCTCCTCCTCTAGCAATCAGCACCCCAGGCCTCCACCGGAGAATGAGCAGGCTTGTGCCGGGACCTTTCCTAGGCCAGGGTGGCTTCCTGCCCACCAGGGCTGGCCGATGCATCAGCCAGAGACCATGGCACCCTGCTGGGGAAAAAAGGTATCAGATGTGGTCCTTGTCATCAGGGAACACGCAAAGCACCATGAGAGGATGAGCAGGTTTCGTGGAAGAGACGAGACTGGAGACTGGCTGGTCCTTTGAAGAGTGGGGGGTGGGGTGGGGGACTGGGACTGTGAGGGCAAGTCAGGCACAGAGAGTGAGCAGAACAGTCTGCGGAGCGCAGGGGACACGGAGAGGGGAGAGGGCTGCCTGTCAGACCGCAGGCCGCTGGGCTGTGGCCAGAGTGTGCTGAGCACTCAGCAGGTGGCCCCTGAATGCGAGCGCTCCTCTACCCCAAAGCAGCCACCGCAGAACACGGTCAGCTGAGCAAAAGCTGCATGTCTGCGAGGGCAAGCCAGCTCCAGAACCTCGCTCCTCTCTAGTAACATCCCGGTTAGCGAGGCGGGAACCAAGGCACCTGTGCAGGGCTCCTCGGCCCCTGGGAAGAAGCCATCCCTGCAGCGGTCTGCTGACAACTCACTTCCCCTACCTGAGGCCGGTCGACCACGGTGTGCACACGGATGGGCGACGGGGAGTGCAATGGTGTGCTGCCTCTGGCTGGCGAGCCCTCCCGGCTGGATGCGCCCCGGACTGGTGACCTGAAGGGCGATGCTGCTCGCAGGGGTCGGGGCTCCCAGTCATCGCCCTGGATCTTGTGGTACACAGGCTGGTGGGTCTGATATTCGCCCTGCTGAGCCGGGTAGTGGGTCTTCTGGGCTTGGTGGAAGGAGGGCTGGGCTGCGGGCCGGGTGACGTTCTGTTCATGGATCACAGGGATGGGGATGTAGCCCCGGGGCAGCTGGTGACTGCCCAGGCTGCTCCTGCCAGAGGAGGGCAGGCTGGCAGAGGAGGATGAGGATGAGCAGTCGGAAGGAGCCGGAGACTGGGACCGCTGCAAAAGACAGAGGGTGGAGGGCATGGCGCCTTGAGCAGCCCTGTAGCAGGAGCATGCCAGGACTCACGGGCACTGCTCAGGCAACACCCAACACCTCCCACCTGGGAATGTTTCTATCTTCAAAACGTGGTGTTAGGGGACTGCAAATACAGCTCAGTGGCAAACCAAGTGCTTAGCGTGTGAGGCCCTGGGTTCAATCCCCAGCACTCAAGTAAAAAGTATTAAGACTGAGGGCTTCAGAACTAAGAGGCCTGGTTTCAAATTCTTACTAGCTCACTAGCTTGCTTTCTTTCTTTCTTTCTTTCTTTCTTTCTTTCTTTCTTTTTTTTCTGGGTCTGGGGATGGAACCCAGGGGCATTTGACCTCCGAGCTACAACCCCTGCCCCATTTTATATTCTTTTATTTTGAAACAGGGTCTCACTGAGTTGCAGAGAGCCTCACTAAGTAGCTGAGGCTGTCTGCGAACCGCGATCCTCCAGTCTCAGCCTCCTGAATGCTGGGATTACAAGCGTGCGCCACCACGCCGGATAGCTCACTAGCTTTCTGAGACTCATCTGAATACAGAAAAGGAGCACCCCCCAGGGCTGTTTTGAAGATTAAGCACAATCACCGTGCGTGCGTGTACCCTAGGCGCGAGCAGTGGACAAAGTCCACTGGGCCTGGGGTCACTGCAGTATCTTCACTCTCCCTTTCCTCACTCCTTCTTGACTTATCGACGAGAGTGCCCACTCCCAGCAGCCGAGGTGCCCCTGTGCGTCGGGGGGAAGCCAGGCCCTTCATCTTCTGGGCCACCTTCCACTCATCTAGAAAGTGAGGAGGGCACTTTCCCAGTTGGCTGGTAAGAGCCTTGTTGCCTTAAAGATTTCTCTGACTGATGCATCATTTTAACAGCAAAAACATTAAAAATGCAGGTACTGCCTCTCCATGGAAAGAGAGGAAGCCCTTGGTGTTCCATGTTAATCATGACGCTTCACCTCCACGTGGGTGGTGTAACTAAACCGCCAGGACAGAGCAGACAAGTAGTCACAGCTCTGTGTGCAGACAGGAAATGAAAATCTGCTCTCAAGAACGAGCCACCGGACACCAGGATGATCCGCGACAGGAGATGAAAGGCTCAGGAATCCCGTTAGGTCTGTGGCCCACGAGCGCAGCTAAGACCCAGGTTAGCAGCCATGCTTTAGCTGTCGATGCCCTGCCTCAGAGCTGCTGCCTTCCCCCTCCTTACTCGGGATCCCTCTTAACCTGTGGGGAGCCGAGGGATGCAGTCCTGCTTTCATTATCAACAAAATAACACATAGCTCTTTCAGAAACAGAAAGCCCTATGTGGATAAGGGTCATCGGGATCAGGAGTCAGGAGGTCGGCTTCCAGTCTCAGCGTTGCTCCTTTCATCTTGACACATCTGGACAAAGCAGTTTACAGTTTACCATCCAGGCCCCAACTAACTAACTAACTAACTTCCTTCCTCCCTCCCTCCCTCCCTTCCTTCCGCAGTACTAGGAATTGAACTCGGGGCATTCTACCTCCAAGTTACATCCGTAGCCCTTTCTGTTTTTTATTTTGAAACAGGGTCTTGCTAGGTCACTGCGATTCTCATTAGTTGCTGAGGCTGGCCTTGAACCTGTAATCCTCCCGTCTCCATCTTCCAAGTACTGAGACTACAGGCATATGCCAGCCACCATACCTGGCTTGGGCCCCAATTTCTTATCTGCAAAAATAAGCCATGTGACTCCTGCCCTGGCCACCTGAAACACACCTGTGTGACGTGGGGGAGACAGGCCGTCAACTGTCCTTGCTGGGGACCTCTGAGGCCGCAGGCCTCCTTACCTCAGGTCCGTGGGAGGCCGGGGGCGGGGCCGCTGCGGCTGCCTGTCCACACTGTCTGTCTGGCTGGGTGCCTTCTGGCCCGCCCCGCAGAGGAGACTGGGACCTTTGCGGAGCAGCTGTGGCCGCCTCGGTTCGGAAGCGCTGAGCCCCAGGCTGGGGGTAGGCATGGAAAGGGTGCGGCTGCCGGTTTTCAGCGCCTTCATGGAGGACCGGAATGGGAATGTAGCCGGGTCGGAGCTGGGGGTACACAGGATGGCCTTCCCTCGTGGGCAGCGGCCTGGAGCCCTCCCGGGAAGGGCCATTAGCAGAGGATGGCACTTCCTAGAGTGGAGAAGAGAAACAGACTGGTGAGAAACTGGGGAAAAACCACCTTGAGGAGGAGAGTGGCACTGGGCCCCATGGCTCAGCCAGCATGGCCGATCACAGGGAGCCAGGAGCCACTGCCCCGGCCTCTATGAACAGCCCCTCTCCCACAGCGACCATGGGAGTGCAAGAGAAAGCGGGGGAACTGAGGTACCTGTGGAGGACAAGAGTGGTCCAAGTCCCCAAGGCAGGTTTCTGCTCTGGGGGACAAGGGGGAGCAGTGTATACAGGAGAGTTGACTACTCAGAGACCCAGACCAGAAGGCGATCTCCCAGGGAAGGACTCAACTCCAGCACTACATTACACCGAGCACAAGGCCCTCAAGCTTTCCAACCGCCCAAGAGTTGGTATTAGATCCAAATACAGAATCCAGTTTGAAAAATTTTACTGGGGCAGGGGGCTGCCTCTTCAGAAATATTGTTAGAACAAGCTACAAGAAAGGGAGGTACACCAGCCGGGCACGCTGAAGCACACTTGTAATCCAGTACTTAGGAGACTGACATAGGAGGATCACAGGTTTGAGGACAGCCTCCGCAAAGAGCGAGACTTTCATCAACCCAGTGAGACCCTGTTTTGAAATAAAGTAGGACAGGAAGAGGTATAGCTCGGAGGCAGAACGCCCCTGGGTTCAGTCCCTAGTGCCACAAAAGAGAGAGGAAGAGAAGGAGAAAGAAAAATGGGAGATACGCTGAGTGAGTGAGGTGGCACATGCCTATAGCCCCAATTCTTGGGAGGACCGCAGGTGTGAGGCCAGCCTCCGTGACTTAGCAAGACCCTGTTTCAAGACAAAAAAAAGGGGGGGCTGGGGCTATAGCTCAGAGGTAAAATGTCCCAGAGTACAATTCCTGGTGCCAAGATCAGAAATAAAAAAAGAAGGGGAGATACACAAGAGTGCAGAAGCAGCACAGAAAGGGAACAAAACCCAGGGATTAATTGTACTAGTCTCAGGATGCCAACTGACAAGAGTCTCTGCCTGGCCAGTGTTCAGTCGGCTACCAAGCCTTCTCGTATGCTCAACTGTGGACTTGTAAAACCCAGTTTTAGCAAAAGCGCTCTACTAAATCAGGTCAGCAGAACCCCTGCCTCCATGCCTGACCTCAGTACCTGAAGAGCCTTGCTACCCAGGTGCTGTCCAATCACCCCGTTAGGTCAGTTTAGCCAGCGTCCCCTTACATAAAGAATCTTTACTTGGAGCCATTTTCCACCCTGAGCCTCACTCTGCTCCTGGCCTGTGAATCCCACTCGCCCTGCTGCTCTGGGAGTCGGGTCATCTCCCCACTGCGAACCCCCACTCAGGCCCCTGTGCCTATCAGAGGTCCCCAACGAAGTCTTCCTCACCACGCTTTAACAAGTGTCACAGACTCATTTTGCCATCAGCACAAAGCCTACTAGGAGCCGCCGGGTCCCTCTCTGTCCTCTCATGAAGGTCCCTCTTAGCGGCCTGGCTATTTTGGGACCCTTGAGAAGGCCAAGTTCCAGATGTACCACAGAGAAAGATCTTATTTCAGACAACAAGACCTGCCAGCCACTCACTGGGCAATGCCATCTCTCACCACGCAGCCGCTGCACAGGGGCTCCTGAGCACCAGCCCTCGTACAGAGGACACGCCGAGTGGGCCAAGCATTAAGGAGCGTGTAAGGTGGCCTCTCTGGACAGCAAACCACCACCAAGGGCTGAGGGCCTCCGAGTGTGCGAGGAGACACCTACTGCTGCAAAGCTGCTCAGAAGGAAGGGCAGACGAGAGGGCTGCAGAGCTGTGGGTGAAGACCCTTAGCTCCGCGAGGCCCCACGGCGTTTCTATTTATGTCCAGGCGTGGGAACCAGGTGGCTGGCCCCAGAATTTAGTCCTTTCAGGCCCATCGACTGTTTCCCTCCTGCTGCGACCTCGCGACCTTGCGGGGAGGGCCTCCGCATCACAGGAAAGGCACGGTGTCCCCATGTCCTTGGGGCCAGGGCAGACGGGCACGGGCACTCTCAGATTAGAATAACCACGTGCTCGGGGCAGTGGCATTATTTTAGCCTGCTTAACTCTCAGGTCACCCAAGAGCAGGGAGCAGGTCCAGGCCTCCCTCTCAGAAAAACGATTCTTGCTGTGAGGCAGGCACCAGAGCAAGCCAGAGAGGCCTCTGCTACTCAGCGTGGACTCACAACCCAGCTTTTGGGCTATCTGTCCAGGGCTGGGGCACCTTCCTTCCAGCTGAAATCAGAGGCCCACCTAATCCTGCCGCATGGTATTGGCCGGCCGGCTGGCTGGGGCTCACTGCTTCCTCCCGCTGTGTATCAAAAGCCTCTGCAGGACGTGGAGCCAGCAGTTAGCAAGCTGAGGTCCCCGTGCTGCTCCTGAAAACCTGCCACACCACCATGACGCGCCCTCAAGCCAGCGATGTGGGGTTCGCAGGACAGGTTAAAGAAAGACACAAACAGGAAGCGCGCTTACTTGGAAGGCAGGGGAGGCAGAGGTGTGAGGCAAATGTGGGGCTTTCCAGGGTGGAGCCGGATAGATTCCAAGTTCATTCCTGCCTCCATTAGTAACAGATCCCCGAGCACGGATAATCCTCTTTCCTCTGTTAGCCTTCATTTCCTTTTCTACAAAACAGAGCAGGTAACACCTGCCCCGTGGAACCAGGGCGAGGTTCCACTGAGAGTGCCCAGAAGGAAGGCCCACAACCAATGCCGGTCCCTGCTCAAAAGGCCTCAAGATGATGCTCGGACTCCGAGCGGCAGAGGAACTAAACATAAAGGATGAGTCAAATGGGCACCTCTGGAGGAGATTCCAGGAATCCAGGTCTGGAAAGAACTCCGAGGTGATGGGAATATTCTCTTGTCCTGCGTAGTGGTAAATGGGTGTATAACTGTTTAAAGACCTTCGAATTCCACACTTCCCTGGAATCACAGATTGCACGCTCTCTGCCAAATCCTATCAGATTTGGCAGGTGAGAGCAGCCAGCCTCACGCCCAAGCAGCAGGACCCTCCCTGGGCTGAGGCCTGGCTGCAGCAGCTCCTCCTAGACAAGGCCCTGGAGCCAGGAGGCAACGGGGCTCCCCGCATTTATACACCTCACGGACAGTATTCTGTACCTCAGAAGAAAGAGTAGAGTAGAAGAGAGGAAGACAAGGAGGAGGCCCACCAGCCTGCCCAGGACTGTAATGGTGGATGCTGCTTCCTGGACCAGGGCTGGGCCAGTCTGGGTCAGGGGAGGAAGGAATGTGATTGCTGGGAGGGGAGCTGGTGAAAGTGCTGAGCTGTGGGAGAAGAAGAGGCCAGAAGGGCAGAGATGGAAACACAGCCCCAGCAGCAGCCCCCACAGCCCCCAGCATGACAAGGCCAGGGACCCCTGCAAGATGGAAACACTGGCAGAAGGTGGTGAGACACATCGGGAAGTGAGGAAGGTCAGGGATGAGTGGGGACCAGGAGCAAGCAGGGCAGAGGATGTGGAGGGATGACTAGCAGAGGCGGCGAGGCCTCTGGTGGCAGAGCAGGAGGGGAGGGGGCAGGCACTCCCCCAGGCCTGAGCGCTTGAGCTTGGGGCCCACTGGAAAATGACCCTGGGGCTGGCCCACCCTGGAAGGCAGAGATGCCAGGATCCAAGGGCCACCTGGAGGCTGCTTTCCTTACAGTCCTGGCTCTGTGAGAATTAATGACCCACGCAGGCATGCGACAAAAGCCTGCCCATCTGTGAGTGGCCCATCTGAAAGATGTTCCAGCCTCTACTTCTACCCCATGGAGTTTTGCTGAGAAAAACAGTGCTTTAACTAAGTGGAAGACCACACCAACTTCACAGAACAGGCAATTAGCACTCTACCTGAATGAATGTTTTAAATAAAAAAATGCAACTCCCACCCACGGCAAGGTCTGCGCTGCGAATGTCCAGGCCACTTTCCAACCTTCCTGCTCGGCTATTGCTCGAGTCCTGGTGGCAAATACCTGTTTTTACTGAGTAAAAAGTACCACCTGAGCCAGGCGTGGTGGCGCACGCTTGTAATCCCAGCACTCAGGAGGCTGAGACCGGAGGATCGCGGTTTGCGGACAGCCTCAGCTACTTAGTGAGGCCCTCTGCAACTTAGTGAGACCCTGTTTCAAAATAAAGAATAAAAAATAGGGCAGGGGGTGTAGCTCGGAGGTCGAATGCCCCTGGGTTCCATCTCCAGACCCCCCTCCCCCAAAAAACCCACCTGGAAGACTTATATTGTCCATTCTATTTTCTATGGTACTTTCATCAGAATCTAATTTTGAAAATCTTTAAATAAGAAAGTACAATATGATTTCCCTAGAATATAACTAAAATATGCCTCTTCAGCCTATTGAGAAGCATTCTCAAGCACACATCCAGAGACAGCCGCTTGATTACACCAGCATCTTTCAGAGAGATGCCCAGCCACACTGCCTTCGGTGGGCCGGAAGCTTCCTCCTGGGGCTGGGCGGGGCTCTGCGATCACAGTCACCAGGGCGCCTGCAGTTCAGCTCATTATCCTTTATCTGTGGGTAAAGATACCAGGAACACATACAAAACCTAATTAGGAAATAAGAGCCCCAGGGCCTTTCCCTGTTTATCTCACTACATTAATTTATAAAATGAATTAGTTAATTCTTCCCCTTGTCTCCATATTGCTTAAAATCCTGAGGCAGGTCTTAGGGCATTGAGCAACTCCATGAGGTGGCTGGGATAAAAAGCAGGAAAAACTTACCCCAGATGAACTGGAACTTGCCCTGTTAAGTACCAGACATTATTATTAGACATTATTATTAGAGAGTCCAAGGTCAAATTGAGCCCCGTGAGTGAGTTGTGTGGCTTATTTGCTGAAGACCCGGCAAATAAGCTTTTCTATTGGTTTGCAAGAAGTACATGGGTACTAAGTACAGCTAGGAGACCAGAAAGAGACTGCACTTGAGCCTTGCGCAAGGCATGGTGGTGCACACCTGTAATCCCATTACTTGGGAGGTTTGATACCAACCGTAGCAACTTTTCAAGAATCTCAGGATTCAAACAAAACCCTGTTTCAAAACAAAAAATCAAAAGGGCTGAGGGTGTAGCTCAGAGGCAGACTGCTCCTGGTTTTAGTCCTCAGTGTGTGGGGGGAGGCGCACACAGAGAGACAGAGACAGGCAGCCTGCGCAAACACTTGGTCCTACATCTTTACATCTTATTCTGCCTTCAAACCTGTATGTGTAAACCTGTGTATGTACACAGCTGGCATCTCTTCCCTGGACCTTACTTTTCTCAGTTATGCAGGGGAGACTCAGAAATGTAGGTTGTAGGGGAATAATGGAGCATCCAGGAAAAGAAACAAAGACAAAAACAGGCGCTAAGCCAGCCCAGGCAAGTCTGGTACGGAGTGTGAGGACCCTGAGGGATCACACTGAACAATGGGGACCCAAAGTTCCTATGAGAAATTGCTGGAACTCAAGGTACTTCAAAGTTTCACATCCCAAATGACGAGGCTAGACACCACCACTGGTCCTGCAGTCCCCACACCGCAGAAGCAGGGCAGGAAGAACAGCTGTTGGGCACCTGCCAGGTGTGTGGCTAGTGAGGAATAAGTCAGGTAAGTGTCCATTCGTGCAACAGCTGTGAGAAGGGTGTTGTCCCATCCTCAGTTGGTTCCCTATATACTGAGTGGCCTCTAACCCTGAAAACAGGCCCTCTCTGTGTGACTGGACTTTGACCTCATGATACGGTGCTCTTAAAAAAGTGGGTTTAACATCTACAAACTAGAGCTCCTGCACTGTGGGCTGAACAGAGGGTAACAGCGACAGCGGCAACTCCCATGGCCGCTCCGTGGCACTTCCAACTTGACGCCCTGGAGCCCTAAGTAGGACACGGATTCTATTAACTGGGTTTTTAGGCCAAAAGAGCCTTCACCAGGGTTAGGTGTTGAGTTTTCCTAACAACGCTTCAAAGCTTCTTCTAAAACAAAGAAAGATGGAGGAAAGAGCAAATCTGGAACTCCATGTAGCTAGGACCTGGGTCAAAATGAAGTGGCCTGGCTCACCTTTATTGGTCAGGAGACAGACCAACACAAAGCTTTTACTGAAAGTGCAAGCGGAGTTGAGCTTAACGTCTACCAGGACAGGCCCTGTAAATGCACTAAATATTACTGTCTGTTTGATTGATTATAAATAAACAGCCACTTGCATTCCTAACACCAAACTCTAAATTCTTTCAGTCCCCACTGGATTGTAATCCAGGATTTTCCCCACCACCCCTGCACTGTGTCATGTACATGATAGGCCCTGGGCAAATTCTGAATAATAAGCTAGGTCCACATTCCACCAAAGTCCATTTCCAGGACCTCTGATGAGGTAGAGGTTTTGTCCAGGGACTCCTGGAAAGACAGGCGGTCTGGTGGCCACAAACGGTGAGCAGATGTGAGTCACAGGTGACTGGGGGCTTGCTCCGATACGCCTGTTACTCAGCATTAGCATTTTATCAGAGGTTCAACAAAATGGACATCCCTGTGTGTTTCTACTGGAAAAACATTTGAGACGATTAAACCAGCATTGTTTCTTTTCAGCTATGTCCAAACAAATAGGCCTGAATGGACATGAGCCCTGGTAGGACTCCTTGCTACCAAGACTCAGTTTCCCCAGCTGTAAAATCCCCACACCTCCCTGGGGTTTTTTAATTGTCAAGTGAAATAAGGCATGAGAAGTCTTTGTGATGTGGGTCCCTCCGTGCCCCGTAGGGTCAGTGATTACACTCCCCAGTAGTTACTGATGGGCCTGGTTTTCTCCTGCAACAGCTGGTTGGGCCTCTGGTTCCTCCGAGGTTCTCACCAAGTTGCTAAGAAGCCTGTTAAAGAGGCAGGGGCCCCTTTGTCAGGAGCCTTAGGAGTCTTACCGGCTGGCAAGGATGCCATTTTCTCTGATGAGAACTAACCTAAGCTCTGAGCCCCTCTCCAACAGGTCTGCCAGCTATTCTGGGGAAGGGACCGTCCAGACAAGCTTGCTGCTGGGAGTCAACACACGACTGCACTGACTGGGGCTTCCTGACACAGCCTGAGGTGCAGAGGAGAAGAGCCAGGCCCAGCTGGGGCTCGAGAAGGTCGGCACAGGGGCCGAACACCTGCCGCATCGACTCGACATCCTCCTGCGTTGCAGTACCCAGGCCCAGCATGCTCATCCCCGCCACAGGGAGGGCTTGGGACCAGAGCCGAGCCTCCACTGCCTGCCACCTCTGAAGGAGTCCACTTAGCAGATGTGGGGAGGGCACAGGGCCCAAGGTCACACAGGAAGCTGGTACACAGCCAACTCCGAAGCCCAACTCCTAAACTCAAGGCTTCAGGGAAGAGTAAATACCACCTACTTCCTCTTCAGAAAAAAAAAGGTAAAGAAAAAGTAAAGCCACCTGCTTTAATCATCTAAAGCAAGGAATCACAGATGGAAAATTACCTGCAATTTCCACACTGGGAAACAAGCTCTGTCTGAATTTAAAGAGTCCAGGGAGCAACCCTCCTGGTACACTTCCAGCCTTCTCAAGCACCGTCCCATACAAAAAGGGGATGCACTGCGTGGCCACCGCACCTGCTAGATGCCGCCTGCGAAAGCCTGGCAGGAATCGGTATGTATATACTTTGCCAAAAGAAAAAATCTCCAATTCATCAAGGGCAGCTGGGGAGAGGTCTTCTCTGATCCAAGGTAAGTCCCTTGGGGGCTTCCCAGGGGGCTCTTCTCCCCCCTAAGCAGCTTCTCAAAGCAAGCTTCCTACAACTCCATGCCCACTCAGTGGTGGTCACAATGAGCAAACCCCTTCCTCTCCCTCCCATCTGTGGTAACATTTACTGCCCACAGAGCTGGGTACAGGTGACCAGCCCCTTGCCCTCATTAGGACAACTTGCCCCCCCCAGACCAGGCACCTAGTTTCTGCCTGGCACTGTCCTCAGAGCTGCACAGGATGGCTGAGGGACAGTCCAGGAGTAGGGGCTGAGTAACTACGTTGCAGGAAATACCACCCCCCCCTGGCCTGTCCCGGGAGGAGGATCAGGGTTATGGGGCTGGGAGCTGACTGAGGCCCCGCTCCACCACATCCCAAGCCACTGCTGTCTACACGGCACCCTCACCAGGGACACAGGAAGTCCAGGGCAGGGTACTGGGGGCCGCCTGGACATTGGTCATGGGGAAGCCAAGAGAATAAGACAAGGCCTGACTTCTGAGAAGCAAGATTCCAGGCCTGAGAGCGGAAAGACCCATGCGCAGCCATGCCTACCACGTGGGGCAGCCAAACACCAGTCTGCAAACACCCTCCGACCTCCAAAGGAAGCCGTGGACGTCTCCAGGGACTGCACCAACACATTAGGCCAGGCTCTGGATGCACACCTTCCCTGCTACAGCTCTCCGGATGTTCCCAGGTACTGCTGCAACACCATCTTAGAAAAGGGGAAACTGAGGCTGGGGGTAGACGATTTGCCTAAGACCTCGAGAGCCCAGTTTGTGTCTGGGGAGGCCAGGCACATGCCAGCCCCCGCCCTGTCATGCCCGTGCTGTGTAGTTACATCCACGTGTGATGAACGGCTCCAAACCCCTCATCCTCCTGGGATGGAAGGCATCAGGAGGCAAGGCATTCGTTTGCCTGGCCTGGCTGGGCTGTGGCTCAGATCTGGAACATTCAGTCCGAGTGTGCTCTGGGTCAGGGAGCCACCGCTCTGTGCTCAGTGCTGAGTCATCCGCCCAGTCAAGGCAGGGAGAGAGAGGGAGAGGGAGAGAGAGAAGACACTTGGCTCTGTTCTGAGCTGCCTCGGCACTGTACCGTGTGCCGCACAGAGGGGCTGTCAGCACGGGGCCCCCGGGTAGAGAGGACCCTGTGTTGGCCAGCTGCACTCTCTGATCTACGAGGTCCAACCAACCAGAGAAGGGGCTGCCTCTCCTCCCCACACACAGGTGCCTTCCTATCCTCCCACTGTCTGGATTTTTAAGAACCATTCGTTAATTTAGTGTCCAAGAAGAATTTTTTTTAAATAACTGGGGAGAAAAGCCCTACAATTCTACCATGGTAAAAATTGAAGAAGTTATTCTGAGATAGGAAACGTTTGTTCTCTGACAGGATGCTAAGGAATTTTCCGTGGAAAGTCTCACATTCATTTGCAAGGGCGCAGCTCCACGCCGGAGCTGCGGGCAGCCGAGGTGTTTACAGCAGGCTCTTGACGCAGGCAGGGAACAATGTGCGATTCTGGGCTTTTCTGAATTGATGGTAAGAAGCTTTTTATGTATGATGTCTGATTTTACTGCCAGCCACAAGAAAAAAAAAAGAGAAAGACTCCTCTCCCAGTGCACAGCCGCAGCTCAGTGGCGTCTGGGGGCTCCCAGCCCCTCCCACAGGCCTGCAGGAAGATGCTGCGTCACCAGTGGGAACAAAAGGGCGTCTCCAGGGCCCTGGGGAATTGACACTGATGTCCTCTGTGCAGAAAAAGCCATTCAGAAAGTGATGGGAGGGACAGGCCTCTGGCGCACATCTGAGAGCCCAAGTGCCCCATGCAGAGCTGAGGAGCTGCCCAGGCTTCCGGGACACACATCCCACACTCCAGCAGAGGCGGCTTTCCTTGAACCAGCCACACAGGCCCACACAGTCATTGGCCCGATTTTTACTGAACCTGGAGACCCTAGTTAGAAGGATAAAACAGATTCCCCCATAACTCTCAACAGGAAGGTTGAGAAGTGTCTACCTTTAGAAAAGATTCAAATTGGAGTCATATGGAGTCCAGAGCAGGGACAGCCAGCTGCTGGTTGGAAGGAGGCTAGTCATGCTTCAGAGAGAAAGGCATCGAAGGTCCTCTATGGCACCTAATACTGCGACAGGAACACACCAGGCACTGGTGCAGCGCAGATGGGATGAAAACGTGACTCGAGATGAGGGCCCATCTCTGAGTTGAGACCCAGGCTCAGGGAAACAGCCAATATCGCTGCTCCTGTACAGACGCACCCAGGCTATGCCAGCAAGCGTGTCCTGCACCGCTGCAGGACTCAGGTGGGCATAAAGCCCTGCCAGTCTCTGCTGGACCACAGGCCGGGCGCGTCCCCTCTCGAGTCTGTTTTCTTATGCGTAAGATACACTCAATAATTTCCACCTCAAAGAGCTGTCTGGAGGACATAAAGAGACAAGATTTGTAAAGGCACACATCCGTACCCGGCACACACACGTCAATATGTTGACAGGCCAACCTTGTGTTCATTCCTTCCTAAGGGAATCTTTGTGATTAAGTTTCTTTTTATTTATTTATTTATTTATTTATTTTTGCTTGTCTGGGGATGGAACCCAGGGGCATTTGACCTCCGAGCTAAACCCCCTGCCCTATTTTTTATTCTTTATTTTGAAACCGGGTCTCACTGAGTTGCAGAGGGCCTCACTAAGTAGCTGAGGCTGTCTGCGATCTCATTAAGTTTCTACAATCAGCCTGTCTTCCTGAAAAGCTTCCAAGGCCCCAGAGATGTCTCCATAGAAATATGCGAAGACAGTAACACCAGATATCACACGGGGTTTCACAAGTGCCAGATGAGGGCAGGCACCAACCTATGCTCCTGCAGAGTGAGGGGACTGGGTGTCTAGCCCAGAGGCAAAAATGGATTGGGGGTGTGGAGCTCATTCACAACAGTGGGGAGCCAGGGAGGAGGGCTGGGGAATACCAGTCAAGTGGACGGAGGATTTACGGCATTGTTCAATGCTAGAGAGTCTTCAGGGTTCCCAATAAAAATGCCTTTGTCTTCAGCTCCCATAAGGCCTCCTAAATATTTAAGAGCAACATTAAAACAGCAAAACTTAAAGGAGAAAGTACAGGTTTGGATTATGTATAGTTTCTTATTTGGGATGGTAAACATCAGAACATCATTTTTAAATGTCAATAAAAAGTAATAAACATGCAGAGTGGTTTATATAAGGCAACTGTGTGTCATTCCAGAAAGGAGGACAGTCTAATCAAGCCTCATGGGTGGTATGACGCTTTCTGACTCACCACCAGCCCTGACAGCATCCAACATTTAAGCCTTCTCGGCCCTGGCTAACGTCAAACGTCGCCACTGTTCCAGTGTACCGACTCTACCCTCAGAAAGGGCAAATCTACGCCACAAAACAGGACACAAAGTGTGTTCTCAGAGGCGAAGTAAGTTTGAGCCCAACACAGGCTGCTGTTCAGAAGAAGATGAAGGTCTAGGAAGAGCGGGGCTCCCAAGGCACGTGGCCACGCTCCTCGCCGCCCCCAACAAATCACCGTTTATCCAGCTGCAAAGGCATTCGCTCAGCCATGACTGCAACTTGCTGGGAATGTGAAGGAGAAAAGGGCCACTCATCCCCCACTGCGCTCTGATTCTAAGAGCCACGGCAGCTTGCCATCGATCGGAAAGAGCCCAATGATCTCATCCTTAAGGAAACGCAGGGGGCTCCGCGGAGCCCGAAGCAGAATAAATGGCTTACTCCACTTCAATCACAACTCAGAACATTGCCCATTTGCTCTGAAAGGATGTTTCTACCTCTCACAGCACCAGAGTAATTTGCCACATTATGATGATGAGACTGTCCTGGGGGGGCAAGAGGGGGAGGAGGGAGGCACTGGCTGGCTTCTTTCTGGGGCACAGGAAGGGCTGACCACCTCCCCACTTCCGCACAGCCACCCTGCCAGACCTTGCGTGGGGTTGTCTTCAGCCTGTCTCCCCAAGATCGCAGCTCGGAAGCCCAGGAGCAGGGAGAGCTTCCCCAAGAAGGAAAGCAAAGGCCGGGCAAAGCTCTGCAGGCCGATGAGAAGGAGGTGCAGCTCAAGGGATTCCAGGCCCAGGCAGGCACACACTTTGCCGTAGCCCCTCCACCGGAGGCAGTCAGAGTAGCTCTCAAGGCCAGGCTGGCAGAATCGGAGGCATCAGAAAGCTTTTGGGACTTAATATTTCTGGGCTCTACATGAAGCAATTCAGATCTAACATGGGATATTGGGGTGACACATTGCAATCTTTGTGTTGGGGGGTACTGAAACTTGAACCCAGAGACATTCTACCTCAGAGTTACATGCAAGCTGCTTTGTTATTATTATTATTGTGTGTGTGTGTGTGTGTGTGTGTGTGTGTGTGTTACTGGGGATTGAAACCAGGAATATTTTACCACTGAGCTATACCCCCAGCCCTTTTACTATTATTCTTGTTATTTTTACAGTTATCATTTGTGGTACTCGGGATTGAATCCAGAGGCACCCTACCACTGAGCTACACCCTTAGCCCTTTTTATTTTGAAACAGAGTCCTGCTAAGTTAATATGTGATGGTCTCTAACCTGCAATCCTCCTGTCTCAGCCTCCCAAGTACTGGGATTACAAGCAGGCAACATCTGTAGTATTAAAATGCTCTCCTAGAAACTGACAAGCTGATGACCCCCAAGATCCACTGAGCAAGAACAGCCCTGCCTAACTAGGCATAGCGGCACACACCTGTAATCCCAGCACTGGGAAGGCTGAGACAGGAGGATCGCGGTTCACCAACAACCTCAGCTACTACTTTGTGAGGCCCTTTGCAACTCAGTGAGACCATGTTTTAAAATAAAGAATAAAAAATAAGGCTGGGGGTGTAGCTCGTGGATAGAATGCCTCTGGGTTCCATCCCCAGTACCATACACACACACCAAAAAAAAAAACAAAAACAAAAAAACAAAACCAGCCCTGCTGTGTGTGCGTGGAAGGAGGGCCTGCTTGCCTTCTCAGGGAGAATAGTCAGAGAACCTGGCCTCTGTCTATTCAGGGAAGAGAATGGGGAGTGTCTACAGAGAACTAACTGCACGTCCACTAACTCCAAATGCCTGCGCGTCTGCTGCTGGCCTCTTGGGTGGAGAAGGGGCCTGGGCAGGTGCAAACTTGCCAAGAGATTGGTAAGAAGGCTAAGGGTGCAGAAATCAAAACCCAGGGAGACTGCAGGTGGGAGGCCCAGCTGCTTAGACAGGTGCTGATGAAGCCAGCGTCTCTGCCTCTCGAGACACTTGCTTTCCTTCGTTCCCCATAAACACGAGGATAACAGAGTGCTCTAACCACTTCCGGGGAAGGGGAGGATCAACCGCGAGGGGAACGTTTAAATAAAGCATAAAGTGCTAGTCATTTTCTTCTTCCCATGACAGTCTGTCCTCTACCAACATGGCTGGTCCTCCCTCACGCTCAGTGGCGAGCTCTTTCCTGAGTGACAGCATCTGCCCTCCCAGGTAAGGACGCTGGGAGGGGCTTCCTACCTCACCTCCTCCAAAACAGCCCTGGTTTGAGGCCATGGACCTTTTCCCATTATGCATCAAGAAACCAACTTATTTTATTTATTTATGTAGTGGCACTGGGGATTAAACCCGGGGGTATTCCTCCCAGACACCGCAGGCCACGCAGCTCCTGGACTGAATGTTAGTTTTCTCCTTAGGTTTCGGTGCCACATTGATGAATTTCAAGTTTCACCCTCAAAATCTAAGCTGCCATAGTACACAGGCCAGTCATCCTCTGTGCAGGGAAGACACAAAAATGCTCGAGAACTCCTTCCTGCAGAAAAGCCAGGCCCCTTCTAACTTCTGAACAGACACCCTGCCTCTTGTCAGGGTAGTCCACACAGGTCTCTTCTTGCTTTTGGTGACCTTCAGAAATACTTGAGCTCTCTTTCCTTTTTTTTTTTTTTTTTTTGGTACTGGGAATTGAACCCAGAGGCATTCTATCTCCCAGCTATACCCCCAGCCCTTTTTATTTTTTGTTTGGAAACAGGATCTCACCAGGACCAGGTTGCTCAGAGTCTCACTGTGAAGATGTTGAGGCTGTCCTTGAACCTGCGATCCTCTTGTCTCAGCCTCCCAAGTACTGGGATTATGTGCATGCACTACCAGGCCTGGCCTTCTGTTTCTTTACCAGCAAAATAAAGCACCTGAACTACAAGATCTTTAAGGACCTTTCAACTTAAAAATTCTGTGAAATTTTCCGATCAACCTTTCCAGCCTAGGACCTGTGTTTTTATCATTCATATTTTCTGTTGAGAACAACAATAGTAGCTCAGCTTGTTTCTTCCCCCATAAGAAGGTTTTCTGAATGAAG
The DNA here is from genome assembly GCF_963383645.1 of Muscardinus avellanarius. Classification (NCBI taxonomy): domain Eukaryota; kingdom Metazoa; phylum Chordata; class Mammalia; order Rodentia; family Gliridae; genus Muscardinus; species Muscardinus avellanarius. The sequence continues at coordinate 151,003,578 of NC_137789.1, read as the reverse complement.
CCAGGTATGGTAGCACATGCCTGTAAACCTCAGTACTTGGGAGGCTGATTGTGGGTTTGAGGCCAGCCTCAGCAATTTAGCAAGACCCTGTTTCAAAAATAAATAAATAAATAAATAAATAAATAAAAAGGGCTGAGGGTATAGCTCAGAGGTAGAATGCCCTTGGGTTCGATCTCCAGTAACACAAAAAGAAAAAGAAAAAAGGTTTACAAAATCCCAATCTAGCCCATCCACAGGGTGGGTACAGGAAGGTTCCAACCTGCTGGGCAAGTTTCGCCTTGAAAACAAAGCTCGGGCAACATATCTGCTTGAACATGATCATCACCCCCAACAAGGGTGCTGGCAGATTCTGACTGTCCCTCTAGCTACAGGAAGGAGGCTTCAAAAATATACTTGTAACTGGGCATGGTGGCACACGCCTGTAAGCCCAGCACTTGAAAGGCTGAAACAGAGGATCACAGTAAGTTTAAGGCCAGCCTCAGCAACTTAGTGAAACCCTGTTTCAAAATATAAAAGGGCTGGGAGTGTAGCTCAGAGATAGAATGCCCAGGGGTTCAGTCCCCCAACACTCCTCACACACATACATATGCGCATAAACACACACACGCACACATACACATATATATACTACGATATATTTTCTTCTTTTTTGGTGTGTGTGTAGTTTGGGGATTGAAGCCAGGGGTGCTCTACCTCTAAGCAAGTCCCCCAGCCCTATTTTATTTTTTTACTTTGAAACAGGGTCTCACACTAAATTGCTGAGACTGGCCTCAAACCTGTGATCCTCCCATCTCAGGCTCCCAAGTACTGGGATTGCACTGGCCACAATAAACATCTTCTATACCCACCCATGCAGTCTGCAGGAGAAGAGATGGATTGAAAGGCGCTCAAGTTTCACCCAATAATGGGTTGAACAGACATGCAAAATGTACATGTAATTATGCCCATCCCAAGCTAATTACAGCCTCTTATACAAATTTTCAGGAATAAATATACAATTAATTTCTTGTAAATGTAAACTGCTGAATGTACAATGTCTCACTCTTGGAGACAAGTTTCATCTGCGCGCGCACACACACACACACATTTTTTATTTTCCAATACTAGATTCAACCCAGGAACACACTACCCCTGAACTACATCCCAACCCTTTTTATTTTTAAACAGGGTCTCACTAAGTTGCAGGGAGCCTCACTAAGTAGCTGAGACTGACCACAAACCTGTGATCCTCCTGTTCACCCTCCCAAGTACTAGGATTACAAGTGTAAGCTACCACAACCGGCATCAATATGTTTAAGAAAAAAAAGTGCAAGTCGGAGGAGTAAGTAGTTCAGTAGTAAAGTGCTTGCCTAGCATTGGGGAGGCCTGGGTTCGGATTAAAAAAGAAAACACAAAAATGAGAGTGGAAGCTGGGCGTGCTGGCGCAGGCCTGCAATCATAGCATTTGGGAGGCTGACACAGGAGGATCACAGTGCGCGGCCAGCCTCAGCTACTTAGCGAGGCCCTATGCAACTCGGTGAGACCCTGTTTCAAAATAAAGAATACAAAATAAGGCCGGGCGTGGTGGTGCACGCTTGTAACCCCCGCGCTTGGGAGGCTGAGACAGGAGGATCGCACAGGTTTGAAGCCAGCCTCAGCTACTTAGTGAGGCTCTCAGTGACTTAGTGAGACCCTGTTTCCAAATAAAGTATAAAATAGGTCTGGGAGTATAGCCCGGAGGTAGAAAGCCTCTGGATTCTACCCCAGTACCACAAAAAAAAAAAAAAAAAAAAAAAAAGAATACAAAATAGGGCTGGGGGTGTAGCTTGGAGGTAGAATGCCCCTGGGTTCCATTTCCAGAACTTCAAAAATAATAATAATAATAATAATAATAATAATAATAGCCAGGCGTGGTGGTGCACACTTGTAATTCCAGCATTTGGGAGGCTGAGACAGGAGGATCCTGGTTCTTAGATAGCCTCAGCAACTTAATGAGGCCCTGTGCAACTCAGTGAGACTCTGGTTTCAAAATAAAGAATAAAAATTAGGGCTGGGGGTGTAGCTCGGAGGTTGAATGGATTCCATCCCCAGTACTGTAAAAAAAAAAAATAATGATAATGATAATAATAATAATAATAATAATAATAAAGAAAGAATAAAAATAATGCTGGGGGTATAGCTTGCCCCTGGGTTCCATCCCCATTACATAAAAAAAAAAAAGATAAAGAGTACAAATATTTTTCTAAAACAATGGTTTATAAGGCATTTTTAATTTGGTGAGTTTTAATCTTCAAAATAACTTATCAGCTTCTTACCGCTTTTAATTTTTATTTTCCCAGACAGCAACTAACAGGCACTTTTTCTGTGTGTGTGTGTGTGTGTGTGTGTGTGTGTGTGTGTGTGTGCACATGTGATGGTCCTAGAGATTAAACTCTGGAGGCAGGGGTGTTCTACCACTGAGCACACTCCCAGACCTATTTTATTTTTTATTTTGAAATAGGGTTTCACTAAATTTCTAAAGCTCAAACCTGTGAAACTTCTGACTCAGTCTCCCAAGTATTGGAATTAAAGGCATGTGCCACTGTGCTAGGTAAGTATATATGTTTTCCCAAACTTTTCATTTTGAAAAATAAAACTTATAGATATCATTAGTAAGTGAACAAATTAATATATATATACTGAATATGTATATGTATATGTATACACACACACACATATATATGGTACTGGGGACTGAATCGGGGTGCTATACCATTGAGCTATATACATCCAGTCCTATTTTATTTTTTATTTTGAAACAAGGTCTCGCAAAATTACCCTGAACTACCCTCAAACCTGTAAGCCTCCTGTCTCAGCCTCCCAAGTACCAGGATTACAGGCGGGTGCCACCACATCCAGCTAATTAATTATATTATTAAAAGAGCAGATTCAAGCCAAGTTTATATTTTCACATTTCCATGCGCTTCATTCCAAATGGGTGGGGGCAGCACTGGGGACTGAACCCAGGGACATTTTACTTCTGAGCTATACTCAGCCCTACTTTATTTTTACTTTGAAACAGAGTCTCACTAGGTTGCTAACAGTCTCACTACTTGCTGAGGCTATCCTCAAATCTGTGATCCTCCTGTCTCAGTCTCCCAAATACTGGGATTACAGGGGAGGGACACCAAACCTGCCTGCATTAAAAAAAAACTTTTTTTTGTTTTTGTTTTGTGGTACTGGGGATGGAACCCAGGGACTTTCTACCTCTGAGCTACACTCCCAGCCCTATTTTATATTTTATTTGGAAACAGGTTCTCACTAAGTTGCTGAGAGCCTCACTAAGTAGGTGGGGCTGCCTTCAAACCTCTGTGATCCTCCTCTCTCAGCCTCCCAATAAAATTTGTTTTTGACCTCTGAGCTACACCCCCTGCCCTATTTCTTATTCTTTATTTTGAAACAGGGCCTCACTAAGTAGCTGAGGCTGTCTGCAAACCGGATCTGTCTGGTCTCAGCCTCCCAAAAGCTGGGATTACAAGTGTGTGCCCCCAGGCCCGGCTCTTCATGCTCTTGAAGGTGAAGAAGTATGGATCTTTCAATGAGACTCTCAACAACTTAGGAAGACCTTGTTTCAAATAAAAAAATAAAAAGAAGCTGGGCATGATGGTACACACTTATAATCCCAGTACGCCAGCGGCTGAAACAGGAGGATTGCAGGTTGGAAGCCTGCCTCAGCAATTAAGTACAGGAAGAAAGAAAGAAAGAAAGAAAGCTAGCTAGCTAGCTAGCTAGCTGGAGGTGTAGCTCAGTGGCAGAATGCCCTAGGTTCAATCCCCAGTACCATTTAAAAAAGAGAGAGAGAAAAGAAAAAAAGTCAGCCCCCAGTACCATAAAAAGTACATGGAATTGAGGCATACCTCTGCTGTATTCACAAGAATCACTCCTTAGTTATTTGTGTACTAGAGGCAAATCCTAAGTGCTTCAATACCATAACAAAAATGGGAACGTATGCCATTATAAAAACATACAGATTACTCTCTTTCTTTCCAGCGTGCGGCAATGTCTGTCGCAAGGCGACTGCCAGCTATGAAGGGACGGTCTCGAATCTCTCCTTTAGAAACTGCCTGGGAGAAGAGCACCTGGTCTTTTAAGAAGTCATACTGGAATACTTTCCTACTGAAAGCACTTTCAAACAATAACACAACTTTAATTTCAAATACAGAAGGGGGGGGGGCTACAAGAACGTGTGTGCGCCAGCGTCCTGAGTCACTCCATGTCGGACACCGGAAAGTCAAGTTAAACCTCAGCCGCGGTGGCCCTGGCCCCAGGCCGCCCGAGGCCCCCGCCCCTCCCGCGGTCTGGGGGCGGCCGGGCCGTCGGGGCCGCGCCCGCTCACCTTGGGGCCCTCGGCGGGCACGCGCGGGTCGTTCCACGTCGTGGTGCGGCTGTTGTGGTCCACGAAGAAGGGCCAGCCGGTCTGCGGGTCGATCTTGATCTCCCAGCCGGGGGGCAGGGGGTCGCGGTCGCCGGACGCCATCTGCACCACGGGCGAGTGGGTGGCGGCGCTCATGCCGCGGGGCGGGCCGGGCCGGGCCGGGTCGGGGCCGGGGTCGGGGTCGGACACTCGGCCGCCGGGGAGCGGGAGCCCTGTGCGCGCCGACGTGTCCGGGAGGCCGGCGCCGCGCACCTTTATGAATTAAGGGAGAGGGTGACGTGGCCGCCGAGGGCTGGAAGCGTCTGGAAATAGCCTCCGCGCGGCCAGGGGGAAGGAGGAGATGGAGGGAGGCAGCAACTGGCCGGCTAGAAACTTCTGGTGCCGTCCAGAGAAGTTGGCGGCCGCCCGGGGGGGATGCGGAGCTCCGCCCTGAGTCATCGCCTGTAATCCCGACGCGCGGGGCGGGCCCGGGCGGTGGGCGGGGCCGGGCGGGGCGGGGCCGGGCGGTGGGCGGGGCCTCTGCGGGGCGGGGCCGGCGGGGCGGGGCCTGGGCCCTCTTCCTTCTCCTCCCGCCTCCTGCCCGCCCCCGTGGCTGTCCGGTGCGCGCGTCCCGGGGCGGAGGTCGCTCCGGCTGGCCCGGCTGCGGGCTCCGCGGGCCTGGACGCCCCCCGCGGGCCCGGGGCGTCCTCCGCCCACCCAGGCGCGTTTCGGCCTCCAGCCCCGCCGCCTCCTTTGCGCCGCGTGGGTGCCCCGGGCTGGCTGTCCGCGCCGGGGGCTTGCGGGTCCCCCTCCGTAGAGGAGACAACTTTTCTGCAGACTCCTCCCACACCCCCCAGACACTGATACTGGAAACATGGGCACTCCTCTGTTAGGTTTTAACCACTTTCTTTCAAGGGTGTGGGGGCTGTCCAGCAGGAGCTCCGGAAAGCTAACCGGACACCAGAGCCAGCCAGGGAGAAAATGGAAGCGCGGTGGGAATTAACCCGCGCGCCTTGGGAAGCCTAAAGAACAGATTGCGTCCTTGGGTGGTTTTACTCTCCTTGAGCCATCTCTAATATAGGAACTTTCTTGCAGTGAATCACTTTAAACCAAAGTCACGGTGTTTGGGGTTTGGACCTTATTTGATGGTAGAATTGGTTCTTGCTGGCTTAAATCTGGGCCCTCACCTGGAAAGTAGGGACCAAACCAAAGCAGGAAAAGGTTTTATTTGGTTGATTCAATGCCGATTGCACTTGTACCCTCAATGAGCACGCTGATTCTGGAATGTTTTCTAGAAGGAGAATGTTTGGGAGGTTCCAGTTAGATCTTTGGGTTTTTAAACTAATATTGGGCCCAGTTTCTCAACTCAGATTCAGAATATTCTGGGGCCATGCATGGTGCTATACTGGAAACTGTTTGGGAGGTTGAATCAAAGTTTCAAGGCAACCTGGGCGACTTGGTGAGACCTTGTCTAAAAAAAAAAAAATAAACTCCAGAATATTCTAGAACCTTAAGGAACTGATATACACACCCATCAGCACATTGATTTAGCATAAGAATTATTTCTAGTGTAGCTGGGTGAGTTGGCACAAGCTTGGAAACCTAGTACTTGGTAGTCTGAAACAGGAGAATTACAAGTTCATGGCCAGTCTCAGCAACTTAGTGAGACCCTGTTTGAAGGGAAAAAATTTTTTCTTTTTAAGGGCTGAAGGTGTAGCTCAGAGGTAGAATGCCCTTGGGTTCAATCCCCAGTAAAAAAAAAAAAAAAAAAAAACAGAACAAAACAAAAAAATTCGGGTGTGGTGGAGCATGCTTGTAATCCCTGTACTTGGGAGGCTGAAACAGGAGGATTGCAAGTTCAAGAACAGCCTCAACCAGTAGTGAGACTCTCATCAACCTAGGGTGACCTTGTTTCAAAATAAGATAATAGGTCTGGAATGTAGTTCAGAGGTAAAATGCCCTAGATTAAATCCCCATAACACACACACGTGCACACACACACACACACACACACACACACACACACACACACTGGGCTGGGGTTGTAGCTCAAGTACCCCGGCCCAGTGCATGTGCCCCTGGGTTCAATCCCCAGTACCAAAACACGAGGGGCTGGGGCCTTTTCTCAGAGGTAACATCCCCAGGGCTCAACCTCTAGTACCTCTCTCCCACCCCCACCCTGACAAAACCCAAAGTGAGTAGTTCTGTCTTCTTCCTTTGCCCTCTTTGCTTTCCACTACAACCCCCGATCTAAAACGAAGCGCCCACACGGCTGGCTACCTCCGCCCAGGCAGGAGCGGGGCAGGAGCAGGGTCCTCTGGGACTGCGATAGCTGCTTCTGATGGCTGTGCGGGACTCCACGGGGACTTCAGATGGGCTGCTCTGAAGTAAGGTTTGGAGAGGAGCCCCGCTGGCAGTCATGGCTGACCTTGGCTTCCCTCGCTCCCTGCCTTAGAATGCTCAGCTGAAGGCCTCCTGCAGTTCATTTGCCCAGCACAGAAGCTCAGGCACGGCCTTGGAGGCGCCTTCCCTCTCACCATCCACGCATGCTGCATCCTAAGCATGCCATGACTCTGAGTACTGTGTCCCTTCAGTGCCACCAACCTGTCCAGGTCACCCCTGCCCCTCACCTGGACCCTGCCACAGCCTCCCAAAGAGTCCCCCAGCCTCTGATTCCATCCACCTCTATTTACATGCCCACATGGCAGCCAGAGTGGCTTTTCCAAACACAAAATGGACCTTGCCCTTACTCTGGCTAAAATCCATGCCCTTGGTGTGCTCCCGGCATCCACACTCCTCCGCTGCCTGGTGTGCAGGGCCCTCCCTCCCCCGCCTGGCGCACAGTCTGGCTGGCCCCGCTGAACTAGGCCTCATACAGCCAGCTACTTCCTCCGCCTCCGGCTCCCTTGGCCAGGAGGAGTCCTCTTCATCATCAGGTACCACCGAGTCACTCTCTCCTAACCTGGGTCCTGATGTTCCCACCTACATCCTGTCCGGTGTGCTGCGTGGGAATCGCTTGTCTGTCTCTCTGATTGAGTTTCTTGAGGCCACCATTGTATTCCAGGCCTCCAGCACAATTCCTGTCAAATAATAGTTATCAAAGCAGCAACGAAATTGTGGTGGCTATCAGTTATTAAGCAATTACTACATGCCAGGTGCTACATTAAAGGCTCATTTAATCTTTTTTCTTACTTTTTTTTTTTTGTGTGTTGGGGATTGAACTCAGGGGCATTCTACCTCTGAGCTACACCCTCAGCCCTATTTTATTGTTTGGATTTGGAAACAGGGTCTGGCTAAGTTGCTGAGAGCCTCCGTACGTCGCTGAGGCTTGCTTTGAACTTGGTCCTCCTGGCTCAGCCTCCCAAGTACTGGGATTATAGGCCTGTGCCACCTCACTGGTTTATTGAATTTAATCTTTATGGTGGAAGTTGTGCTGTCCTGCCCAGATCTGCCCAGGAATGAGGGACTAATTCTACCCTCTGCTGGGAATACTGCAGGAATAGGTCAAGACCTGATCTAACATCTGCCCAGCAACCTGGCGGCCATGGGCCTTTACTAAACCTATTATGTGGACGAGGAAACAGATGTGGAGTAACTTGGCACAGTTCACATAGACCACTGGGCCTGGTGGGGCACACCTGTAATCCCAGTACTCGAGAGGCTGAGATAGAGGAAGCACAGGCTCGCCTCAAACTCTTAGCAAGACTCTTAGCAACCTAGCAAGACCCTGTTTCAAAAATAATATTTTTCAATCTCAGCTATCCTTTAGAAACTGGCTCAACTGGAGAAAACTGCCTCACCCAGGGTCACATTTCCTTAGGGGTGACTCAACGATTGATCAGACTGAGGACCATATAGGCCTGGTCCCCAGGGTCCAACTCAGGGTAGGCCAATGGGCCAGACACCCTCTGGGGTTTGCTTTGGGACTGCACCACAGCTCAACTCCTGCCCAGTCCTGCTCCTTTTGAGTTGATTTTTTTTTTTTTTTCCCCAGCACTGGGGATAGAACCCAGTGGTTTTCTACCGCCAGTCCTATTTTTTATTTTTTATTTATTTATTTTTTTTTGGTGGTACTGGGGTTCCTGGAAACCCTTCTACCTCTGGGCTACACTCCCAGACCTATTTTTATATTTTTTTTAAATTTGGAAACAGGGTCTCTTATGCCAGCGCGGCTGGCTTCGAATCTGCATGATCCTCCTGTCTCCGCCTCCCAAGCGTGGGGATTACAAGCATGCGCCACCATGCCCGGCTATTCTTTATTTTTGAAACAGGGTCTCACTAAAGATAAAAAATAAAATGGGGCTGGGGGTGTAGCTCAAGGGTAGAATGCCCCAGATTCGATCCCAGTACTAACCAAAGAGTGAGGGAGAGTTAATTGGTGTAAGTGGGATTTAGTTTGGGCAGTTGACTCTAGTGTTCACACTATTTAATGGCTTAGTCCCACTGGTCACTGAGGACAATGTAAAAAGCTGCACCTGAGCTGGGCATGATGGCACACAATTGTAACCCCAGTACTTGGGAGGCTGAGACAAAGGATCGCAGGTTTGCGGCCAGCCTCATCTACTTAGTGAAGCGTTCTGCAACTTAGCGAGAACCTGTTTCAAAATAAAGAATAAAAAATAAGTCTGGGGGTGTTGCTCAGAGGTAGAATGCCCCTGGGTTCAATCCTCAGTACCAAAAAAAAAAAAAAAGAAAGAAAGAAAGAAAGAAAGAAAGAAAGAAAGAAAGAAAGAAAAAAGGAAGAAAGAAAAGAGCTATACCCAAGGAGCAAAGCTTTGAGCACATGATACTTCTCGGTGCCGAAGAGGCAGGAGCAGCTGCTGTGGAAGATGACGGTCAGCCCTATCAGTGTTACCCATGATGTGTCTGCACCTGGCTGACTCAGCCCAGGTCACAGACAGGGGACTCCAGCCTAGCCGTGATGGTGAGTTTTAAATGAAAATGCCATCCAAAAGATTCAGTGTCCCGATGATTTAATCCATTTCTAATGGAACATGAGTTGGCATAGGACAACAGCCAGTTCTCCCAGATCTAGGCAAAATACGGATCAGCCCTACTCATATCTGTTTGCCTTTTGGATGTTATCAGAGCACACGCAGCCATGCACACCTTCCCGGGCCAACCCCTCCTACGGGGCCCTTCCTCACGGACAGTCTAGACGGGGAGGCCTGGGAGGGACCAGCTGCATGGGTGAGTCCCTTGGGAGAGAGAGACAGGCAGTAGGTGTTAGCGCAGCCCGGGAGAGATGTCTGGGCTGGTCACGCTGTGGAGACTCCAGTGATCGGTTCCATAAATACACGCTGGTGGAGGTGGAGGGGGAGATCAATATGGCTCAGCTGCAGCCTTTCAGACTGCGGCGCTAACTCTGCATCTGTTTGTCATTACACGTTAAAAATCTGTGCGTGCTGGAGCCCCGCCACCCTGCGCTGTCTGACCTCATGTGGCAGGTACGTCTTGTAAGGAGCGTCTGGCCCGTTCATCACAAACTGTTCTGTCGCGCTGGTTAACTGCCTGCATTCTTCCCTTAAGAAATGGCAAGACCCCAGACCTGGGCACTCCAGCATTAAAAGCATTTTTTTTTTTTTCCTCAGAAAGGAAAGGAGAGTGGTGGGGGTAAGAGACCCCTGGGGTGCCGTCAGGATCAGGGCTGGGGGCTAAGGTGGGCAGAAGTCAGGGGCCTGGGGCTGGTGGGAGAGAGCCGGAGCCTGCTAGGGTGCCAGCGGGCCTCATGCGTGTGTGTGGCTCTGGTGTGGCACGGAGGGGGAGGCCCGAGTATAGTCGGCAGCCCTTGGACACAGAAGCTCTGTGTGGCTTCCCCACCCGCATCCTGGCCGCTCTCAGGGCCTGCTGGGCTTCAGGGGAAAACTCATCCTGGAGGTGGAGGAGCTGTTATTCCCCCCAGGACTGTCTTTTTTTTTTTTTTTTTTTTTTTTTTGGTGGTACTGGGGATGGAACCCAGGGGCCTTCTACCTCCAGGCTACACTCCCAGGCTTATTTTATATTTTTTAATTTGGAAACAGGGTCTCTTAAGCCAGCTGAGGCTGGCTTCGAACCTGCACGATCCTCCTGTCTCAGCCTCACAAGCTGGGGGATTACAACCGTGCACCACCACGCCTGACTTTTTTTTTTTTTTTTTTTTTTTTGGTATTATTGATTGAACCCAGAGGCAATCTACCTCTGAGCTACACTCCCAGCCCCATTTTTTAAAAAAATTTTGAAACAGGGTCTCACGAGGTTTCTGAGACTGGCCTTGAACCTGCAGTCCTCTGGTCTCAGCCTCCCAAGTACTGTGATTAGACAGGCACCACCACATCTGGCTAAATGTTGTCCCTTAAACATGCCCTGACCTGTTCCCCTCATTTCCATCCCCAACCTAATTTTTTTTTTTTTTCAGTACTGGGGATGGAATTCAAAGGCATTCTACCTCCGAGCTACACCCCCAGTCCTATTTTTTTAGTCTTTTTATTTTTTGAAACAGGGTCTCACTGAGTTGCAGAGGGCCTCACTAAGTAGCTGAGGCTGTCCGTGAACCGCAATCATCAGGTCTCCGCCTCCCAAATGCTGGGATTTCAAGCGTGGTCCACCACGCCTGGCTCTAGTCTTTATTTTGAAACAGGGTCTCACTAAATTGCAGATAGCCTCACTAAGTAGCTGAGGCTGGCTGCGAACCTGTAATCCTCCTGTCTCAGCCTCCCAAGTATTGGGATTACAAAGTGTGCCACCATGCACGGCTTAAATGTTCTTGCAAATGAATTTTTTCCTACCTATCAAGATCTCCTTCATCTCAGGGCCAGGTTTCAGTTGTCATCTGGGCTAAAAGTAAACGAAGTGACAGTTTATCAAGCCAAAAGCCAATACATTGTCAAAGAAATGTAGAAAGGAGTAAAAAATGTCTACTTACTCGTTCATTCTCTTCAGCAAACACTGGGGGCCTTCTTCTGGGATTATAATAATGAAGGAAGCAGGGCATAGTGGAGCACATCTGGAATCCCCAAATCTTGGGAGGCTGAGAGGAGGATTCCAAGTTTGAGGCCAGCCTCAGCAACTTAGTGAGGCCCTACACAACTTAGTGAGACCTTTTTTCCAAATAAAAAAATAGGGCTGGTTGTTTCCCAGTACCAAACACACACAAAATATTAATGATGAGTGAAATAGGGGCCAAGCTCCTGTCTTCCAGGGGTCGATGGCTGTTTGGAGGCAAGAACCCTGTGAACAGTTAAATGGATTTACAGTGGGGTAAATGCTGTTTCAGAGGCGACGCTGAAATGCTTCCAGAGCCCAAGGACAGACAAAAAGCTCAGCCTAGTGCATCTGGGAGGGCTTCCAGAAGGAGGGGAGCATTTGTGTTGCAATATCCCACTGATGAATGATACAGAATTCAAAGGTCCCAAAGAGTTCTGTAATAGTTTAGTTAGGGCTGCTGTAACAAAGTTCCACAACCTGGGTGGCTTAGAACAAGAGAGATTTATTGTCTTTACAGTTTTGGAGGCCAGAGTCTATGATCAATATGTCCAGGGTATTGAAAAGATGTGTGTGTGTGTGTGTGTGTGTGTGTGTGTGTCTGTATGTGTGTATGTTACTGAGGGTGGAACCCAGGGCATTCTTCTATCTCTTTGCTATACCCCCAGCCCAATTTTATTCTTTTATTTTGAAACAAGTTCCCGCTCAGTTGCAGAAGGCCTCACTAAGTTCCTGAGGCTGGCCAGGAACTGGCGAGCCTCCTGTCCCAGCCTCCCAAGTACTGGGATTATAAACTGCGCCACCACAACCATCTGGGTTGGTACCTTCTAACAGCCACAGGGAATAATCTTCTGTCATAGCTTCCAATAGGTATTGCCAGTGTCTGCCTTCATCTTCTCGTGGCATTCTTCCTGTACATGGCTGGGTCCAAACTTCCCGTGTGTGTGTGTGTGTGTGTGTGTGTGTGTGTGTGTAGCCACTGGGGATTGAATCCAGGGGCATTCTACCTCTGAGCTACACCCGAGCCTGATTTTATTTTATTTTAAAATAGGGTCTCACTAGATTGATGAGTCTTACTGCTTGCTAAGGCTGTCCTCAAACCTGGCTAAATCTCTCTCTTTTTTTTTTTTAATCTTTGTGGTACTGGGGGTGGAACCCAGAGGCTCTTCTACCTCTGGGCTATATTCTCAGACCTATTTTCTACTTTATTTGGAAACAGGGTCTCACCAAGTTGCTGAGAACCTCACTAAGTAGCTGAGGCTGGCTTCAAACCTGTGCGATCCTCCTGTCTCAGCCTCCCAAGCGCGGGGATTACAAGCGTGCGCCACCATGCCTGGCTCAAATCTCCCTCTTTTTTAAGGAGCCCACCCTGCTCCAGCATGATCTCACCTTGACTAATTGTATCTACAGTGACCTTTTTCCAGTAAGATCACATGCTAAATTAAAGCACAGGGGGTTAGGACTTCAACAGACGAATCTGGAGGACACGATTCCACCTGTAATGGGTATTCAGCGAAAAATGAAATCTCCCTTCCACTCCCTGCCCTTGTGCAGCCAGTGTCTCCAGGTTGCTGGGGTTCCTCGGGGTCCTCCATTCGCGAATCAACATCTGCGTACCCACTCAGGAGTGAGAGCGTGTCACGTGCCCTGCATCCACCTCCCTCTCTCTCTCTCTCTCTCTTCTGTGTTACTGACAATTACTCCAGGGGCACTCTACCTCTAAACTACATCCCCAGTCCTTTTATTATTTATTTATTTATTTATTTATTTATTTATTTATTTATTTATTTTCGACAGTACTGGGAATGGAACCCAGGGGCATTCTACCGCCAAGCTATACCCCCAGGCCTATTTTTTATTCTTTATTTTGAAACAGGGTCTCACTGAGTTGAGGAGGGTCTCACTAAGTAGCTGAGGCTGGCTGCAAACCACCATCCTCCTGTCTCAACCTCCCATATACTGGGATTACAAGTGTGTGCCACCATGCCCAGCCTTTTTTTATTTTTTATTTTTGTTTTTCTACAGTACTGGAGATTGAACCCAGGGGCATTCTATCTCTGAACTACACCCCCAGCCCTATTTTATTATTCTTTATTTTTTTATTTTTTGCGGGTCTGGGGATGGAACCTGGGGCATCCAACCTCCGAGCTATACCCCCTGCCTTATTTTTTTATTCTTTATTTTGAAACAGGGTCTCACTAAGTTGCAGAGGACCTCACTAAGTAGCTGAGGCTGACCACAAACCATGATCCTCCAGTTTCAGCCTCTTGAATGCTGGGATTACAAGTATGCGCCATCACACCTGGCTTCTGGCTTATTCTTTCTTTCTTTCTTTTTTTTTTTTTTTTTTTTTTTTTCTTTTGCAGGTCTGGAGATGGAACCCAGGGGCATTCGACCTCTGAGCTACACTGCCTGCCTAGTTTTTATTCTTTTTATTTTGAAGCAGGGTCTCACTGAGTTGTAAAGAGCCTCACTAACTAGTAGCTGAGGCTGTCCGCAAACTGCGATCCTCCTGTCTCAGCCTCCCGAATGCTGAGATTACAAGTATACGCCACCAGGCCCTTAGGGAGACCCTCTTTCAAAATAAAAACTTTTGAAGGAGAGTCTCCCTAAGTTGCAGAGGGCCTCACTAAGTAGTTGAGGCTGACTGAGAACCGTGATTCTCCTGTCTCCGCCTCCCAAGTACTAGGATTACAAGTGTGCGCCTCTACACCTGACTTTTTTGTTGTTGTTTTAAAGTAGGGTCTTGCTAGGTTGCCAAAAATCTCAGTTGCTAAGGGTGTAAGAATTGATTTGAACCTGTCTCAGCCTCCAAAGTACTGGGATTACAGACCTGTGTTACCATCTGGCCACTTTGATCTTTTATTTATTTATTTATTTATTTAGTGTGTGTGTGTGTGTGTGTGTGTGTGTGTGTGTGTGTGTGTTACTGGGGATTGAAACCAGGGGCATTTTACCTCCAAGCTATACCCGCAGCCCTATTTTTTATTCTTTATATTGAAATATCTGTCCATATAGACCTGACTTTTCTTTTCTTTTGTGTGTGTGTGTGTATGTGTATGTGTGAGAGAGACTAGAGATTGGACTCAAGGACATTCTACCTTTGAGCTACACCCTCAATCTTACTTGCCTGCCTGCTTGCTTGCTTGCCTTTCTTTCTTTCTTTCTTTCTTTCTTTCTTTTTTTCTTTCTTTCTTTCTTTTCTTCTTCTTTCTTGTTTGTGATACTGGGGATGGAACCCGGGATTATTCTACCTCCAAGCTACACCCCCAGCCCTATTTTTTATTCTTTATTTTGAAACAGGGTCTCCCTGAGTTGCAAAGGGCCTCACTAAGTAGCTGAGGCTGTCTGCAAACCACGATCCTCCTGTCTCAAGCCTCCCAAATGCTGGGATTACAAGCCTTTGCCACCATGCCCAGCTTAAGGCCAGTGCATTTTAAAATTTGAGATTTTTTTTTTTTTGCCAGATTCCTCTCCAAGGGGGCCAGACGAGGTCAGCCTCACACCCAGTGTTCAGGGTGCGTTCGCACCCAGTTTTACTGGATCATGCCAGCTGACATTCTGATCTTTGCCAATCTGATATCTTCCCCTTGTGCCTTTAGTTTGCATTTCCATTGTGATGAGTGTAATTGAGCATCTTCTCAGTGTGCTCAAAAGGCATCTGGAATTCCTTTCCTGTGAACAGCCTGTACCTATCCTTTGCCCATTTTTCTATTGAGACTGAAGAGGAATGAAAAGGGTTTTTACAGATGCTGAACAGGGAATAAAATCAGGCCACCAGATAATTGCGGGGCACACAGAGGTAGGGACTGGCGTTGGGAGAGAAGGCCGGAGGCGTTCTACCTCTGCGCGAGTTGCTGGGGTTTCTCTTGCAGGCTCCCCTCCTCCTCCTGTCTAAGCAGCAGCAGCAGCAGCGGCTCTGGAACCGAGGGAAAGCCTGGAAATTAAATACTGGATTTAGAATTGCAAATTTGAGCTAGGAATGGGAGTTGTCTGAGAAACCGCTAGGCCCCTCCGCTGAGCCCGGTTCGTCCGTGGGGGCTGCGGCGAGCTTGGTTGCAGGAGGGAAATGAGAGGTATGAGTTTCTTGAAAGGATTAGCACAGGCCTGGAGGAGAGCTGAAGACAGCGCGCCTGTCACAGAGCGATGGTCGGAGGTTTGTCCCTGGGCCACAGCCTTGCGTTGTTCTTTTTCTCTTCATCACTGACCAACGGGGTGCTAAGTTCAAACCCCAGCAGAAGGACATTCTGGCTAAATCAGTTATCTTCAAGGGAGGGCTAAGTAGGGCTGAAGAGCTGTTTTCAGGACGGAGATGCTGACATGTGGTTTCCATGATGGATTTTTGTTGTTGTTTGTTTGGAGATTGAATCCAGAGGCATTCTACCTCCTAACCACACACTAGTCTCCCCTTTTTTATTTTAGCCTGGCTTGTTCCACATATAAATCTTCTTTTATTATTGTGTGTGTGTGTGTGTGTGTGTGTGTGTGTGTGTGTGTTTTTGAGGATGGAACCCAGGGACATTCTACCTTTGAGTTATACCCCCCAGCTCTATTTTTTATTCTTTTATTTATTTATTTTTTCAGTACTGGGGATGGAACCCGGTGCTTTCTACCTCCAAGCTATATTCCCAGCCATATTTCTTATTCTTTATTTTGAATCAGGGTCTCACTGAGTTGCAAAGGGCCTCACTAAATAGCTGAAGCTGCCCGTGAACCACGATCCTCCTGTCTCTGCCTCCCAAATGCTGGGATTACAAATATGTGCTACCACGCCTGGCTTATTCTTTCTTTATTTTATTTATTTATTTTTTTTTGTGTGTGTGTGGGTCTGGGGATGGAACCCAGAGGCTTTTGACTTCCGAGCTACACCCCCTGCCCAAAAGTTTATTCTTTATTTTGAAACAGGATCTCACTGAGTTTCGGTAGGCCTCACTAAGTAGCTGAGGCTGTCCTCAAACTGAGATCCTCCTGTCTCAGCTTCCCAAATGCTGGGATTACAAGCATGTGCCCCCAGACCTGGCTTATTCTTTATTTTGAAATAGGGTCTCACTGAGCTGTAAAGGACCTCACTAAATAGCTGAGGCTGTCCTCAAACTGCGATCCTCCTGTCTCAGCCTCCTGAATGCTGGGATTACAAGCATGTGCCACCACACCCGGCTTAATTTTTATTATTTATTTATGTATTTCTGCAGGCCTGGGGATGAAACCCAGGGGCATTCGACCTCCAAGCTATACCCCATGCCCTATTTTTTATTCTTTATTTGAAACAGGGTCTCACTAAGTTGTAAAGGGCCTCACTACGTAGCTGAGGTTGTTCGCAAACCGTGATCCTCTGGTCTCAGCCTCCCGAATGCTGGGATTACAGGCGTGCACCACCATGCCCAGCTAATGTTTAATTTTGAAACAGGATCTCACTAAGTTGCTGAGGGTTTTGCTAAGTTGCTAAGGCACCCTTGAACCTGTGATTCTCCTGTATCATCTTCCTACTTGCAGTTATTATAGGTGTCCAACACCACACCCAGCACACAGTGGGTTTAAGCAGGTATTGGTGAATGTCTTCTATAGTTTCCAGAAAGGGTAGAAAGTTGCCCTTTAAGGACTTGTCAGACTTCACCATTCTATTCTACTCTTCAGGGATTTATTAAACATCTGACATTAATCCCTAAACTAAGTAGGTCCTATGGAAGGTTTCAAGGAACTGTAAGAGCTGATCCATGCCTTCCAAGCTGGTAGATTCCAGATTTTTGTTCATTGGTTTGTTCAAACTAGGGATTGAACCTAGAGATATTCTACCTCTGAGCTCCCCAGTCCTATTTTATTTTTATTTTAAAACAAGGTCTTAACCGGGCGTGGTGGTGCATGCTTGTAATCCCTGCACTTGGGAGGCTGAGACAGGAGGATCGCACAGGTTTGAAGCCAGCCTCAGCTACTTAGTGAGGTTCTCAGCAACTTAGTGAGACCCTGTTTCCAAATAAAGTATAAAATAGGTCTGGGAGTATAGCCCGGAGGTAGAAAGCCTCTGGGTTCCACCCCCAGTACCACCAAAAAAAAACAAAAAATAAATAAATAAATAAAACAAGGTCTTCCTAGGTTGCTAAGAGTCTTACTGTGTTGCTCAGGCTGTCCTGGAACCTGTGATCCTCCTGTCTCAGCCTCTCAAGTATTGAGATTACAGGCGTCACCATCACCATGCCCAGCTGTGATGGTTAATTTACCCGTCAACCTGGGCTGTGCCACCGTACCAGATATTCAGTCAAACATCATCCTGAATGTTTCTGTGAAGGTACTTTTAGTGGAAATGAATACAGTAAATTGCCTCCCATAATGGGAGAGGGCCTCACTGAATCAGCTGAAGGGTTTACAGAGCACAAAGACTGGCCTCCCAGAGGAAGAAGGACTTTGCCAGCCGACTGCCTTTAGATTCTCCGTCCCTGGGTCTCTGGCATGCCACCCTATCCTGCAGATTTTAGACTTGCATTTCCACAATCTCATAAGTCAGTTTCTTAAAATAAATATTTCTGTACGTACACACACACACACAGACGCACACGCACACACACACATACACACATGCACACACACACACACGCCCGCACACACACACACGCCCGCACGCACACACACACACACACACACCATTTGTTCTGTTTCTTTGGAGAATCCTAATTAATGCAACCACCAATGAGCTCCATGATCCTCAAAGTGACACCTGACAGTGTCAGGAGGAGAGAAATGCCCGCGGCAGGGACCCCTCCAATCAGGGAGACCTGGATCAGAAGCTGGAGACTTGAGCAGGATTCTGAATCAAAATCAAATCTGAGCCGGCATGGTGGCGCATGCTTGTAATCACAGTATTTGGGAGGCTGGGAGAGGAGGCTCTTGGGTTCATGGCCAGCCTCCACTATTTAGTGAGACCCTCTGGAACTTAATGAGAACTTGTTTCAAAAATAAAGAATAAAAATAGGGCTGGGGGTAAAGCTCAGAGAGTAGAAGGCCCTTGGGTTCCATCCTCAGTACTACCCAAAAAAAAAAAAAAAAAAAAAAAAATTGGTGGAGGGGAAAGGCGGAAGTTCCTGGAGAGGAAGCAGCGAATCTTCAGAGGCAGGTCGGTAGGAGGCCAGTGCAGATCACTGTCCTCCCTACACCGGAGCCTCCCTCACGGGACACTCACTAGCCGGAGGCCGTGTGTAAGGCCGTGCCCCTCCGCAGGCCCCGCGCGGTGTGCTGTGTGTGTACATTCTCTGTGCCTCCTCCGTTCCCTCTTAGCATAAGCTGATGTTGAATAAATATGGTGGAATGAATGGATTTGCTTTGCTCTCCCACTGAGTTATGCTCTGTGGTAGAATTTGTTCCCTGTCTTTCTCCAGGAAGTGACAGGAACTTGGCAGCCGTGGTCATGAGGATTGCTTTTTCCCTAATGGGGAGATAATTTTATTATTTCCTATTCCAAAATACATATTTGTAGACAATTCAGACTATGCATACAACTATGAGACAGAACATCTGTAGTCCCGACGCCTAAAGATGAAATGTGAACGAAAATAACGTTACGTCACCACCGCTGGAAACGTGATGCCTTAGCGTGGCCGCGCTAGGGGAGCTTTCTCTGCACTTGTTCCAGGGCCTTCACGGTTACTGAGCACCTACTGTGCGCTAGCCAAGCTGTGGGGCCTGAAGTGCAAAGGTGAAAGGCAGACGTAGGGCCTCGCTGCTCTCTGGGAGTATCTCACGCTGAGAGAGTTTTCTAGAATCAATGCTTTTACCAGCTCTAGTGTTCCTGTGCCACCTCTTGGCTACTGGACACACACTATTGTTTTTGTGCTTGAAAACACTTTCAAAAAAGACCACTTTTTTTTTTTCCAACCAAACTGTTGTGACTAGAACATTTCTCTGAAGCCATTTCCATTTTCCAGAAAAACGGGCTGTTAAATTTTGAAGGGCCCTTTCATGGCTCCCCGTTGGTTCCCTGGAAACCTGCCCCTCCTGGTCTAATGACTCTCTGGTGGTGGTTGGCATCTGAAGATCACATGCTTCTACTGGGGAGCAGCAGCTATTCACCCTGACAGGCCAAACTGGTTCCATCTGATTACTTTGGATGATAAAAAGAAGCATTGTTCTTAGTAAGTAAAGAGGAGTAGTTAGCTTATTTATTTATTCTTGGATTTTCCTCCTCCTCCTCCTCCTCCATTTCCTTTTTCTTCTTCTTTTCAGTACTGGGATTGAACCCAGGGCCTCACACATATACCAGTCAAATTTTCTATCTCTGACATCTCCAGCCCAACTTCTTTTATTTATTTTATTATTTATTTATTTATGTAATTGTTTGTTTGGGGTGCTGGGGATTGAACCCTGGGCTTTCTACCACTAAGCTATACTGCCAGAACTATTTTATTTTATTTTTTGTAGTACTGGGGCATTGAACCCAGGGGCATTCTATTCCTGAGCTACACCCTCAGCCCTATTTTTTTATTTATTTTTATTTTTTATTTATTTTGGTGATACTGGGGGTGGAACCCAGGGGCTTTCTACCTCCGGGCTATACTCCCAGACCTATTTTATATTTTATTTGGAAACAGGGTCTCACTAAGTTGCTGAGAGCCTCACTAAGTAGCTGAGGATGGCTTCGAACCTGTGCGATCCTCCTGTCTCAGCCTCCCAAGCGCGGGGATTACAAGCGTGCGCCACCACGCCCGACTGAAACACTAATTCTTAATTTGGCCTTTCTTTGCAATCTTTAGGGTTGTTCTTATAGGCCTGGTGCTTGACTCTCTTGAACTGAGGGAAAACTCTTTAGGATTTTCTAAGTTTCTCTCTTTCCTAGACTAATGTTATTGAGTGCCTATGGATTACTTGTCCAGCTAGCCTATTGTTTATTTTGTTTGTTTTGTCTTTTTGCAGTGTCGTGATAGAACCCAGGGCTTTGAGCATGGTGGGCAGGTGCTGCCACTGCGCTCCACCCCAGCCCTTGTCCTGCGCCGTGGATTGGCCACAGCTGCTCGGACCGCGGGATGCGCTGGAGCTGGTGGCCTTTGCCCTCAAGGGCTCTGTGACCTGGGCAGGTAAGCTCACCCCCCCACAGGCCTGGGGGGCCCTGGGAGTCCATGTACCCTTCCAGGCGCAGACTACGAGCTGGTCAAGGCGAGAAAGCATTTGTTGGTAAGTGGCAGCTCACTCGGCGCACGTGTAGAGCAGGCGGTCCTAAGCTCGAGTCCGCGCTGTGCTCGTGCTGGACTCGGCCAGTGGCTCCTCCTGTCCTGCTCCTCACCTTTCCTCACTTAGTCCCCTAAGGGCAGACCGAGATTTTATGGTTAGAATTTTTATTTTATTTTTTTGTACTCGGCATTGAACCCAGGAGTATTCTACACCCTCAGCCCTTTTTATTTTTATTTTGAAAGAGTCTTGCTAAGTTGCTGAGGCTGACCTCAAACCTGCAATCCTACTGTCTCAGCATCCCAAGTACTGAGACTACAGGTGTGTGCCAGCCTATGGTTAGAGTGTGTGTGTGTGTGTGTGTGTGTGTGTGTGTGTGTGTGTGTGTGATTAAGAATTCAATGGGAGGTATTCTACCTCTGAGCTATACTTTCAGCCCTATTTTTATTTTGAAACAACATCTCGCTAGGTTGGTGAGAGTCACACTACTTGCTGAGGCTGTCCTCCAATCAGAGATTCTCCTGTCTCAGCCTGCCAAGTGCTGGGATTATGGTCGTGTGCCACCATGCCTGGCTTCTATGGTTAGAATTTTAAAAATGCATTTCTTTTATTATTATTATTATTATTATTATTATTTATTATTATTATTATTATTATTATTATTATTATTATTTTGCAGTACTGGGGATGGAACCCAGGGGCATTCTACCTCTGAGCTACACCCCTAGCCTTTTATTTATTTATTTATTTATTTATTTATTTATTTTTGTGGTGCTGGGGATGGAACTCAGGGGCATTCTAACTCTGAGCTACACCCCAACCCTATTTTTTAATTATTATTTTGAAACATTGTCTCACTGAGTTGCAGAGGGCCTCACTAAGTGAGGCTGTCTGTAAACCGCAATCCTCCTGTCTCATCCTCCCAAATGCTGGGATTACAAACATGTGCCACCATACCTGGCTTATTCTTTTATTTTTTGAAACAAGGTCTCACCAAGTTGCAAAGGGCCTCACTAGGTAGCTGAGGCTGGCTGCGAACTGCAGCATTCAGGAGGCTGAGAGCTATTTTTATCACCCCTATTTCACAGATAAGGCACCTGAAGCTGGTTGTGATGACACACACTTGTAAGCCCAGTACTTGGGAGGCTGAGACAGGATGATCATGAGTTCTCAGCCAGCCTCAGCTACTTAGTGATTCACAACTTAGTGCGACCCAGTTTCAAAATAAGGAATAAAAAATAGGACTGGGGGGTGGGGGTGTCGCTCAGAGGTAGGATGCCCCTGGGGTCAATCCTTAGTACTGAAAAAAAAAAAAATAGGGCTGGAAGTGTAGCTCGCAAGTAGATTGCCCTGGGTTCAATCCCCAGTACCGCAATCAATCAATCAATCAATAAACAAGCAAACAGTGGATGCTGGAGGTGGTGTCACATGCCTGTAATCTCAGTCACTTAGGAGGCTGAGACAGGAGGATTGCAGGTTTGTGGCCAGACTCAGCAATTTATCAAGGCCCTTTGCAACTTAGTGAGATCCTGTTTCAAACGAAAAATAAAGCTGTGCATGGTGGTGCATGCTTATAATCCCAATACTTGGGAAGCTAAGACAGGAGGATCAGGGGGTGTAGACAGACTCAGCTACTTAGTGAGGTCCTTAGCAACTCAGTGAGACCCTGTTTCAAAATAAACAATAACAAATAGGGCTCGGGGTGTAATTCAGAGATAGAATGCCCCTGGGTTTCATCCCCATTACTGCAAAAAATAAAAAATAAAATAACAATTTAAAAAAATGGGCATGGTGGTGCATACCTGTAATCCTAGTTCTTGGGAGGGTGAGACAGGAGGATCATAGATTCAAGGACAGGCTCAGCAAGCAGTGAAACTCTCATCAACCTAGCAAGACCTTCTTAAAAAAAAAAAAAAAAAAAAAAAAAAAAAAAAAAAACTAGCCGGGCATGGTGGGCACGCTTGTAATCCCAGCATTCGGGAGGCTGAGACCAGAGAATCATGGTTCACGGACAGCCTCAGCTACTTAGTGAGGCCCTTTGCAACTTAGTGAGACCCAGTTTCAAAATAAAGAGTAAAAAATAGGGCAGGGGGTATAGCTCGGAGATAGAATGCCCCTGGGTTCCATCCCCAGACCCTCAAAAAAAAAAAAAAAAAAAAAAAAAAAACCTAAAGTAAAACAAAAATAGGGCTAGGGGGTGTAGCTCATAGGTAGAATGCCCCAGAGTTCAATCCCCGGTGACCCCCCCCAATCATCATCATCGTTGTCATCATCACTCTCCTCCTCATCCTCCTCCTGCAGGCTGGAGTACCCACATTGCACCCTTTTATGCAGGAGCCCTGAGTCTGCAGTGAGCTGCTCATTGGTATGGCCAGAAACTGTGAAACAGGGTCTCTTGTCCAGACGTTATTTTCCAAGTTGGTTGGGAGATTGTTGGTAGGCAGATGAGGAGTTATTTGCTAAGGAGCCCACAGGGAGACTTTTCTCAGGTTTCCAATTAAATCTTTTCATTATGCAGATGTGGTCTTCTGGGCACCTAATAAAGCTTTGCTTAATTTAGATGCCTGTGGAATTATATTTGGAGGCACTGCTATTAACAGAAACCAGTGGAGGAGCAGTCATTAGTTTCCCATGAGCACGCTGTCTCTTCTTGTGATGGAGGACAGTTTTTCGAAGACCCATACCTAGGCCCTTGTGAACTAGACTCAGAAGGGGGAGGATGCTTCTGTGCACCTTTGGTCCATCCTGGCTGAGCCCACCAAACCATCACTGCGTCACCCCGGCTCACCTTACCAACTTCCTCCCAACCCCTGCCCTCCAGCCTTCCAGCACCTCACCTTCCCCCAAGATGTCATCTGCAGGTTCCTTCCTGCCAGGAATGTAGTTCACCCTTCTCTATCTGAGACACTCCATCTTATCCTTCAGCATCCCGGCAGGGGCCTCCTGGGGAGTCTTCCCCTCTGCCCCAGGGAGAGGAATCATCCCCGCCCATCAGGCCATGAGGGATCTGGTTAGGAGTGTGTTCCTCTTTAAGCAAAGAGGCTGAGATCCGTTGTTTTCCATTTCTTCCTCCACCTGTGGCCCATCCATCCAGCTGAATGCCAGGGAGCAGTGACTGCAGTGGGCAGCTCTGTCCCACCCAGTAGCCCAGCTCAGTAAGCAGGTACTGAGCACAGCCCAGGGCTAAGTGGCCTACATTTTGGGCCTGGTAGACCGTGCCTCCCCCATGTCTGGGCTAGGAATGGGTCCCCAGAAGCCACCCAGAGGCTGGAACGTGACCTGTGACGCCCTGAGAGAAAAGCTGAACAGACCAGGAAGCTGGGCGTTTAGGAATGTGAGCTCAGAGGCCTGGGGAAAACCAGCAGGAGGAGAGGGAGGCTGTGGCTGAGTCAGGGCAGAGAAAGGGACAGAGTCCTAGGGACGCTGACGCCGGCGTGCCCAGAGCCTCCTTGCCCCCACGATGCCCTCCAGCTCTTGTCTCTGGGAGCCCGTCTGGCTGTGGCCGCTTTTCTTGATGCCTGAGACCCTGTGCCCTTGGCGGGAGCCAGCTGCCAAGACACCCCAGGATCGCCTCCCGGTACTTGCCCTGCACCATCCCCTTCCCACTGAGTAGCGCTGACTGTGTTAATGATGGCACATTGCAGGAGTGATGTGTGTGACCTGCAAGATGGCTCACAAAAGACATCGCAGATTCTGCCTTGCCCTCTGGAATCGCTGCCTGTGGGGGAAGCCAGACGCCCTGCTGTGGAGATGCTCACAGAGCCTTGTGGACAGCCCCGTGGGAGGATGGGGGCCTGCCTTCGACACCCAGCACTCTAGAAGCTCGTAAGCCAGGACCTCGGAAGCGGATCCTGTCCCGGTCAGCCTGCGATGACCACAGCCCCTCCTGACAACTTGATGGCAACACACTCTGAGCCAAGACCCTCCGCTGAGCGGCTCCCAGCTCTTGACCCACGGGCACGGGGTGAGATGGTGGCCATTTGCCGTTGTTTTATGCCACAATGTTATGTGGTTTCTTTCTATTTTTTTTTTTTCCGAGTCTGGGAATGGAACCCAGGGGCATTCGACCTCAGAGCTACACCCCCTGCCCTATTTTTTATTCTTTATTTTGAAACAGGGTCTCACTAAGTCGCGGAGGGCCTCACTAAGTAGCTGAGGCTGTCCGTGAACCACGATCCTCCGGTGTCAGCCTCCCAAATGCTGGGGTTACAAGGTGCGCCATCATGCTCAGCTTGTTATGCGGTTTCTTCATGAGAATTTTCTCAGCCGGGAGTGGTGGCGCATGCGTGTATTCCCTGTGCTTGGTTCAAAGCCAACCTCGCTGGCTTAAGAGACCCTGTTTCCAAATAAAAAATATATATATAAAATAGGTCTGGGAGTGTAGCCTGGAGGTAGAAGGGTTTCCAGGAACCCCAGTACCACCAAAATAAATAAATAAATAAATAAATAAATAAATAAATAAATAAATAAATTGGACTGGAGGTGTAGCTCAGAGGTAGAATGCCCCTGGGTTCCATCCTCAGCACTACCAGAAAAAAAAAAGAGAGAGACAGAGAGACAGAGAGAGACAGAGAGAGAGGGAGAGAGAGAGAGAGAGAGAGAGAGAGAGAGAGAGAGAGAGCGGTTTCCTGCTCTCAGCTTGTGTGTAACTGCAGTCATGTGTAACGTTTTGAGTTGTAAATGACAGTGGTCCCATTAGATTGTGTCCCCTGGTGACGTCGTTGGAGCTTAGTTTGTGCAAGGACTCGTTGCTCTATGACGTTTGCAGGATGACAAGGTCACCTCGCTAAACATGTTCCTCAGAACTTGGCTCCATCATTAGGTGGTACATGACTATGCTTGGTTTTTCTCACAGCCGCTTCATGTGACGGGTGAAGGGGCAGTTTATGCCCTACAACTAGCACCTGCTCCACTGAAGCTTAGAAGAGGAATAAACCTCTCTCTATTACATATATATCAATAACACCTTACACATTTTTTCTGCGATATTGTTTCTTTCCTTCCTTTTTCTCTCTCTCTCTTTTTTTTTTTGTATTGGGGATTGGGCCCGGGGCATTCTAACTCTGAATTCTACACCCCAACCCTATTTGTTATTCTTTATTTTAAAACAGGGTCTCACGCCGGGCGTGGTGGCGCACGCTTGTAATCCCCGCGCTTGGGAGGCGGAGACAGGAGGATCGTGTAGGTTTGAAGTCAGCCTCTCTGGTTTAAGAGACCCTATTTCCAAATAAGAATATAAAATAGGTCTGGGAGTGTAGCCCGGAGGTAGAAGGGTTTCCAGGAACCCAGTACCACAAAAAAAAAAGAAAGAAAGAAAAGAAAAAGAAAAGAAAGAAAGAAATGAAGGCCATGCCTGTGTTTTGTTTGTTTGTTTGTTTGTTTGTTTGTTTGTTTGTGGTGCTGGGGATTGAACCCAGGGCGATTCTACCTCTGAGCTGCATCCCCAACCCTATTTTATTTTTTATTTGCAAACAGGGTCTCACTAATTTGCTGAGAGCCTCACTAAGTTGTTGAGGCCGGCCACAAACCTATCATCCTCCTGTCTCAGCCTCCCAAGTAGTGGGACTAAAGGTATGCACCACCTTGCCCTTCCTCCTTCCTTCCTTCCTTCCTTCCTTCCTTCCTTCCTTCCTTCCTTCCTTCCTTGGCAGTGATGGATTGAACCCAAAGCCTTGTTGTGCTGAGCTACACCTCCAGCCTCTATGTCTGTGGTTTATGCCTCTGTGTGTGTGTGTGTGTGGGGGGGGTGTGTGCTGGGGATTGAACCCAGGGGCATTCTGCCTCTAAACTACACCCTAGCCCTATTTTTTAATTTTTATTTTGAAACAGGATCTCACTAGGTTGATAACAATCTCATTACTTGCAGAGGCTGTCCTTGAACCAGTGATCCTCCCGTCTCAGCCTCCCAAGTACTAGGATTACAGGTGCGAGCCAGCAGATCCAGCTGGCCTGTGCTTTGAACTGTATCACTCTACTATCTCCAAAAAAGGTGGTGAAAGAAGGCCAACCAAGATCAGAGTCAGAGTTATACTTGCAAAGTAAACATAGGGAAGAGTTCTTTCGCTTCCAAAGAGGAGATCAAACCTCTTGAAAACAGCCTGTTCTAAACCAGGGTCAGCTGGATCCTGGCCACCAGTTGCTGGTGGCGCAGCCACCTGGGGCGCAGCCAGCTTTGCAGGACTCACCAGGCAGCTTATAGCACAACTTAAAAAGCGCCAGGGATAGCAGGATTACTAATCACGCTGTCGGCTGATGTAAACTCTATTCAGATACGATAATGTTTTAAAATAACTTACAATACAGTTACCACCCTGAGGATGGGGCTGGTTGAATGCCTGCAGAAAAAGCATTCATATAGTTCATTAACTAATTACAGAGTGTCACAGACAGAGCCTACCACCAGGAAGAGGACGTGGTATGATTCACAGGCCTGAGCTCAGGGGCGAGAGGGTGTTCAGTTCTCTCTTTTGGTGCCACCGTCACGAGGTGGCACTCTTGACTGAGACGCAGACTCTCCCCTCCCTCGCTGTTGTATCCGTGGGAAGGTGCTACGGGAAGCCCAGAAATAGTTCCATGCCACGGTCACGCAGCATCAAAAAAAACCTACTCCTCCCTTCATGGTTCACTGCATTTGTAACTCAAGGCAGAATCTCAAGCTGGATGGGTGGTTCATGCCTGTAATCCCAGTAGCTGGGAGGCTGAGACAGGAGGATTGCGAGTTGGAGGCTAGCCTCAGCAATTTAGGAAGACATTTGGTCATTTAGTAAGACCCTGTTTCAAAATAAGAAATAAAAGGGTGCTGGTGGTATGACTCAGAGGTAGAATGCCCCTAGGTTTAATCCCCAGTACAAAAATAAAAGATAAGGAATCTTAGAGCTCGGACAGGGCAGGCGGGTGGTTGGTCACTCGTCTGGTTTGAATCTGTGTCCAGGAGTTGAGTGCTACAAGAGAGAAATATTTACTAGCATCAAAAGGGCCTGCCGCCCTCCTGCCTGGGGAGCACCTGATGGAGGAGGGTGAGCTCTCAGCACACGGGACTCAGTGGTCACCCGGCCCATCAGCTGGTTGACCGGCTCACCTACAAGGGTTTCAAAGTTGTTTAAAGGTGTACGGGTAGCTGGGCGTGGTGGTGCACGCTTGTAATCCCAGCATTCAGGAGGCTGAGACAGGAGGATCGCAGTTCGCAGACAGCCTCAGCTACTTAGTGAGGCCCTCTGCAACTCCGTGAGACCCTGTTTCAAAATAAAGAATAAAAAATTGGGCAGGGGGTGTGGCTCAGAGGTTAAATGGCTCTGGGTTCCATCCCCAGACCCACCAAAAAAATAATAATAATAATAATAAATAAATAAAGGTGTACGGGTATTTGTGAAGCAAGCAGGCATCTGCCACTGTGGACAAGTTACTCTTTGAATCTTTTTTTTTTTTTTCCAACTGCAAATGGGCTGGGTAAGGGCGGTGTCTACATCAAAGAGTTATTGGAAGCCGGGCATGGTGGCACACGCTTGTAATCCCAGTACTTGGGAGGCTGAGACAGGAGGATCACAGAATCGTGGCTGGCCTAAGCAACTTGTGAGGCCCACTACAAATTAGTGAGACCTTGTTTCAAAATTTAAAAAAAAAAAAGGGTGCTGGGGGTATAGCTCAGAGGTAGAATGCCCCTAGGTTCCATACCCAGCACACACACCCCCCCCCCACACACACACAGAGTTACTGGACCAGATGATATGAGGAATGTGAATTTTTTCTAGTCTCAGTAAACACGCAAGCTATTCTCCTGGCTGGCATGGACCGTGCAGCACTTCCGCCTGGCCTTTGGAGAAGAAGTTCATACTCCCCGTCGCCAGCAGCCCTCTGTCAGCGCCAGGCCTATGGCCGGCCTTGGGATGGTAGTTAAGGCCAGTGACTCAGAGCTCTTCTTCTGAACGTGTGTGTGTGTGTGTGTGTGTGTGTGTGTGTGTGTGTGTGTGTGTGTGAGAGAGAGAGAGAGAGAGAGAGAGAGAGAGACAGACAGACAGACAGACAGACAGACAGACAGACGGAGGGACAGACAGACAAGGGATTGAACCAGGGGCATTCTACCTCCCCGCTGTACCCATATCCCATTTTTGTTGTTGCTTTGTTTTATTTTGTTTTTGTGGTACTGGGGATGGAACTCAGGGACATTCTACCTCTGAGCTATACCCCCAGTCCTATTTTTTATTCTTTATTTTGAAACAGGGTCTCACTGAGTTGCAGAGGCCCTCACGAAGTAGCTGAGGCTGTCCACTAACCGCGATCCTCCTGTCTCAGCCTCCAGAATGCTGGGATGACAAGCGTGCGCCACCACATCTGGCTGTTGGCTTCGTTTTGAAACAGTTTCTCACTATGTTGCTGAGGCTGTTCTGGAACCTTCTATCCTCCTGTCTCCACCTCCCAAGTACTGCCATCACAGGTGGTTCAGAAGGTACACTTGCCTTGTTCTGAAATTTTAAAATCAGTAACAGTAGCACCCCGTCACTCATGCCCAGTGAAGATCTCCTAACAGCCCTGCTTAGAATTGTCGGACTCCATCCCCACTTTGTTTTGAAAAAAAAAAAAAAATTTTTTTTCAAGAGATGTATAATTGAGCCTAGCTGTCTGTACTACCCTCTTTTCCTGTTTTCCTCCAAGTGAACGCCAGACATTTCTGGGGCCAAAGACAGGATTAACATTTCTCAGCCTAGTAAACACTCCCATCTGGATCCAGCGCAGGGACCATCCGTGCTCCAACCATTTCCTGTAATCAGCCTGAACGATCCAGGCTGCCAGCTTAGAAATTAAATTTTAGAAGTGATTTTCCCGTCCTGGAAACTGTTTCAATTACATCTTCTTGCAGATGAACCCTGGGTAAGCGGCAAACGCACAAGGTCTGGCGCTTACGTAACGAGTCTGCACCGCCGAACCTGGCGGCGACACGAGGACGGCGCCCCCTGGAGGCTGAGACGCAACCGCGGGACAGACTGACCACCTGCCAGACCTGGAGGCCGGGCCAGCCGGCCTCTTCAAGACCTGCGGGACGTGCATTTGGTGTCGTCAATGGCATTCAAGCTGCACAGCCGTGGAAGCACTGGCTTGGCTTGGGAAGACACAAGCGCAAGCCGAAGCTCCGGGATTAAATAATGGTCAGCGTTGTGAGCAGGCAGGGGGAAGGCAGGCAAAGACCCAAAGGTCTGCGACAGTGTGTGTGCGCACGCGTGTGTGCGCAGCTCCAGCCAGTTCAGGATGCAAGAGAAAGGGAGGCACTAGGACTAGCTCTGCAGATCTTCTTCGTCATTGTTAGCTCCAGGAAGTTCTTTCTAAAAAATATATTTTGATTTGCTTATTTATTTGGGCACTGGAGGTTGAACCCAGGGGGGCATCCTACCAGTGAGCTACACTGCCAGCTTTTTTTTTCTTTCTTTTTGAAACAGGGTCTCACTAGGTGGCTGAGAGACAAAGATGCTGACGCCGGCCCTGAACCTGCGTGATCCTCCTGCCTCAGACTTCCCAAGTACTGGGATTACAGGCGTGTGCCATACACCCGGCAGCACGTTCCTTAGACACTGCTGCAGGATCTTTTCTCCAACATGGCAGGTTTCTAGGGCATGGGAGGTAGCGCTGCCTGCCCCGTAAAGGCCCACAGGGGCCACACCTTCCTGCACCCTAGCTCCATCTTCGGTGTGCAGTGGGGCACCTGTGTTAGAACTAGGCTTCAGCCGATGACAGAACAGCTCATCTACACAGGCCAAGGACCCGAGCCCTAAGGGAATCCTTAAGACACAGCGACCAGTCCTGGAGGATCTCAGCTGCAGGCCACAGGAATGAGTTTCAGAGCAGTTTTGGTAGTATTTTATTTTTGTGGCACTGGGGATTGAACCCAGGGATATTCTACCTCTGAGCTATACCCCCTTTCCTATTTATTTATTTATTTATTTATTTATTTATTTATTTATTTATGCTGAGGATTGAACCCACGGGCCTTCCACCCTCAAGCTACACCCAGCCTTACCTTATTTTTCACTTTGAAACAGGATGTCACTAAGTTGTAGTGGGTCTAAGTTGCTGAGGCTGGCTGTGAACCTGCAATCCTCCTGTCTCAGCCTCCCAAGTACACCACCACACATGGCCTTTATTATGAAACAGAGTCCCCAGCCCAATTCTTTATTCTTTATTTTGAAACAGGGTCTTACTAGGTTGCAGAGGACCTCGCTAAGTAGCTGAGGCTGGCTGAGAACCGGCAATCCTCCTGTCTCAACCTCCCAAGTGACTGGGATTACAAGCGTGCACCACCATGCCTAGAAAAGTTGAACATTTCTGTTGCTTTCTTGGTTTTGAAATCCCAGGAGAGAGCCGGGCATGGTGGGTGGTGCAGGTTTGTAATCCCAGCCTTTGGGAGGCTGAGACAGGAGGATCACGGTTCGCGGACAGCCTTAGCTACTTAGAGAGGCCCTCCACAACTTAGTGAGACCCTGTTTCAAAAATAAAGAAAAAATAGGGCTAGAAGTGTAGCTTGGAGGTAAAATGCTCCTGGGTTCCACCCCCAGTACCACACACACACAAAAGAACATCAAAGTTGAGTTACTTTACTTATGGTACTGGGGATTGAAGCCAGGGGCATTCTACCTCTGAGCTCCACCCCCAGCCCTATTTTCATGTTTTTTATTTTGACACAGGGTCTCCTGAGGTTGATGAGAGTCTTACTGCTTGATGAGGCTCTCCTCCAATTTGAGATCCTTTTTTTTTTTTTTGGTGGTGGTGGTACTGGGGGTGGAACCCAGGGGCTCTCTACCTCCGGGCTATACTTCCAGACCTATTTTCATATTTTATTTGAGAACAGGGCCTCACTAAGTTGCTGAGAGCCTCACTAAGTAGCTGAGGCTGGCTTCGAACCTGTGCGATCCTCCTGTCTCAGCCTCCCAAGCACGGGGATTACAAGCGTGCTCCTGGCCCTATTCCTAATCTGTGAGGGACAATAGTACTACCTTCCTCTTAGGGTCACTGTGGAGACTACATGGATGCAAGAAAAGCACTCGATGCAAGGTGCCTGGCAGAGAGCAGCACCTGACGTGCGCTTCGCAAGCACCACCGCGGCCATTTCACCTCCAGGACGACTCAGGCTCTCACTCCAGAAATATCACATGCTATAGGTGATAAGTAAAATAAAAAATTAAATGCGAGTAAAATAAAAATAATGTGCGTACGGCGGAGTGTGAAAAACACGAGAGAGGTCCGGTACACGTGGCATGTAAAGTTTTAATGGCACGGCTCTCCCGGGGATCAGGGCGAGGCACCGTGGGGCCCGCGCGCCTGTCCGAAGCTAGAGGATGCGGGCTCTCCTTTTAAAGGCATGCATCTCGCGAGATGGGGGTTTACTCGCGGGAACGCCCAATTCTCGCGGGGGTTTCAGCCCCTCCCTTGCCCTGCAGAGGTCATGTGACACAAAGTCATATGAGTGCAGGACCCAACTTAACATTCCGGCCTTTTGATGGTAGGGATAATGGATGACGATTGGACCCTCTAGCTTCTTCCTGCTGTCAAGGGGCGTCGTCAGGGGCCCCAGGCCGGGAGGAGTCGGGAGTCCAGTCCCCCAGAAGGGGATGCAGGTGGGTGCATAGCTGCAGTGCGAATTGGAGGTTACCCTGGACAGCTTAGTGATGTGCGCTTGAGGAGGCTTGAACAGGCAAGGGCTATTAAAGAAAAAAACAAATCATGAGATTGAGCAGGCGACCAAAAAGGAGACTGGCTTACTCAGTACCTGGAGAGCTACCCTGAGCTGGCAAAGAGGATGGAGGTTGAGGGATCCAGGAGCCATCAGTCTTCAGCCAGGCTGAGTAGGGCCAGTGGCGGGGCCTGGTCTGGAAAGGTGCTCCCCCTGTGTTGAGGCACCTGGGGCTCACCCTTTTCCAAGGGCACTGTTCCAGTGGCCCTCCTGGCCACACGCCGAGCAGTCTGATTGGTAGGCGTGGCTTTGCCCCACTTGAGGCAGGCTCCTGGAGGTAGTTGTTGTTGCAGTCCTCCATACCTAGGTGGCGCTCCAGGGGGCTGAGCCGCCACCGCCAGCCGAAGGGCAGCTACCAGGGATCTGCTTTTTGGCAAAGTCGGAGTGTATGCTCCATTTCCGCCTGTTTCTCTCTGGAATTAAAACTTAGATGCTATGTTAAGGTTCTGTCAGCTGTGACGGACCTATACTCACAAAGAGCGCGTCCCGGGGCTGGTGTCCGGCAAGAATGGCAACGCGGACTCCGCACGGGCAGACAGAGAGTGTCGCCCCAGCCCCGGCCTGTCGTTTCCCGCAGCACCTAGGGCGCGCCCGAGCGGGCCACCCAGCAAAATTGCAGTCTGGCGCAGGCCAAGATGGTGACTGTGACATCACCAGGCAGTGACTATGCGCCATCACAAAATGGCAGCTGGCAGGAAAATAAATGGAAGCTGATGGGGGAGAGCATTTGGAGGGATACCAGACCGCTTATAAAAGTTCCTAACTATTCCTGGGCCACCGCAACCTATTTCCCAACTCGTATCAAGGCAGACAGGCTCTCAGGGCATCTGCTAGTATAAAGGTTCGACTCCCCATAATTGTTTCGCGGGCGGAAACGAAGAACAGGAAATGGGCGTCCCCGATTTCCCTGCTCAATCGTTCGGAAACAGAGGTTAAGAGATAGGGAAGAACGTCTTCATTCCTTCTCAAAACCGGAGGATGACCTGGTCATCCGCAGCGTGGTCCCAGTGGACCGGGGGACAATGGGTCACCAAGCGCTTGGATTTTTGGGTCCCAGTGGACCGGAAGACCCAAGTCCGGAACCCGCTAACCAAGGGAAGGAGGCAGTTTACCGGAGTGAAGTGTTGCCAGCCAGCGCTGGCTGCAACAGAAGCACTGAGAAGCTGCTGGGAGCGTGGTGGAGCTGGGGCGCGTGGATGCCAGTGGCTGGTGTGGACGGCACTGGCAGCTGGCGCAGGCAGGATCAGTGGGGGTGCGCAGGCGACATGGCTTGCCGGGCCCGCGGTGTGGAGACAAAATGGCTTCCAGATACGCGCCAGACGCTGAGGCTGGGCCCTGAGGAGCACCGCCAGTGAGCCTGGCTCGGGGCGGGTGGGGAAAACCGGCCAGAGGTCCCGGCGGTGACCGGAGAACCAAGCTGGAACGGTGCTTTAGGAGGTCCAAGCGGCAGGCAGAGGTCCTGGCCCGCGCAGGCGGTTGGCAGGCAGAGCAAGTGCCAAGCTGCCTGGCTCGGGCCGGAAAGATGGCCGCCGACTCCTAGGATTGGTTAGGAGTGGAAAGTGGGAGGGATTAAAGATTGTGAGGCCTCCAGTGAGGCCATGAGGTGGGAGGGGTTAAAGATGGCGAGGCCTCCAGTGAGGCCATGAGGTGGGAGGGGTTAAGGATGGCGAGGCCTCCAGTGAGGCCATGAGGTGGGAGGGGTTAAAGATGGTGAGGCCTCCAGTGAGGCCATGAGGTGGGAGGGGTTAAGGATGGCAAGGCCTCCAGTGAGGCCATGAGGTGGGAGGGGTTAAAGATGGCGAGGCCTCCAGTGAGGCCATGAGGTGGGAGGGGTTAAGGATGGCGAGGCCTCCAGTGAGGCCATGAGGTGGGAGGGGTTAAGGATGGCGAGGCCTCCAGTGAGGCCATGAGGTGGGAGGGGTTAAGGATGGCGAGGCCTCCAGTGAGGCCATGAGGTGGGAGGGGTTAAGGATGGCGAGGCCTCCAGTGAGGCCATGAGGTGGGAGGGGTTAAGGATGGCGAGGCCTCCAGTGAGGCCATGAGGTGGGAGGGGTTAAAGATGGCGAGGCCTCCAGTGAGGCCATGAGGTGGGAGGGGTTAAGGATGGCGAGGCCTCCAGTGAGGCCATGAGGTGGGAGGGGTTAAGGATGGCGAGGCCTCCAGTGAGGCCATGAGGTGGGAGGGGTTAAGGATGGCGAGGCCTCCAGTGAGGCCATGAGGTGGGAGGGGTTAAGGATGGCGAGGCCTCCAGTGAGGCCATGAGGTGGGAGGGGTTAAGGATGGCGAGGCCTCCAGTGAGGCCATGAGGTGGGAGGGGTTAAGGATGGCGAGGCCTCCAGTGAGGCCATGAGGTGGGAGGGGTTAAAGATGGCGAGGCCTCCAGTGAGGCCATGAGATGGGAGGGGTTAAGGATGGCGAGGCCTCCAGTGAGGCCATGAGGTGGGAGGGGTTAAAGATGGTGGGGCCAAGATGGCGGCCCCCCAGTGATTCCACGTGTCCAAGATGGCGGGCCAAAGCTGGCGACCCCATCCCCCAGTAATTCCATGTGGCTGCTTACCGGAATGGCCAGGCCCAGGCAGCGGGGGTGGGCGGGCACAGGGTGAAGGGCGCCAGGGCGCGAGTCCGAGTGGAGGAACCAGCTGGAGCGCGGGCTGGGGGCTGTTTAGCAGAGTGGCGGCCACCTAGATGGAGGAGGCAGGCGGCCCCGGCAGGCGGGTCTAAGCAACGCCAGGCGCGGAGAAGACATAGGCGTGCGGCGTGGCGCAGTCTGCGGGCGACGCGGTCCCATTCCAGCGGCGGGCAGCGTGGGCAGGCGGGAACGGCGGTTTTAGGAGGTCCAAGTGGCAGGCAGAGGTCCTGGCCCGTGCAGGAGGCCAGCAAGTAGAACGGGTGCCAGCATCACCCAAGGAGCCTGGCTCCGGGAGGGTGGAACTGGCAGCCTGGCGGCCGGCGGAGCCTGCACGCCCCGGCGGTGGTGGCTGTGGCCGCGGTGGCAGTGGAAGATGGCCTCCGGTGCTCCAGAAGAGAGCACATGGGCGGGAAAAGATGGCCACCGGCTCTCAGCAGAGCTCGGGGCCGAAAAGATGGCCGTGAGCTCTCAGCAGAGCCCGGGGCGGGAAGAAGGCTGCCGGCTCTCCCGGAGAGCGCAGGGCCGGAAAGATGGCTTAAGGTCCAGGCAGGCATGGGGCAGCAGTGGCGGCAGTGGCGGGAGCAACGCCTGCAAGCGGAGCGCTGGTGTGGGACCTCACAGTCGAGCTGCTGGCGGGTCGGAGAGTCCGGGGCTCAAAAAGAGAGTAAAAAGAAAAAGAGAAAACAGAAAAAAAAAAAAGGAAAAAAATGGGGAGGGACCCAAGAGTTCTCCCGGTTCGGCACCAAATGATAAGTAAAATAAAAAATTAAATGCGAGTAAAATAAAAATAATGTGCGTATGGCGGAGTGTGAAAAACACGAGAGAGGTCCGGTACACGTGGCATGTAAAGTTTTAATGGCACGGCTCTCCCGGGGATCAGGGCGAGGCACCGTGGGGCCCGCGCGCCTGTCCGAAGCTAGAGGATGCGGGCTCTCCTTTTAAAGGCATGCATCTCGCGAGATGGGGGTTTACTCGCGGGAACGCCCAATTCTCGCGGGGGTTTCAGCCCCTCCCTTGCCCTGCAGAGGTCATGTGACACAAAGTCATATGAGTGCAGGACCCAACTTAACAATAGGAGCACGTGCTTACAAACACGCGGGCAGAGGTGCTGTATTTAACGCTCTCCCACTTGCTGTTTCACTTTACGATAATCTTGGGCGTGTTTCCATGTTTGTGCGTATTGATTCCCCACGTTCATTCTCAACCACGAGGCATTTTATTAAATGGGTGTAGCCGGCGTGGTGGCGCACGCTTGTAATCCCAGCATTCGGGAGGCTGAGACGGGAGGATCACGGTTTGCAGACAGCTCAGCTACTTAGTGAGGCCCTTTGCAACTCAGTGAGACCCTGTTTCCAAATAAAGAATAAAAAACAGGGCTGGGGGTGTAGCTCGGAGGCAAAATACCCCTGGGTCCCATCCCTAGTACCAAAAAAAAAAAAAAAGAAGAAAAAGAAAAAGAAAAGAAAAAAAGGGTGTGCCACGGGCTATGTGACCAAACGGGAATATTCAGAATATATAATCACATATTTGCTCAGAGACTTCTGATTTGAAAATCCATGTGAAGAGCCATTTGAATAATTCAAACACATTTTTCTTTTCTTTTTTTTAAACACATTTTAAACCCAAATCCTATAAACTTGGCCCACGTTATATACAAACAGTGTTGCTCAGAGATAAACTGGAACCTCCAATCCAGAGCACAACGGGCCGAGTGGACGTGCTAATGGGGCCAGTTAAAACCAGTGGACGTTACTATACTTACCCCAGATTAATTGGGGACATAATGGAGCATTAAAAGAGGCACGATAGCTGTTTATTCAGGCTTTTAACTACAAGAGAAAAGGACCAGTGGTTTTACTATTATATTTTCCATTTGGCTTCCCAGCACCTCAAATTCAATCAGTGTCCTGCTGTTAAGAGGTATTTTGAAATGTACCAAGTCTTAATTGAAGTGGAAGTGCTTGAAACCAGAGTTAATACCAGGAGCGACAGGGAGTCGAATCGATGGAGGTAAGCTGTTGCTGCTCTGCATGTCAACTCCTTTTGGGCACAGGGGCCAGTTAAAACTCTTCCTGTAGACTGCATGGTTTGGTATCCAGCTGGATCGGGCCACAGAGGCAGCTGCGGTCATCCTGCTGAGCTCTGGGTTCCCTTGGAACAAAAGAAAAGAGTGGTGCTGCAGGGTCCAGGGGACTAAGTCAGATAGCACCTGTCGCCCCTTCCATCAGTACTCATGAAGCTTCAGGAGTGCACTAGGGGCCGTGCCAGGAGCTAGAGAGACAGCGGACAACAGGACGAGCCTGCATCTCTGCCCTCAGGGAGCTCAGGTTCTAGCTGGGGAGATGGGCATAAGCCAGGAAACAAAACAGAGCTTTCAACTAACACTGAAAGAAACACCGTGATGAAACAGAGAATAACCAGGGGATCCATTGCATTAGTTCATTTTCTGTTGCTATAACAAAATATTATAGCCTGGGTACTTTATAAAGTTTTAGTTAGCTCAGAATTCTGGAGATTCGAGAGCCCGGCTTCAGCTGGGGAGGATGGCATGTGCCTGTGATTCCAGTACTTTGGAGGCTGAGACAGAGGGATTGCAAGTTTGAGGCCAGTCTCAGAGACTTAGCAAGGCCCTGTTTCAAAAATTAAAAAATAAAATAAAAAGGGCTAGAGGTATAGCTTGGAGGTAAATTCTTAGTACCAAATGGGTTCAATTCTTAGTACCCCCTCCCCAAAAACAAAAAACATGGCCTCGCATCCCCTTGGCCCTGGTGGGGGCTTCATGGTGGGGGCATCATGCTGGATAGCACCATGCTAGGCATGTGCTAGAGGGAGAGCTCTCGTGGTGAGACGGAAAGCCAGAGATCAGTGAGGGGCCCGGCTCACTCTTCAAGACAACTCGTTTTTTTTTTTCTTCCGGTACTGGGCATTTCTATCTCTGAGTGGCAACCCCCCACCTCTATTTTTTATTCTTTATTTTGAAACAGGGGCCGGGCGTGGTGGCACACGCTTGTAATCCCCTTGCTTGGGAGGCGGAGACAGGAGGATCGCGCAGGTTTGAAGCCCCTCGCTGGTTTAAGAGACCCTGTTTCCAAATAAAAATATAAAAAATAGTTCTGGGAGTATAGCCAAGAGAAAGGTTTCCGGGAACCCCAGTACCCCCCCCCCACACACACAAGAAAAAAGAAAAAAGAAAAAAGAAACAGGGTCTAAGTTGCAGAGGACCTCACTAAGTATCTGAGGCTGTTCTTGAGCCTGGGATCCTCCTGTCTCAGCCTCCCAAGTGCGGGGATTACAAGCAGGGTCCACCACTCCCAGTTTATGACCGTGCATTTTTTGTGGGATTGGTGGCATCCTGCAAGACCTGTTAATCCCTGCGGAGGTGGAGTCCGGGGGACGGAATCGCTCCCCACTAGGCCCCACCTCTTAAGGGTGTGCTCTCCTGCTCAACACCGCCAAAATGAGGGCTGTGCTTCAGCATGTGAACCTTTGCAGGATACGCTCAGGGCACTGCCGGACCTAGTGAGTGCTTAGGACCTGTGCGCTGCAGCCTCACACAAGCGGGGCCACTCGGCAAGAAGAGCAAGGCTAGAGGCTGGGAGGGAAAGAGCCACGCCCTCTCGTTGAACTGAAGGAAGCGGGCGTTGAGCACAGGCAGGAGGAGGAGGAAAGAAAGCTTAGTCAGTAGGGGTCCTATCGCACAGGGGTGTCTGGATCCTGTACTAAATGCCATGGCAGGCCACAGAAGACAGGGAAGTGCTGGTAGTCTGAGTCCTATCTCTGCAGAAAGCCCACCTGACTGCTACCTGCAGAATGCACTGAAAGGAGCCAGCCCACAGGAGGAGGCTTGTGTTTCTCCTGGGAGAGAGACTGGGAGGCAGGGCTATTGCAGCAAATAACAAGGTTATAACCCCCCTCAGCAGGCCAGAGCCACTGTAGGCTCCAGAACACAAGGTCTCTGGGGACCCCTCCAAGGATTACAGGTTATCTGCTGAGCACGTGCCAGGCACGGGGGCAAGCGTTTGGTGCAAGAAAGTCATTGGTCACATTAAGACACCTGCCCACGAGCGACACACTGAATTGTAAGATTCCGGCTTCAGCCACTGGCGAGTGTGGATGCTGGAGACGGGAAGCAGGGACGACTCTGTTAGCACCTGTTAGCTTGGATTCCACGGGTCCATCCAAGGCTTGGTGTTGGAAGCATGACCCCAGTGTCGCCAGGTTCAGAGGTGCGGCACGACTGGCGGGTGTTTTATTCCTTTCCCTCCGTGTTGCATGCTGGGTGACTTTTTAAGCTCTTTGAGCTCACTCATTTTCTCAATACTTGTGTTAAATTTAGGTTCAATCGGTCCATTGCATTTACCTAGACAATTATCTTTTTCTTTTTTTTTTTTGCAATACTAAGAATGGAACCCAGGGGCATTCTACCTCCAAGCTACACCCCCAGCCTTATTTTTTATTCTTTACTTTGAAACAGGGTGTTACTAAGTTGTGGAGGGTGTAAGTAGCTGAGACTGGCCGTGACCCCAGATTCTCCTGTCTCAGCCTCCAAGTACTGGGATCACAAAACCACCATATGCACCACCACGCCTGACTTTCTTTTTCATTTTTAAAGTTTTGGGCTTTTTTCTCTTTTTTTCCTTCCTTTCTTCCTTCCCTCCCTTCCTTGGTACTGAGAATTGAACCTAGGGGCATTCTGCCTCTGAGCTATACCCCTGGCCTGTTACTTTTTTTTTTTTTTTTTTTTTTGGTGGTACTGGGGTTCCTGGAAGCCCTTCTACCTCCGGGCTACACTCCCAGACCTAGTTTATATTTTTGAAACAGGGTCTCTTACGCCAGCGCGGCTGGCTTCGAACCTGCGCGATCCTCCTGTCTCTGCCTCCCAAGCGCGGGGATTACAAGCGTGCACCACCACACCCGGCCTTACTTTTTATTTTGAAACAGGATCTTGCTAAGTTGCTGAGGCTAGTCCACAACCTATGATCCTCAATACTCTGCCTCCCAAGTACTGGGATTACAGGCATATGCCACCATGCCTGGCTAGAATTAGTCTTTTAAATAAGGTGAGAAGAGAATCATAAATTCAGCCTCCTATAAGTTACCTCTGGAGGGAATACAGAGGAAGAGGTCTGTAGAGACACAAATTCAGGTGTGGGTGGTGCGCTCATCCTAAGTTGAGTGGAAGGTCCCTAAGTATCCACTTATTATTTTTGAATATGTATGAGTTACGTATTACATGCTTTAAAATGCCATTTGGCTCAGGATAATAAAAAATGCCCAGATTCTTCTTGTGGCCCCTCAGTTCTCCCTAGGCCTAGACAAGGCAGGTTCAGAAGGTCAGGGCAGGCAACGAGGGGAAGGCTGGTTCTTTCCTGCAAACTGGTGCAGAGAGGGTGAGTACTCTGGGCTGCACTGGTGGGAGCCCTTTCTTTTTTTTTTATAACAATTTTTTTATTGAACATAAATAGTATACATTTACACTATATTTGGTGCCCTCCCCCCCCCCGCCCACATCCCCCCCCCACCAATGGTTGTCCAGGTTAACCATGTCTTATTCATAATTTTACACATGTTCAAGTGTAGACCCTTATTAATCAAGACCGGCCTTCCTCCTCTCCTATCTTACCATCCAAACTTAGCTAGTATTTCCCCTTCAATATCTGGAGTCCCTCTGGTATTCTTTGTGTTTCCTAGTTTGGGCATATTAGAGGAAACATATGTATCTTCTTCTTCTGTGATTGGCTGATCTCACTTAACATAATGTTCTCCAGGGCTTTCCATCTTCTTTCAAATGATATAATTTTGTTCTTCTTTATGGCTGAATAGAATTCCATTGTGTGTATTTCCCACAGTTTTGCTATCCATTCATCTGTTGATGGTGATCTGGGTCGGTTCCATATTTTGGCTATTACAAATTGTGCTGCTATGAACATAGGTATGCATATGTTGCTGTAGTTCTCTGAATTCAGCTCCTTTGGAAAGATGCCCAGGAGTGGTATAGCTGGGTCATATGGTGGATCTATTCCCACCTTTCTTAGGAATCTCCACACAGATCTCCATAGTGGTTGAACTAGTTTGCATTCTGGTGGGAGCCCTTTCTGACTGAGCCGACTGGACTACGAGGCCTGTGTGGATTCCGTAGTCTAGTGTTTACTCCCCCAAGTACTGAGTTCAGTCTCTGATTTTTGCCACCGTGATGGGAGAGGAAAAGTCCATTTCAAGCAGACCCATCATCATTAGGAGCAACGTCCTCAAAAGGCAAGAGTGAGGCAGCCCCCAGCGCCAAGTTCAGAGGTGGCACTCCCCGGAGAGGAGAGGCAGGCGATCCAGTGCTCTGGGTGGGGGAGCAGGCCTGGCCTCTAGGACACCTGCCAGGGGGCACGGGCTTAGGAAGGAGAGCCGCACCCATGCCCAGGTCCCTTTTACTCAGTAACTCTGTCTGCTGGCAAATGTCACCGTCCCTTTAAGGTGGGGGTGGGGGTGTCAGGTGCAGGGTGGGAGGAGGACAGAAAGGGACTTGGAATTCCTTCTGGAGGACATGATACCAAGAAGCAGCTCCAATTTCAAAGTTAAATTAAATTAACCCTTAATAAATGTCCCCTGCTTCCTTTCCCTTCCTCTCAAGGAACCTGATGTCCCCTGGGGTGACGAGCTGGCCCAAACCTTTCCACCCAGCAGTTACTTTGTCCTCAGCGGAGGGTCAGCAGAAGGTGGCTGGCTCCTCTGGGACAGGGCTCCCTCTGCTGGCCAGAGCGGGAGCCTTCGGATGCGGACAGACCCTGCCTACAGTGACTTCCACGTCAAAGGTCTGCATCTTAACACAATGTTACAGATGAGCAGTTGCTGCTGCACAGTTTTAAGATGAGGAACCCCAAGGGCTCTGGCCAGCTGGGGCCCCTAGGGAGCAGCCGCCTTTGACATTCAGTATTCTCACTTTTAAAGTGGATATAAACCGGGCGTGGTGGTACACACACATACTCCCAGTATTTGGGAGGTTAAAAAAAAGGATCAAAGGTTTAAGGCCAGCCTCAGCAACTTAGTGAGACCCTGTTTCAAAATAAAAACTAAAATAGGGCTGGGAGGGTGTGGTGGGGCATGCTTGTAATCCCAGCAGTTGGGAGGCTGAGACAGGAGGATCAGGATCATGGTTCTCTGAACAGCCTCAGCTATGGCCCTGTGTAATTTAGTGAGACCCTGTTTCACTGGGCTAGGGGTGTAGCTCCGAGGTAGAATGCCCCTGGGTTCCATTCCCAGTACCTCAAAAAAAAAAAAAAAAAAAAAAAGAAAAGAAATAAAATAGGGTTGGGGTATAGCTTGGAGGTAGAATGCCCCTGGGTTCAATTCCCAATGCCCTGGGTTTAATCTCTAGGATTCCCTCCCCCAAAAAAGTGTTGTTTTTTTTTTTTTTTTTTTGCGGTACTGGGAATTGAACCCAGAGACATTCTACCTCTGAGCTACCCCCCTAGCCCTGTTTTTTAAAATTCTTTGTTCTGAAATAGGATCTCACTGAGTTGCAAAGGGCCTAAGTAGCTGAGGCTGTCTGCGAACCTCGATCCTCCTGTCGCAGCCTCCCCAGTGCTGGAGGGCGTGTGCCACCATGCCCAGCTGAGTGGGTTATAAAAAGAGTAAGCCTGAGTTGGGCATGGTGGCACATACCTGTAATCCTAGTACTTGGGAGGCTGAGAAAAGAGAATCACAGGATGGAAGCCAGCCTCAGCAACTTAGTGAGAAAAAAAGGGGGCTTGCAGGTATGATTAAGGATCTTGAGATTAGCCCAAAGTAATCATAACAGATCTTTGTAAGTAAGAAATGGAGTCAGAGCCAGGTGTGGTGGCACACCCTTGTCATCTCAGTGCCTGAGAGGCTGAGATAGGAGGATCGCAGGTTTGCCACAGCCTCAGCTATTTAGGGAGGCCCTTCATAACTTAGTGAGACTCTCTTTCAAAAGAGAAAATTAAAAAATAGGGCTGAGGGTGTAGTTCAGAGGTAGAATGTTCCTGGATTAAACCCCCAGTATGGCCAAAAAAAAAGGTAGA
Organism: Muscardinus avellanarius; assembly: GCF_963383645.1. Classification (NCBI taxonomy): domain Eukaryota; kingdom Metazoa; phylum Chordata; class Mammalia; order Rodentia; family Gliridae; genus Muscardinus; species Muscardinus avellanarius. Next base: position 150,960,718 of record NC_137789.1, on the reverse strand, counting down.
AAGATCATTCAGAAAAAGCACACATCAGACACTGATGGGTGCTAAAACAAAAACAAGAAAGAGAACACAGAATGGAAGAAGACATTATGCTGTTGTCTTTGAAAATGGAGGAAGGGTCGAGCCCAAGGACGCAGGCGGCCATGAGAATCTAGAAAAGGCAAAACCGGCCCCTACCACCTTCCTTTTAGTCCTGTGAAACTAGTTCAGGATTCAGACCTTCAGAACTGTGTGGAAATAAATGCATTTTTTTAAGCCTCTAAACTTGTAATTTGTTATAGTGGCATCAAGATACTAATACATTGGGCTAGGCATGGGTCAATGAAGTGGATTATGATTAGTCCAGTTCTGGACATCTAGGTCCAATTAAAAACATAGATTCGTGTGTGTGTGTGTGTGTGTGTGTGTGTGTGTGTGTGTACTGGGGATTGAACCCAGAGGCATTCTACCACTGAGCTATATCACCAGTCTTTTTTAAATTCTGAAACAGGGTCTAAATTGTGGAGGCTGACCTTAAATTTAAGATTCTCCTGTCTCAGCTTCCTAAGTACTGAGATTACAGGTGATGGCCACCACACCTGGCTAGATGCAACCTTCAAATTGCTTCTCACCTCCTATAAGATAAAGCTCCAACTCTTTGGCACTGGCTCTACAAGGTCCATGCTCACCTCTCTATCTCTGGCTCTCAAGACTCCTAACTTCACGTCACTGCAAACGCCACCAGCCCCAGACCCCATACATTTTGCCAATGGACCCTGGTCTTCTGCCTATGAGCTGTTCCTATTGACTCTTACAGGGCTCAGCTCCTTTGTCATGGACTCTGTAAGTCGGGTTGAAACCTTCCCCTACAACTCACATTACCATGGGCTGCTTCCTGGTAGACTGGGTGGACAAGATCGGCATTAGGATTCTGTGGCTCAGTTGCAGGCAGTGGGTCCTCAGTGTGTCTACAGACCCAACCTTGAAGGCATTGTTAACTGGGAATGTGAAGCCTGGACAATAGGCTCAAAGGCCTTCCTTCACTGCCACCCTTCAGTAATCTTCAAGAGTGGGCATAAATTCAGTAATTCCTGGAGGTAGAGAGGGTAAAAAAGCACTCTGGGAATGTGTGTGTGTGTGTGTGTGTGTGTGTGTGTGTGTGTGTGTGTGTGTGTGTGTAAAACAAATCCTAGAGGGCTGCAAAGCCTGTCTGAACATGGCTTTCCACATCTTCATGATTAATGTCTGTATACACCACCTTAAGTCTGATATCTGCTAACGTATTTTTTTTTCTAACTTCAAGTATTAAATAAGGGTGTCGGAGGGAAGTCGTTTTGATGTAGGGGTGTTCTTATCCCCTAACCCGATGAGATAAGTAGCAAGACCTTTGAAACCTGTAAAGCCCTCTAGCAGGCGATTTTGCGCAGGGGAAAACGCGCCGGAGCGACTCCGCCAGCCCCGGGGCGCCCGCGGCCCGCCCTGCCCCGCGCCCCCCCCACCCCCCGGCCCGGCGCGCGCGGCGGCGGTTGGCGCCCGAGGGCCAGCTGTTCCGATCGCCCGGGGTCCCGCAAGGCCCCGCGGCTCGGACAACACGCGGAGCCAGCGCAGCGCCGGGGCCTCAGTTGAAGAAACCGCTCTCGGGCTGGACAGAGGCGGAGCCGCCGCTCTGGCTGGGCCAACAGAAGAGCCAGAAGATGCCTGCGGCCGCCCTGGGGCCGCCCCCGGCGCGGGGCACCCTGGGACTTGTAGTCCCCTCCGCGGCCAGCGCCGGGGCCGTCGGCCGGCCCGCCCTGCGGCGCCGCGGCGCGCTTCCCTCCATCCCGGCGCGCCGACTTCCTGGTCGCCGCACGTCCTCACGTACGACTACACTACCCAGAAGCCTCTCCTCCGCGCCGCCGGACTACACTTCCCAGAAGTCCCCGGAGCAGGGCTTCCCCGCTCCTGCCCCGGACCTCGGTTCCCGGAGACTTGGCTTGGCGGCGCTCCTCTTTTTGCCCGGCCTCTCCGGAGCTGGTGGGCTCGGCGGCCGGCGGCAGGCCCACCGCGGCGGCGTGGCGGTCGTGAGCCGGCGCGGCCTCTGCCCTCGGCCGCGGCGGGCTGAGCGGTGACCTGGCGGGCCGCGCCTGCGCCCTGCCGCGTTTCCTGCCTGGCTGGTGGCGGCGGCCATTTTGTTCATCCTCCTCCTCCTCCTGCTCCTCCTGGTTGGAGCGCAGTGTCCGGAGCGGGCTGGGGGGAGAAAGCCACCGAGCGGGGTTCGGTGCCTTTTCCCCCGTCCCCAGCCGGCGCCCGGAGCCCCCCTCCCCCTCCTCCCCGCCCCCTCCCCTCCCCAGCCCTGCCCTCCCCCTTGTCCCGGGATCGCTCCGTCGCACCCACCATGATGGAAGACGACGGGCAGCCCCGGACTCTGTGAGTACCCGAGACCGGGGGTGCCGGGCGCCCACGAGGCCCGGGCACCGCGGGACGCTGAGGGAGGGAGCAGGGGGCGGGGGCGAGGCCGGGGCTCCCGGCGGCTCCCTGGCCGGCGGCGTGGTCGCCAAGTGCATTCCGCTTCTGTCCCGTTTTCCTGGAGAAGGAAGCCCGCCCTCCCTTCCCCCAAACAGTCACTTCTGGGGTCTGGGGCTGGGCTCGAGCTCCCGCCCCGCAGCTGCCCTGGCCGCCCCTCCTCGGCCCGGCGTCCGCACCGCCGCGGCTGTCAGGCCCCGCAGAGCTGCTGCTCCCACCTGCCCTGGGCCTGGGCTGGGCCGGGCCGCGGGTCCCCGGGGGCCGGGCCGGTGGGGGCGGCCGGGGTGGGACGCGGCCCGCGGTGGGCGGCTGAGCACCCCTCCCTCCGTCCCTCCCTCCGAGTCGGCGGCCCGGCTTCCCCGGCTCAGCCTGGAGGAAGCCCGCGCGCTTCATCACCTGCACCCCTTCTCTCCCTGCCCCACGTGCCCCCGCCCACGCCGCAGGAACACCCGCCCAGCGCCCGCTACTTTTGAAGTGCACGAGGAGCGCCTCTCGCAGCGCAGGCATCTCTCCTCTCTCGGATCATAACGAAGTTTACTTTGAGCGCTCCCTACGCTAAACCGACCACCAGTTGTTAAGTCCTTTGCTCCCGTGGCGTTGCCGCTTCCTAATCTGTCTGTGCGTTGAGGCTATGGGAAAGTGGATAAAATCATGTCCTCTTTCCCTATTCAGAGTGTGTGTGTGTGTGTGTGTGTGTGTGTGTGTGTGTGTGTGTGTGTGTGCGCTTTTTTTAATTTTCCCGGTCTTGCTGTTGAATTTCAACCGAACCCAATCTAATGAATGGATTTCATCTTTCAACTGCTTAAGTCGAGTTTCTTTACCTTCCTAATGAAGAGTGATGACTCAGCAGTTGAATTTCTTTCGGAATAGTGTGGCACTCTTTCTCCTGCTGCTTCTCGTTTTAAAAGTCTTGGTCATTTCTCATTCGTTTTTCAAATGGAGCACCTTCATTACTCCAGCCTCTTGAGGCCCAGTTCTCCTCCCTTGAGTAACAAGGAGTCCTGTCGCCTATTCTCTTGCTTCTGCCTGGTATTGATAGGATCAGAGTTCACTTGGCTGGGCTATCTAAATGGGAAAATACTTCTGGGGGAATAGACGAAGGTGGTTGGGCACTGAAGAAGTTTGACTAGCTTCTCGAAGCTTCACTCCTAGCGCAGTAGGTAGACATCTACATTCAGTCTTGATAGGTTTGTTTTTCCAGCCTTGTATTCTTTATTCCTATTTCTCATAGTGTCTCACTAACGTATTTGCCATCCTGTTTTGGGAGTTTGATGCCAAATGAAGCACATCAGATGCCTGAATGAAAGGCTTGCCTAATATTTGTTTTGTTTTCCATTTCTGTCTTCTCTTCCCTGGCAAGAGAGAATTGGGACAGACTTGAAATTTGTCCTCCACATTTGTTGAAGCTCAGGCTTGGGACTTGGTAGGCAGTGTGTACTTTGATGGAAGCATCTGGGAAGGCTAGATTCAGGGCCTAACCTATGCAGTTAAGGAGCATAACAGTTACGCTGCATCTGAAATACCTAAAATGTCATAATTGCATCATAATAGCTGCTGAGTAATTGGTTAAGTTCTCGTGGCACATGGCTCATTAACTGTCATTTGTTCCTTGGAAGAGGAATTCGTGGTTTTGTCTTGCCAAATGATATGCTGCTTCAGTATCTCATTCATAAAGTAATCTTTGCATCTTTTGTGTGTGTGTGCGTGTTGTGTTGTGGATTGAACTCGGGGGCATTCTACCTCCAAGCTACACCTCCAGCCTTATTTGATTTTTTTATTTTGAATAGGGTCTCACTAAATTGTGCAGAGCCTCCCTAGGGTTTGAACCTGTGATCCTCCTGCCTCAGCCTCCCAAGTACTGGTATTACTAGTGTGCCGCCACACCTGGCTTGTATCTTCTTTTGTGTTCATCTCTGTTATATTCTCCTCTAGGCTGATAAGCTGATTTTTATTTCATCCCTCTACCTTCTCCAATCTCTTGTCATTTCTCTGAATCACAATTTGTCTGTGTTTACCTTTGTCTAAAAATAGGACATGTATACATGCGAGTGAGTAAGCACCTTAGGTTGTGTTCTTATGTGTCCCTGATGCTCACTGCTCGGGCTTCCATTTTCCTTCTCTCGCTCTTCTCTGTGGAAAGGGTTTTTTTTTTTTTTTATGATGACAATTTCTATATCTTCCTAGGTCTTAGTCCCTTGAGCACTTAGTTCCCTGCCTGGAACATAAGAGGAACTCAATGAACATTTTACGTCTATATTTCTTTCATTAAATTATTGTTAGGTCCTCTTTTTTCTTTTTCTTTAAGTCCTGATTAAATTACAGTCACGCCTTATATAGTTAAGTGTGTGTATATTATTTTTAAACGCCAAATGTGAAATCTTGTAATAAGAGCAAATGTTTTACAATTGGGATTTTGCCAGAGTTTAATAAAAAATAATGTATAATAGTTCTTAAAAATATACATTTTATATTTCTCAAGGGGCCCTTTTAGAGACAAGTAATGGGATTACAGCTTTGAACAGGATTATAGAGGTTGTTATCTAGTAGTTTTGTTGATGAAGATCCAATGTTTTACCATGGGACCTATGGATTTAGGTTTTCAAGTAGCTAGTATGTTTTAAAAGAATGTTCTCTTAAGAAAACTTAACCTGTTTCCTTAAAATGCCTGTGTGTTACTAGTGAGGTTTTTTTCCTGCAGACACACACAAGCTAAGACATATGGTTCTATCTTCAGAAAACAATATGGTGTTTATAGCCTAGGTAGGTCTTTATTCATTTACCTACAGTTGTACTAATTTATTTAATGGTATTTAAGTGGTATAGAATTGCTTTTATAATGAGCCGAAAGTTCTGTTCTATCGTGTTTTAAAGGCCTGTTTTCTGATGTTTTTCATTCTCACTTGACATTAATTTGGGGTGTTATGTATTGGGTATCCTAAAAAGCAAACAAATGAGATGCTGTGTAGCACCGATGTGAGGTGGGCCAGCCTCGGGACACATTTTGGGTTTGCGCTGCACGTGTGTAGTGCAGTGATTTGATCCATGGTATAGCAGAATCTACAATATGACACTAAGTTATATTTGTATTATATTTATTCATCTATTCCATGTACCCAAATCAATAGGAATTGTGGATCAAATAATAACCGTGTTTTGCGGGGCCGTCCTTTAAATAAAGACTGTTCTTGTTCTTCCTAATAGTCAAAAGGAGGAAATAAACCTGTGATTTAGAGTATCGTGTGAACATAAAAGAACAAAGCAGAAGAAAATAGCATTAAAAAAACTCAAAACCCAGTGGCTGTACCATGGATTTGGCCACATTGTGGCTATAGTCAAGCCTCTGGAGCATATGAGAGAGAGAAAGAGAGACCCTCTTATAGATAGTTGCGAAGTTCAGATGTACCACCTGTACCTTTCTTTGCTCCATCCTGCCTCCATAAAATCAAACACTGGCAAACCTGAACAATTCATGTGGGGTTTATAGACGATATTGTTGCTGCAAAGTCTCCTCTTATATAAGAGCTTGTCAAGAGCAAAACCAAAAATATTACTTTTATAGAAATTGAGCCATAGTATTTTGTGTAACAGTGCTGGTAATTTCAGCTGTGGTAGGCTACTCTTTTTAGAGTGAGAGCCCATTGAGTGTTGACAAGTGTCATTAGTCTTCTACAAGGCGTGATGTTCTTAACTTAAAATTCTGCCCACTTGGACATAGAAGCAGTTTGGCAATGTGAACTTCTGCCTACTGTGAAATGCCAATCTCTAGTCTCAAATTGAATTTTAACCTAATGTTGGGGTGAAGGTATCATTTTCAGTTTTTAATACTTGAGTTCCTACAGTTCCTGTTCTAGAAGACTATTTTGACTGTAAGGTATGCCTTTATTTTTTCCTTGAATTAAAAATTGTTTTGGAATTTCCTAAGTGTTTTCTTTTGAATTGACCTCTCACTACAAGAACTCAAATCATTTGTCTTTTTCTGTTATTTTGTATATGTTCTTCAGGTAGAAAATATATATTTAAAAACTTGGAACTTTAGGATATGTTGACTGCTTCATAACCACAGCAGAAAGAAAGTGAAGTGTAGAGACTATCATTTGGAAAGAAAAAAAAAGATATTTCAATAAACTACCAAAAGATGATGCTTATTAGGTCAAGTATTGAACTTTTGTTTTATATATTTTTATTAGTATTTATTTTGGGACAGATTGTTTTATGATAATGTAAAAGTGCTTATGCAGGCTAGCGCAGTATTTTAAAATCTGCAAATTGTGCCTCCATTAAGTATTATATGTGAAGGCATTTATAAATATATGAGTTGTAGAACTCTGAATAAAAGGAAAAGCAATCTGAAGTTGGGTAAAATTTAGGTGAGATTTTATAGTTTTTTTTATCCTGGCGAATTAAGATGTGTCGTGGACATAGTTCATGTTTTTGAAATACAGTTTCTTTCTTTACTACCTAACCCTTAGTAGAGATATTTGAAAAATAGGAAATTCTAAGACTAGATTTTTCAGTAAGTGGTTTTGGCGTTCTAAACTTAGATGTTAGCAGTTTTGTCTTTGGCAGCAGTACTGGACATACAGTACAGATTAATATATATATGTAAATGTGCCTCTAGCAATTTTTCAGAACCCATAACCAATTGGAAGTCGGTTAACTTGGAATAAAACGTATTAAACAGCAATAACCTTTATTGTGATTTTTTTTTTAGGTATGGAAGGTAATTAATGTTTGTGCAGTTTTTCTGAGCAAATGAGTAAACAGTAATGTAAACTTCAAACATTGTACTAAATTGATAATTCTATTTTAATTTTGTTAGTGGCTACCTCGAATGTGTGTCTTACCTATTCTTTTCTCTCTCCAGTCTGTGTCTGTCTGTCTCTGTGTGTCTGTCTGCCCCCCCAACCCCTTTTTCTTGTGTAGTACTAGGGATTGAACCCAAAGGCATTTTGCGTCTGTGTTTATAGCCCCAGCTCTTTTTTTTTTTTTTAATAGGGTCTCGGTAGGTTGATGATAGCCTCACTTGCTGCGGCTGTCCTTCAACCTGTGATCCTACCCCTCCGGTCTCAGCCTCCCAAGTACTGGGATTACAGGCAGTGTCAGGCCCAGCTCTTTTCTCTTAGAAGTAATCTAACCCTTTAGGCTAGATGAGCATGAAACCTCAGTATCACTTGTTCATTATTCCGTATGGACAGGTCTCCCTTGAAATAAATAATTCCCTGGATGCAGGCTCACAACCCCCCCCCCCCCCCCGAGTTAAAAAGGAGCAGGCAGTTGTCTATGGCTAGCTTATAGCCCTATAACTTCATTATGTTGGCCTACAGATGGGTCAGCTTCTCACAAGTATAAGGGAAAGATGGCATACTGGACCTATCCATTTTATCGACTAGTCTTCTCTTTAAGTAACCTTGGACTTGTATTTCAATTTTAGAACATGTACCCTAAGGTTATTAGTATCCATTGCAATGAAATTCTTAACTAAGCCAGAAATTGTCAATCATTCTTAATTGGATTTTTTTGTTTGTTTTCTACTTAAACCTCAGCTTTCTTGGTCTGTTTTTCTTTTTCAGCGTGTTCCATCTTCTAGCAGTTCTGTATTTAATGTGACAACTGTTACAAAGCTTAGTTTAGTCTTGGTGTATTTAGTTTCCAGATGTTATATATTAATTTTAGAAAATAAAGCTTAAGGCCTTTTACTTTTCAGAAGAAACTGTTAAGTTTTACAAGTATTGTTTAGTTTATGGGGTTCATAACAGATGGAAGTTTCAGGAATTATTTGCTGAGTACCAGAAAGACTTAGTTTTGCAATTTTTCAAGATAAGTTAAATCCATGGTCCAAAACATAAATCAAAGTAGTCATCTCTTGATGATGAACTAGTAATTTTTCTTTAAATTTTTTTGTATAATGCATATATATATATATATATATATATATATATTTTAAATTTTTAACTAGGAAAAAAATCCCAAATCTTTAAATACCCATAGTTAAAAGTATATCTGGATTTCTCTCAGATTTTCTCTGGGTTTCTAAAGATGTCTCTATATTTGCTTTACTTGCTATCTACATAAAGATGTATTTTGTTGATTCTGATGCCTTTTTTCTCCTTTGGTGTGGTACTGGGGATTAACCTCATTCTCACGCATGCTAGGCAAGCGTTTTATCACTGAGCTATATTCCCAGCCCCCCCCCCCTTTTTTTTTTGGTGGTGGTACTGGGGTTCCTGGAAGCCCTTCTACCTCCGGGCTACACTCCCAGACCTATTTTTACACTTTTATTTGGAAACAGGGTCTCAAGCCAGTGCGTGGCTGGCTTCGAACCTGCGTGATCCTCCTGTCTCTGCCTCCCAAGCGCGGGGATTACAAGCGTGCGCCACCACGCCCGGCTCCCAGCCCTTTCTTTAAGACATGGTTTTCATAAGTTGCTGAGACTGGTCTCCAACTTGCAGTCCTGCTTTAGCCTCCTGGGTAGCTGGGATTACAGGCGTGCGGCACCACACCCATCTCTGATGCATTTTTTTTTACAATCAGGAAATCTTACTATTTGATTCTGTTCTCCTAAAACAAAACATTTAATTTACATCATTTGCCAATAGTCTTATTTAGCCAGAAACAAACCAAAACCCCTTCACCCTCTATGTATTTTGCCATGAGTTTAATTCTGTTCTTTGTTCATATATTTGCTTTGGTAAGAATTCTAAAATGAATCTACTGTTTGTCTAGAGTCTTTATGATCAGCTATTTTAGTGGCAGTATTTGTCATATTTGTGTGTTATGAATTATTTTAAATTAGAAATTATAGTAATTGAGACTGGTATAACTTTTTAAACACTGGAATAAGGTGAGAAAATGGTAAACAGGGCACAGAATAATATACCTGTGGGCATCAAGGTCCTATTGATTTATTCTTTATAATGTCCTTTGAAGTGCTATTTTCATGCCATAAGAAAAATTGTTGCTTTCCTAAGCGCTAATTGTACATTTATAGAATCAGGTTTACTTGGAAAATTTTTATTGGAGGCACAGGAAGTTAACATGAAGCAAGGTGATGAACTAGATGATAACACGTTAGATCCAGAGCTAAGGGGAAGTTGCTGATCATGTTTTTTGTTTTTTTTGTTTTTTTCTTGTTCAGATACGTAGGTAACCTCTCCAGAGATGTGACAGAAGTCCTTATACTTCAGTTATTCAGTCAGATCGGACCCTGTAAAAGCTGTAAAATGATAACAGAGGTAAGATCTTCCAGTTACGTGTGCTGTCAGCATGCTGTCTAATGTTTTGAGATAACTGGATCGATTAGCATCATTTTAAAAATTCATTTTAAGCCTCAGGTATTCTGATGGAGCTGTGTGTGTGTGTGTGTGTGCGCGCGTGCACGCGCGCATTTGATTTGGCTGTTAACCTAGGCTTAGAATGGAGTCTTATTTGAGCAACGTTTCTGAGTTGCTATTCTCTCACACTCATTCTGTGTGATGTAGTTTATTAATTCTTATCTCAGAATGCTGAAAAGCTTGATGCTATGTCATACATATTGTGAATCTTATTAACAGTATGAATGTTACTTCAGGGAGTGTTCATTTAAAGTTTGAGTTTATCTGGGCGTGGTGGCGCAAGCTTGTAATCCCAGTACTTGGGAGGCCGAGACAGAAGGATCCCAGGTTCAAAGCTAGCCTCAGCAATGTAGCAAGACTCTCAGAAACCTAGTGAGACCCTTTTTCCAAATAAAGAAATAAAATTGGGCTGGGGGGCCTACCTTTGAGGTAGAATGCCTCTAGGCTCGATCTCCAGAACCAAAAATAAAAAAAGTTTGGGTTTTGGGGTATGTACAACAATGTAAGGTTATTATGTGCATAGTGGAGCAACAGTGTCTTTTGTGTCTTTAGTAAATATCAATGGTTAGGTGACTTTATGTAGATAGACATTTAAATTGTTAGAATAATAATTTTGTTGGAGTTAGGCACATAGCAGTGGTAAAGCACATGCTTGGCATGTGCAGGGCCCTGTGTTTAATCCCTAGCACCAAAATAATAAAACAATTTTGTCCTTTTGAAAAGAAAACTTTTCATACTTTCTGAGTTAAGACTGTAGTGGTACCCAATGACTCCGATTTTGGCTGCTATTTTCTTCCTGATTTTCTGTTTATTCATCAACATGTTTTTTTGACTGCTATGTATCAGATACTACGGTAAGTGCTAGCGATAGCATGGTGAATGAGACACTTTCTAGCTCTGTAAGATCTTACAGCTTAGTAGGGAGACAGAGGACTTAACAGGTGCTTAGGATATAAAATGATAAACGCGTCGGAAGCAGACCACAGAAAGCACTGGGAGCACAGCACCCGATGCCGTCCCAGTTCAGGGGAGGCTTCTGAGAGCTGTCGTTGCATAGGTGGAACCTAAAGAGATCTTAGAAATGGGCTAGACAGGAACCTGGGGGGAGGGCTCCAGGTAGAGTGTTGATCTAGGCTGGGAGATGGGGAGAGTGCCTGTGGGAGGGGGGATATAGAGACCTGTTTTCTGTTAGGAACTTTTCATTCATTGGTAGCATGGTTGGAGTTTGAAATGAAATTAGTGATGAGGTGCCCAAAGCCAAATATGGTGACACAGGCTTGTAATCCCAGGCCTTGGGAGCCTGAGACCGGAGGATCTCAGGGTTGTGGCCAGCCTCAGCTACTTAGTGAGGCCCCCTGCTACTTAGTGAGGCCCCCTGCAACTTAGTGAGACCCTGTTTCAAAATAAAGAGTAAAAAATAGGGCTAGGGGTGTAGCTTGGACTTCAAACACTTGGGTTCAATCCCCAGACCGCCAAAAAAAAAAAAAAAAAAAGCGAGGAGAGAGAGAGAGAAAAAGATGCTCAGAGATGAGGTTAGAGTACTTGGAAGGGTCTAGAAGCTGTGATAAGGATTTGGTGTGTTGTCATTCTGAGATGGGGAACTGTTAGAGACCTGGAACATGCATTAGCCTTTTTGTTTTATTTACTGAAGTCACCATTTTGTTCTGGTATGTTTTTCCTTTCTGACTTTATTTATTCATTCACCCTTTCATTAATTAAAAATTTAAGCCCTGTATGATTGTGCACAGCTGTAATCCCAGCACTTGGAGGCTGAGACAGGAGGATCACAGGTCCACAGCCAGCCTCAAGCAACTTAGCGAGGCCTTCTGCAACTTAATGAGACTGTTTAAAAATAAAAATATAGGAGCCAGGCATGGTGGCACACGCTTGTAATCCCAGCACTTGGGAGGTTAAGACAGGAGGATCGTGCAGGTTTGAAGCCAGCCTTAGCTACTTAGGCTCTCAGCACCTTAGTGAGACCCTGTTTCCAAATAAAATATAAAATAGGGCTGGGAGTGTAGCCTGGAGGTAGAAAGCCCCTGGGTTCCATACCCAGTACTACCAATAAATAAATAAGTAAAGATAGAACTGAGAGTGTAGCCCAGGTACAATGTCCCTGGGTTTAATCTCCATTGTCACACACACATACAGAAAAAGAAAAGCCCCAAACAACCTTACCTTTCTCTAGGCACTCTTCAGGGCACTGGGGACAAACAAGTTCCCCAAGCAAATAGGGATAAGAGCCACAAATAGAATAGAGTTCAGTGCTGATGATTGGAGGGCTGGTTCTATGTAACACACCAGGTGCTGAGGGAGACGTCGCCTGTTTGAGCTGAGACAAGGATAACAAATTGGTGCCATCTATGCCAAGAGCTGTAGGCAGAAGGAAAGCAGATCCAAAGGCCTTGAGCTGTTTGTGGGGCCAAAGACCAGGATGGCTGGAGCCGGGTGAGTGGTCCGGCGGAGGTGAGCAGCTCAGCATCTCGGGCAGTATGGACTGCTGCCGTCGGCTGCAGTGGCAGGACCTTGGAGGCTTCTACGCCAGAGGGCCGAGTGCTGTTTGTATTTTTAAGACTGCTCTGTGTAAGAGTGACTTGTTTGGAGGATCCTAGGGGAAAGAGCAGGAGAGAAATCGCAGGGCGTGGTGGCGCACGCTTGTCATCCCAGCATTGGGGAGACTGAGACCGGAGGATTGCGGTTCGTGGACAGCCTCAGCTACTTAGTGAGGCCCTCCGCAACTCAGTGAGATCCTGTTTCAAAATAAAGAGTAAAAAATAGGGCAGCGGGTGTAGCTCTGAGGTCAAATGCCCCAGGGTTCCATCTCCAAACCTGAAAAATAAAGAAGTTTTAAATATTGGGCAAGGGGTGTAGCTCAGAGGTTGGATGCCTCTGGGTTCCATCCCCAGACCCACCAGTAAATAAATAAATAAATAAATAAATATTTAAGGAGGAGAGAAACCCAGTGGCTTTACTGCCCTAGTCTAGGTAAGAAGTGATGAATTCCTGTGTTTTACAGTGGTGATGGAAGAAATGTGGGTAGACAATTTTGTAGTGCATTTTGAACATAGAATCAGTAAGACTGGATTGACTTGTGTTGTAAGGGAAAGAAAGAAATTAGGAAAAACCCCTAAGATTCTTGCTAGTGCAATTATGTGGTCGGTAATGCTATTTACTAAAACTGAGCTGGGGGTGGCACAGGATGCCTGGAGGAGATAGGAATTAAAAGTTCTGTTTTGGCAATACTAAATTTGTGTCTTACATATCTAAATGGACCTTGGTTCTAGGCAGTTGTAACGCTGGAGAGGCCGCTGCTGCAACTTGCAGTAGTTTTGAAGCTTTGCCACTAGGTCACCTAAAGAGTGATGGCGGAGAAGGTGGCCACGCTCTGAGCCCTGGAGCTGGAGCTGGGAGCCGCTTCACACTTGCAGTTATAGCCAGAGTTTGAGTTAAGGAGGACTACTTTCTGAAACAGGAAAATCAAGAGTATGGTAAGTTCAAGAGAAGAGAATGTTTGGAGGAGGAAGGAGAGTGGTCGGTCAGCTGGAAGGCGGGATGAAATCAGAAGGGCCCTGAGGTGGAGAGCTCACCGTGCAGCCTCACTGGGCCCTGAGGTGGAGAGCTCACCGTGCAGCCTCACTGGGCCCTGAGGTGGAGAGCTCACCGTGCAGCCTCACTGGGCCCTGAGGTGGAGAGCTCACCGTGCAGCCTCACTGGGCCCTGAGGTGGAGAGCTCACCGTGCAGCCTCACTGGGCCCTGAGGTGGAGAGCTCACCGTGCAGCCTCACTGGGCCCTGAGGTGGAGAGCTCACCGTGCAGCCTCACTGGGCCCTGAGGTGGAGAGCTCACCGTGCAGCCTCACTGGGCCCTGAGGTGGAGAGCTCACCGTGCAGCCTCACTGGGCCCTGAGGTGGAGAGCTCACCGTGCAGCCTCACTGGGCCCTGAGGTGGAGAGCTCACCGTGCAGCCTCACTGGGCCCTGAGGTGGAGAGCTCACCGTGCAGCCTCACTGGCCTGGTTGGGTTGGAAGCTGATCGGATTGGGTATTAGGAGAGAACAGAATGAGAAAGGAGGCAGCTCACTGGAAAGTGTTTGAAGAACATAGATAAAACAGGTGCTTATGTAACACGTTTAAAACCCTGTGTGTGTGTATATGTAGCCCTTTGAGGGGTGGAGGACTTGAAATGAATTGCACAACTTACTTGTATTCTAGAACTCCCAGATTTGAACTTGTAAAATCTCCTATTTCTTGAGGCTGAGACAAGAGGATCGTGGTTCGCAGACATCCTCAGCTACCTAGTGAGGCCCTTTGCAACTCAGTGGGACCCTTTTTCAAAATAAAGAATAAAAAATAGGGCTTGAGGTGTAGCTTGGAGGAAGATTGCCCCTGGATTCCATCCCCAGTACCAAAAAAAACCCCTTATATTTCTTGACATTTATGTCTTCCAATGAAATTACTGGCACCACTAAGGTAAGGGCATAACTTGAGTATTAAGAGTAATTTGGCTGAGCGTAGTGGCTCATGCTTGTAATCCCAGCATTTGGATTTGGGAGGCGGAGACCGGAGGATCGTGGTTCGTGGACAGCCTCAGCTACTTAGTGAGGCCCTTTGCAACTCAGTGAGACCCTGTTTCAAAAATAAAAAGAGTTGCCGGGCATGGTGGTGCGCATTTGTAATCCCAGCATTGGGGAGGCTGAGACTGGAGGATAACGGTTCGCGGATGGCCTCAGTTACTAAGTGAGGCTCTCTGCAACTTAGACCCTGTTTCAAAATAAAGAATAAACAATAGGGCAGAGGATGTAGCTTGGAGATCAAATGCCTCTGGGTCCCATCTCCAGACCTGCAAAAATAGATAAAGAAAGAAAGAAAGAGAGAGAGAGAGAGAGAGAGAGAGAGAGAGAGAGAGAGAGAGAGAGAGAGAAAGAAAGAAAGAGAAGTCAGATGTGGTGGCACACACTTGTAATCCCAGCATTCGGGAGACTTAGACGGGAGGTTCGCAGTTCATGGACAGCCTCAGCTACTTAGTGAGGCCCTCCGCAATTTAGTAAGACCCTGTTTCAAAATAAAGAATAAAAAAATAGGACAGGGGGTATACCTTGGAGGTCAAAGACGCCTGGGTTCCATCCCCAGACCCTCAATAAATAAATAAATGAATAGAGTAAAAAAATAGGGCTGGGGGTGCAGCTCAGAGGTACAGTGCCACTGGGTTCCATCCCCGGTGCTGCAAAAAAATAATAATAATAATAATAATTTGGTAGCTGGGCGTGGTGGCACACACCTGTAATCCCAGCATTTGGGAGGCTGATACATGAGGATTGTGGTTTGTGGACCGCCTCAGCTACTTAGTGAGGCCCTTTGCCAACTCCATTAGACCCAATTTCAAAATAAAGAATAAAGAGAGCCAGGTGTGGTGGCGCATGCTTGTAATCCCCGCGCTTGGGAGGCTGAGACAGGAGGATTGCACAGGTTCGAAGCCAGCCTCAGCTACTCAGCGAGGCTCTCAGCAACTTAGTGAGACCCTGTTTCCAAATTAAGTATAAAATAGGTCTGGGAGTATAGCCCGGAGGCAGAAAGCCCCTGGGTTCCACCCCCAGTACCACAAAAAAAAAAAAAAAAAAAAAAGAATAAAACTAGGTCTGCGGGTATAGCTTGAAGGTAGAATGCCTCTGGGTTCCATCCCCAGTACCACACACACAAAAAAGAACAAATCTCTGTGAAATTGTGAAAAATGAAAATAGTTCTTGCTAGTTTTGCTTTTACACCTGAGACTGCAGAAGTTATGGCCAAGTGCGTGTTAAGTGCCTAATCAAGTGGACAAAATATTAAGTTTGTGTATGTATGTATGTAGAGGAAAAACCAGTATATACAGGGTTTGGTACTATCTGATACTGCCTGCCTTCACTGGGATCTTGGAGCACATCCCTATGGATGGGGAGTCCCCCTGTGTACCTGCATGCGCTCACGCACACATACACACGTACACACGTGCATTGAATTGGATGTTTGCCACCGCTTAGATAAATTTGGAATAATGTGCGCAGGCTGACCTTCAAAGCCTCTGTGATTTTCATAGCTCTGCTATTGGACTCATTTATTTTCCGGTATTTACCAATGTTTCTCTTAGACTGTCAGGGCAGAAGAGATGATAGTAAAAGAAAAAATGGACTAGCGACCTGAGGCGTTTGCTTTTCAGTCCTTGTTCAGTGGGTGTTAACTGCGTCTTGTGTTTGGTACCCTTCTTCTCCTGCTCTCTCCCTCTTGACAACAGTGCTCAGAGGCTGTGGCGCAGGTATTGTGCGAGCCCGCAGTTCTCTTGTCGCTGTTATCTTTTTTCCCTTCAAAGAAATGCCTGTTTGCTTTGTCATGTTGTTTAGACAACTCTTTTTTTTTTTCCTTCTAAAACTTTCTTGGAATGAAAAACAGTCGTTGGCAGATCTTTACTCTATCTGGTATTTGTATCTCTTGTAAATCACCCAGATGCCCACTTTTTGTGTGTGGGGGGGTACTGGAGATGAAACCCCAGGGGCATTCTACTTTGAAGTTGCAACCCCAGCCCTATTTTATTTTGAAATAGGTCTAAATTGCAGAGGGTCTCACTAAGTAGTGAGGCTGTCTGCGAACCCACAGTACTCGTGTCAGCCTCCTAAGTACTGGGATTACAAGCATGCCTGGCTAAGATTATATTTAATAAAGATTTTTAGACATGGATAGTTTTGTGTTGTCAAATCACAGCTTTCTCCTGGCTTGAATCCCCCACTCCCAATGCTGGGGTCAAACTCAGAGTCGGCACAGGCAGCACAAGTGCAGGGCCAGTGGAGGTTTTGTTTTGTTTTGTTTTTGCAGTACTGGGGATGGAAACTCGGGTATTCCACCAACAAGCTACACCCCCAGCCCTGTTTTTTATTCTTTACTTTGAAACAGGGTCTCACTGAGTTGTAGAGGGCCTCACTAGTAGCTGAGGCTGTCTGCAAACCGCGATCCTCCTGACGCAGCTTCCCTAATGCAGGGATTACAAGTGTGCGCCACCACGCCCGGCTGTTTCTTTATTTTCTATAGTCCTGGGATATAGTTTATGAAGGATTGTGATATATCAGTAGAATATATCCTTTTTTGGTGGTGGTGGGGAGAAACAGGGTCTCTTAAGCCAGCGTGGCTGGCTTCGAACCTGCATGATCCTCCTGTCTCCGCCTCCCAAGTGCATGGATTACAAGTGTAGGCCACCACGCCAGGCTAGAATATATCCTTTTAAAAGTAATGTGGAAGCTGGGAGTGGTGGCGCATGCTTTTAATCTCAGCATTTGGGAGGCGGAGACAGGAGGATCCTGGTTCTTGGACAGCCTCAGCTACTTAGTGAGGCCCTCTGCAACTCAGTGAGACCCTGTTTCAAAATAAAGAATAAAAAATAGGGCTGGGGGTATAGCTTGGAGGTAGAATGCCCCTGGGTTCCATCCCCTCTACCACCCAAAAAAAAAAAAAAGTGTTGAAGCTGGGTATGGTGGCACACGCTTATAATCCTTGTACTTCAGGGACTGAGATAGGATCACAGGTTCTTGACCAGCCTCAGCCACTTAGTGAGGCCCTAAATAACTTAGTGAAAAGTAAAGAAAAAAGTAGGGCTGGGGTATGACTCAGGTAGAATGCCCCAGGGTTTAATCCCTAGTACTGAAAAAAATAATGTTGAGCTAGGTGTGGTGGCGGCCTGTCAGTAACAATAACAGTACTTGGGAGGCTGGGACAGAACTGTGGGTTCAAGAACAGCCTCAGCAAGTAGTTACTCTCTTCAATCTAATGATACCGTTTCAAAATAAAAATAAAACAGGGGCTGGGGTGTAATTCGGAGGTAGAATGCTCCTGGGTTCAATTCCTAGTTCCACAATAAATAGGTAAACAAACAAATTTGGAGCTGGGCATGGTGGTATATGCCTTTAATCCTGGTACTTGGGAGGCTGAGACAGGAAGATTAAGGTTTGAGGAAAGCCTTAGTAAGTAGTGAGACTGTCATCCACTTAGACTCTTATTTTAAAATAAAAATAATATAGGGTGGGGGTATAGGTCAAAGGTAAAATGAACACCCTGGGCTCAATCTCCAAAACCACCTAAAAAAAAAAAATAGGTGAAAGAAGCTGGGTGTGGTGGTACATGTCTATAAGCCCAGTACTTGGGAGGCTTAAATGGGAGGACCACAGGTTTGAGACCAGCTGTGGTTTCAAACTTAGCAAGACTGTTTCGAAATAAAAAGAATTAGCTGGGCGTGTTGGCACACACTTGTAATCCCAGCAGTTAGGAGGCTGAGACAGGAGGATCAAGGTTTGTGGACAGCCTCAGCTACTTGGTGAGGCCCTTTGCAACTCAGTGAGACTCTGTCTCAAAGAATAAAGAACAGGGCTGGCGGTGTAACTTGTTGGTAGATGCTCCTGGGTTCCATCCCCAGACCCGCAAAAAAAAAAAAAAAAAAAAAAATTGCAGGTATAGCTCAGAAGTGGAACACCCGTGGATTCAGTCCTAGCACACCACACAGTGTTGGAGGAGAAGAGCGGTGGTAAGCGCGGTCTTCGTCATATTTGAGTTGGAGGTTTAATACTCAGCTCTTGACTCTTCTGCCTTTGTAACTCTGAGTACAACGGTGTTCTGAGGTACAAAGTGAGGTTTGGCTTTAAATCTTTTTTTTAAGTGTTAGGCTTTCATAAACGTTTGCAATCTCACCTTGTACATTCCTAGCTATCAGTAATGTTTTTTCCTGGATTTTCTTCTCAGCAACCCGATAGCAGAAGGGTCAACTCTTCTGTTGGATTTTCTGTTTTGCAGCATACAAGCAATGACCCATATTGCTTTGTGGAATTTTATGAACACAGAGATGCAGCTGCTGCGTTAGCTGCTATGAATGGGAGAAAAATTTTGGGAAAGGTAAGATAAAAGAATGATGACACCCTATGAGTACATACATTTGCCTGTGTTGTGTCCTTTCTGAGCAAGTTTTTAAACAGATATTCAGCTGCTGAGTGCTGGCTTTGCTTTATCCAGCCTCGTACTTTTACAAAAATAATCCTGCTTGATAAATGATTTGTTAAGTGGTGAGTGTTACAATTCATGACGACACGCCTAATAATGGTATTAAATATAATCTTTATTTTAGGAGGTCAAAGTAAACTGGGCAACAACTCCAAGTAGCCAGAAAAAAGATACTTCCAGTAAGTACTCCTGCTGCGTTTTACTGTGGAAGAGTTCTGGAAATTTCCGGGCAGCATTACCAGATTAACTAGGCTTTTCCCTCCTCTAGTGTTGCCTAAAAATGATCCCGTGCCTGACTCCCAAGTGTTTGATTACCAAATGCTCTGATTTCAGATCACTTCCATGTGTTTGTTGGGGATTTGAGTCCAGAAATTACAACAGAAGATATCAAATCAGCCTTTGCCCCTTTTGGTAAAATATCGTAAGTATCATAATCAGTGCTACACGCAACAGTGATAGGCAGAATTGCACATGATTAACTTGTATTGGAATTAAGATTTTCTTTCTCTAGTTAGTGTATTTTTCTTTCCTTTTCTTATCTTTTTAGTTTTCATTTTTGGTTTGTTTCGTTTTTGGAATAGATGTTGTTGCAAATGTTAATGTCATTTCAATGTTTTGGGGTCTTGTTTTTATATAATCTTGTGTATGATATGTTTAAAAATTTTAAGTAATTCTGTTTGTTATCTTTGAAGCAGATGTTTGGGTGGTAAAATTTACAAAGTTCAACTTCTTGTCAGATGTTTTCAAAATTTGATGGTAAAGGATAATGGGCTAATAAAAAGTAAATGTGACTTGTACTGTGTATCAGACTTTTTTTCAAGTAATTTATAAAGGGGGGAAGTAGATAAATCCTTGGTTGAATTGGAAATGTTCATGTTTAAATATAATGATAAATGTGTTTGATTATCGTAGCTGTAATTAAAAAGTAGTACTATTACAGTATTAAAATGTTTCGTGTTTGAATTATAAATGTGGAATTAATAAATGTTTCTGGTTAGTGATATTTGATTTGCTAGTGGGACAGATATGGTTTGATTTATGCTCAAATTATTCTGTTACTTGATCGAATATATTAGGCTATTGAAAATAGTTATAAGTTCCATAAAGTATCTCAGTTTACTCTCTGATTAAAATTGGTTAATTTGGTATATTTCCTGTAGATTTAAATTAAAGGTTTTAGTACTACTTTACAGAAATGTGTTTCAATTAAGAACAACAACTTTTTTCTCTATATAATTTGTTGTTCTGTAGATCTAATTTATTTGAAAGATTTAATTATTAATTTTCTATTTTAATATATGCTTTGCTTTTAATCTAAATGTGGTAAGTAGTACTGTTTTAAAAATCAGTATAAAAATAATACAGGTTGCTGTTTTTCGATCTTTATTTATACCTGAGACCTGCAGTTTTCTAAAGTCCAAGTCACAATTAAAAGTAATAGCATTCTGGTTATTTTGCAGAATTGCTCATAAGAATGGACAGGATCTTGAAGGCTAACTGCAAGGAACTGTGCACACTGGAACTCAGTTGTAGATTTTTTTTCTCATTTCTATTTATTCTTATTATACATTATTTATATATACATATTTTAGTATTTACATTTAACATTCTATATTCAGTGGAGTTCTATATTTCCAATCATTTTAACTTACTCACTAAAATTTCTGTGTAAATTTGTTGTTTTCGTACTGGTGTGCTTAGCATTGTTGTTAGTTTTTTATTCTCCTTTCTTAAATTTCTGAAAATGTCAATTTTTCAAAATTTACAGCTGCCCAAACTCCAAAATGATGGTAGAGAATTGACCAAGAAAAATAAAGAAATCTGTTAACAGGCCATGTATGCCTTTTTAATTCCTATTTTTTCCTCTTTTTCAATTTTTTAATATTTCATATATTTTGTATCACTAGGCAGAAGACATTTAACTATTTAGAGATTGCATGGTAAAGTAGTTAGCATTGTTACAGTAATTTATAGTCAGTAAATCTTAGAGGTCACTAGCAAATAGAATATTAGAAAAGGAAACTATTGTTCCTGTTAATCTTCCAACTTGAGCTTTAGTTTAGAAAGCATAGGCTATTTGGTTAGGTTGCATGTTTATTACATGTTTTTGTCCTACTGCTTTTTTCTAACAGGTAAAGAAGCATTAGGGAGAGTTCAGGAATGGCTGTAGTTAATTAGGGCTAACTGGAGTTTTATTTAAAGAAATGCTCACAATACAGTGTGTGTGGTTCCTTTTAGTTTTTATTTTGAGGATGACTCTCACTTCCCTCATTTAGCTGTGCTTCTTTTCACAGGGATGCCCGGGTAGTTAAAGACATGGCAACTGGAAAATCCAAAGGCTATGGTTTCGTCTCTTTTTATAACAAACTGGTACGTTCCTCCAACTTAATTTAGGATTTAAAATTCCAGATTGGTCATTAATTAATGTAATATGTAACTGAAACTTGAATGTGCCTGGATGTTAACTGCAAGCACAACTTTTATGTAATTTGTGTATATGTTAATAAGTATAATTCACTGTTGTAAATTTGAAAATATATAGCTGAAAGCAGGGTGATTACCTTATAAGGAAAATTATAAAAACTGCATTTGTGCATTCGTGAAGGTGAAGTGTGTTAGAAATAAAGCCCAAGTCTAGGACAGGTGAGTTAATCTGAGAATTTGAAGGGGAGGGGTAAATTATATTCATTGAGTGGTTGTGCCCAGGGCCATTCTGTCTCTCCACCCTTTTATTTGCTCGTTCGTTCATTGTCTATATTGTAGAGGAGTTACAACTTCCTTCAGTGATAAGTTGCTGAGGGCCTTGCTAAGTAGCTGAGGCTGGCCTTGAACCCGTAATCCTCTTGTCTTGGCTTCTGAAATACCGAGATTACAGGCATGCACCACTGTACCTGAGAAATACTCAGTGTTAACCATGAAAATCTGAGGTTTAGTATATATTTTTAAATCTCTCTCTTTTTTTTTTTTTTTTTTATTTGTGGGTCTGGGGGTGGGACCCAGGGGCATCGACCTCCGTGCCACACCCCCTGCCCTTTTTTCTTCTTCTTCTTATTTTGGTTTGGAGCAGGGTCTCACTAAGTTGTGGAAGGCCTCACTAAGGAGCTGAGGCTGTCCGTGAACCACAATCCTCCGGTCTCGGCCTCCCGAATGCTGGGATTACAAGCGTGCGCGCTCCACAATGCCCAGCTTCTCTATGCTTTTATAGTTGAGTGTAAATGACTACAGCTACAAAAATGAAGATTTTAGCAATTGGTCTTGTTTGTTTGTTTGTTTTTTTAATGGGTCTGGGGATGGAACCCTGGGGCATTCAACTTCTGAGCTACACCTCCTGTCTTTGGGGACAGCCTCAGCTACTTAGGCCCTCCTCAACTTAGTGAGACCCTGCTTCAAAATAAAGAATAAAAAATACGGCAGATGATTGATTTTTGTATGGCTTTTTAAGAGGTACCAAAATCTTTGCATTAAGTAATAAATTAGAACAGTTTTAATAAGTTGTGTGTATTTTATTGAAGTGATAGATTAAAAAAAGGCCAGAATTCTGTTCAGTCTTTGCCTAGATTAATTGCATATTCACACTGATTCAGTAATCTAAACTCTGATTTTTTTTTTTGAGCGGCTGGGGATGGAACTCCAGGCCTCATTCCGTGCCAAACAAGTGCTCTGCTGCTGAGCTACAGCCCTAGCTCTAAATTCTTTTTTTACTGATAGCATTCTAAATCACAGTTCAGAAGTCTTCCATCTTAAAATGAGTTTTTAATCTTGCATCAGTCGTTATTCATTACTAATAAACTACAGTATAGGTTTTTTTTTGGGGGGGGGTAGGTGCTTTAGACCATAATGGGGGGGGGGTAATGAATAGGATTGCGATTTTTTTCCTTGCCTATTTGAATTATGATAAACTTCCCTTTATGTGAGCTTAAGTGCTGTCTCAGCATTTTGCCATCTACAAAGTATAAAATAGCTTTTATAATTCACTCAAGTTCAAATAATTTTCTTGCTGGTAATAGTTTGATTCTGCTTTCTTAAGCTACTTCGTGAATTTACTTACTGATATTATTGGATCCAGTAGTGCCAACTTTTATTTTCTCTTACTGAGGCTTAGGTTCCACACTGTTTTCTTTGTTGGTGTTTGCTTATCCTTTTCTCTGTTCTCCATAGGATGCAGAAAATGCAATTGTGCATATGGGAGGCCAGTGGTTGGGTGGCCGGCAAATTAGAACCAACTGGGCCACGCGTAAACCACCTGCACCCAAAAGTACTCAAGAAAGTAAGCCATGTAGCCATGTATGTTAAGATTAAAGATTATTCACAAATAATGTAGTTCTATAATCTTAATTTCTTAATATTTAAATTAGTATTATAAGACTTATTTCCTCTTGAATTTCATTATCTGAAAATAGTTGGGCTTTGGTATAAGGTTTTTTTTTTGTTTTTTTTTTTGGTGGTACTGGGGTGGAACCCAGAGGCTTTCTATTTCCGGGCTATACTCCCAGACCTATTTTATATTTCATTTGGAAACAGGGTCTCACTAAGTAATGTGTGATCCTCCTGTCTCAGCCTCCCAAGCGCGGGGATTACAAGCGTGCGCCACCACGCCCGGCAGGTATAAGTATTTTTGAAGATGTGAACCATCTGATTTTATAGATCAAATCTATATCGCATCATAACATATTTTCTTCTCTTATTGATGTGTACCTTGGTGTTTATGTTATTGGAGACTGACGCCAGGGACACTCTGTCACTGAACTATGTGCCCAGATCTTTTATAAACTTTGAGAGAGAGGGGACCTTGCCGAGTTGCTATCCTCCTGCTTCGGATTCCTGAGTAGCTGGGACGATAGACCTGGGCCGTCACTCCAAGTGAAGCATATCTCACAGTAATTAGCCAAAGACTGCGTGTCGTGTGGTACTAGGGATTGAACTCAAGACTGCATGCTAGCCGGATGTGGTGGCATACACTTGCAATTCCAGCATTCAGGAGGCGGAGACCAGAGGATTGTGGTTCAGGTTCAGCCTCAGCTACTTAGCAAGGCCCTTTGCTACTCAGTGAGACTCTGTTTCAAAAATAAAAAGACAAAGGCCAGGCATGGTGGCATAATCCCCATACTTGGGAGGCTGAGACAGGAGTATTGCACAGGTTTGAAGCCAGCCTCAGCTACTTAGTGAGGCTCTCAGCAACTTAGTGAGACCCTGTTTCCAAATAAAGTATAAAGTAGGTCTGGGAATGTAGCCTGGAGGTAGAAAGCCCCTGGGTTCCACCCCTAGTATCGCAAATAAATAAATAAATAAATAGACTAAAAAACTAGGGCTGGGGGTGTACCTTGGAGGTGGAATGCCCCCTGGGTTCCATCCTCAGTACCGCAGAACAAACCAAAAAAGCTTGTAGTCGCAGGACTTGGGAGGCTGGGACAGAAGGATCGTGGGTTCTCAGACGGTCTCAGCTACTTAGTGAGGCAGCTCTCCACAACTTAGACTGTTTCAAAATAAAAAATACATGATGTATAAGTACAATGCACCAATAAAAAATTAAAAACAAAACAAAATAGCTGGGTGTGGTGATGCACACTTGTAATCCCAGCATTTGGGAGGCTGAGACAAGAGGATTTCAGTTCATGGACATCCTTAACTAGTTGGTGAGGCCTTCTGCAAATTAATGAGGCCTTGTTTCTAAATAAAGAATAAAAAAATAGGGCTGGGGATATAGCTTGGAGATAGAATCCCCTTGGGTTGCACCTGAGTACTGTAAAAAAAATAAAAAAAGAGAAACTGCGTGCTAGGCAAGTGCTCCAACCATGAGCTGTGCCTGGAGCTGTAAGATCGCGTTATAGCACTAACCTCGCCATTGTTGTTTTCTTTTTGCATATAGATAACACTAAGCAGTTAAGATTTGAAGATGTAGTAAACCAGTCAAGTCCAAAAAATTGTACTGTGTACTGTGGAGGAATTGCTTCTGGGTTAACAGGTATAGTGATTGGGGCCATTGTTGTCAGTGTGCGTTTCAAGAAATACATGAACCTTGACTGTTGTATTTGTATGTTCTTATTTTACAGACCAGCTTATGAGACAGACATTCTCACCATTTGGGCAAATTATGGAAATAAGAGTTTTTCCAGAAAAAGGCTATTCATTTGTCAGGTAATAGTTTACCTACAAGCCGGGCGTGGTGGCGCACACTTGTGAAACTGCGCTTGGGAGGCGGAGACAGGAGGATCGCGCAGGTTCGAAGCCAGCCTCACTGGTTTAAGAAACCCTGTTTCCAAATAAAATGTAAAATAGGTTTGGGAGTGTAGCCTGGAGGTAGAAGGGTTCCATCCCCGGTACCACCAAAAAAAAAAAGTTTACCTACAATATCACTGCTACTTTTAACATTCTTACATTTGATTTAGTCTTTCACTTTACGTTATTTGACGCTTTCATTCAAGGTATCAGTTTGTTATTTTAGTCCTTTTTTGTTTATTTGTTTTGGGGTTTTGGGGTTGAACTAGGGATTGAACCCAGGAATGTTCTACCTCTATGGCTATACCTCCAGCCTTTTTTATTTTTTATTTTGAAGTAAAATCTCACTAAGTTGCTGAGGCTGGTCTCAAACCTGCAGTCTTCCTGTCTCAGCCTCCCAAGTACTGGGATTACAGGCATGCACCACCAAGCTCAGCAATGACTTTAAGTTCCCTGCATAATATAATTTAGAAAAAATTCCAAACTATAAACTAATGAATTTCTATATTATTTACCGTTCTTAAAAAAAATAAAAGACAAGCCAAGTGTGGTGGCACATGCTTGTGTTCTCAGTACTTGGGAGGCTAAGATGGAAGAACTCAGGCAGGTTCGTGACCAGCCTCAGCAACTTGTGAGGCCCTCCGCAACTTAGAGACCCTGTTTCAAAATAAAGAATAAAATAGCTCAGAAGTAGAATGCTCCTGGGTTCCATCCCCAGTACCTCACATACCAAAAAACCCCACCACAAAACATTATTTTTTCCCCCTAGATTTTCAACCCATGAAAGTGCAGCCCATGCCATTGTTTCAGTGAATGGTACTACAATTGAAGGACATGTGGTTAAATGCTATTGGGGTAAAGAATCTCCTGATATGACTAAAAACTTCCAACAGGTAATTCGATTTTTCGTAATACTTTTTAAGGTTCCATTTTACATATCTACATAAAAGCTTTGGAAACTGTAAAATAAACAGTAAATAAAGCATATATCTACTTTGAGCTGATTGTATTAATGCTATTTCAAAATTGATTATTTTGCGGTATTAACTGAATCTTAATACTTTCTTTTCACAGGTGTCACCACCCCAATAAACTTAGGCAATGATAAATAACAGAGTCCTATTCACATAAGGGTGCTTACTTAGTTTTTCTCTTCCTTGTCTCCCACTCTTTCTTCAAATACGGTGTTTCTTACTTGTTTCCTAAAACAGTCATTTGTTTTCTCCTAGGTCGACTACAGTCAGTGGGGCCAGTGGAGCCAGGTGTATGGAAACCCTCAGCAATATGGACAGTATATGGCGAATGGGTGGCAGGTGCCGCCTTACGGAGTGTACGGACAGCCGTGGAGCCAGCAGGGATTTGGAGTAGAGTAAGTTTTTGTTTTTTTCTCTCTACAGAAATAGATAAGGTTCTGCCCGGCGTGGTGGCGCACGCTTGTAACCCCTGCGCTTGGGAGGCTGAGACAGGAGGATCGCACAGGTTCGAAGCCAGCCTCAGCTACTTAGTGAGGCTCTCAGCAACTTAGTGAGACCCTGTTTCCAAATAAAATATAAAATGGGTCTGGGAGTGTAGCCTGGAGGTAGAAAGCCTCTGGGTTCCACCTCCAGTAACACCAAAAAAAATAAAGAAAGAAAGAAATAGATAAGATCTCACAAATTAAGTGTTTTCTTAGGAAGGTTCTATTTAAATTATATATGTTGAGATATTTGGGTTATAAACATTATAGAAATAAATTAATGATGTTATGATTATAATGCTAAAAATTATTTTTCATTACTTAGGTGGAAAGGGAAGTTTGGTTAACACTTGGTGTTAACCTAACACTCTCTCTCTAAGCAGTTAGTAGAATTTGACTTATAATTATTTTTGCATGTGCAAAGGATCTTTGTCTAGGTAGGTTCAGAAGTTTGCTCATTTTATGCCTGTTTGGGTGTGTGAGAATCGTGGAGATACGTGTGATACCCAGTACGTCACCTTTGTTTTCCTTGATAGAAGGCTTGGCTGCTTCTAACTTTACCCCAGGCTAGCCCAGACCTTTATTTCCACTGGTTCCTTTTGAAACTCTTTTCCAGCATGAACTTCTTATAAGTTGATAAATTATGTACGCAGTTAATGCTTGGGTAGGTGTATTGGATTGTCATTTTTAAAAAGCCAGTTTTCAAATACTAAGATACATGTTATGGTTAGTTATAGTAACAAAACTTTAGTACCAAGAAAAACTAATAGGGGGAGACACATATTCTACACATGTGTCATTAATTTCTTCAATGCGTTTGTTGTAGGCTTGTTGATTTCTAGTCTATTCTATGATTAGACTCTGCCTGGTTTTTGTATAAATGTATAGATGATTTCTTTTTTTTTTTTTCCTTCTTTTTTTTTTTTTTGTCTTGTGTTTGCTGAAGATTTCTTTTCTTTCTTCCAAGTCAATCACCTTCTGCTGCGTGGATGGGTGGATTTGGTGCTCAGCCTCCCCAAGGACAAGCTCCTCCCCCTGTAATACCTCCTCCCAACCAAGCTGGATATGGCATGGCAAGTTACCAGACACAGTGAGCTGGGACTCTGACAAAAGTGTAATTCATGATAGGCTTCGATTTCCTGTGACACTGAAGACATGAAAGTAGACATCGGAAAATGAAAATATTTATTTTAAAATTGAAATGTTTGGAACCTTTAGCACAGCTTTGCTTTGGTGAAGGACACATGTCTTCTAGTTCTGCCTTTTTAAGTTTTTGTTCATGATGGATATGAACATGATTTTTTTTCTTTGTGTACAAAAACTAAAATAAAGTCAATAAAGACGATTCTGGCTACAAATTTTGATATAATAGAAGAAATGGGTAACACATTTTGATTCTTAGATACAATTCCATTTTTATCTTGCTGTTCAGTATTTTAACTCACTGTGTTTTTAAAAGAGCAAAAAAGGGAGGATCGTGAAAAACTGGGAATCACATAAATTCATCCTGAATCCTGATACTCCCCTTCCCTCCCCTGAGGTGGACCACATTTGAAGTCAGCAGAAAAAGGTGTGATGTGCAGAAGAAATGATGAGTTTGGATTCGCTTTGGAGGAAATACTTTCTCTATGCCCAAAAGACACTGAAGCCAGACTGAAATTTTGCAACCTAAATAAGGAACAGCATTGTCTGAGTTACTTGAGCAAATGTTGGTGGTCCACTTTAAGACATATTTTTTAAACTTGAAAGTGTTGATTATTAAAACTGTAGTATATTACATTTCATTTGGGGGGGAATTCCAAGTATGGTGTTTGTATTAAAGTCAGACAGTCATACTTGTGCTTTTACATGAAGTTTAAATGCTGTACATTGTAAATATTGAATACTGAATACAGTGTTTAAAAAGCATGCTTCAACTTAGAAGTAGCAACAATGTAATTGAAGTAACACTTAACACTGCTGCGTTGACTGCAGTGGATTGGGAAGAATGTTAAAGACTGACGTTTCCAAGGTTGGCGAGCTATGTAAAATTAAAACTACACAAATTACTACACAGAAAAAGCCTTAATTTTAATTTCATACAAATCTTTGATGCATTAGTACATTCTAAAATGGCATTGGAAACTTAGATTTTTTTTTTTTTGCTTTACATTATTTGGTATGTAAATACCTTGATTAAAACCTTGTAAAACAACTTCGAGGTTCCTATAAGTTGTATAGCACAAGTGTTTTTTAACAATCTTGGGATGTTTTTAAAAATTAGATATATTTTGCCCAAGAATTTTTTTAACAAGATTGCTAAGACATCTTATTTAGACAGTTTGATGTACCAATTTATAATTGGATACTCAGTTTAAATAGCACACAAAGCTGTGGCTTTTACTTTTATCAGTAGTTTTTTCCTGGTGCGGCGTGTGCATGGGTGTCAGGCCTGCGCAAGGGCCTGAGTGTATGTGTGCAGTTTATAAGTAAATCCGCTGGGAAGATGCAGAAGATTGAGGTTTGCTTCTAAGGTATTTTTCAGTCTATGTGGATAAGAAATCTGCCTCAAATTTCTATAAAACAAATGTAAAGTAGTCAAAATCTTATGTGTTTAAATTGTGACAGCTAGGGAGTGCAAATGTTTTGGCAGTGTATTCAAAATGTTGGTCCCGGCACCAAAATGGGAAAATAGCCCTTTCCAATTAAGTACTAAGATGCAACTTAACACAAATGCCGTTTTTTAAAAAAATCTGTCTTAAAATTAAAGCGATGATGGTTTTATATATTGATAACCACAGTAGTTTTGCTATTACTTTCCTTCTTTTCCCATTTGGAAATATAGCCAAGCATATTCAATATAAAAGCTCACAAGGTCTGAAGTTCATCTTTGAGCCAAACTTGTATGGCGCCTTTTAACCACGGTCGTCATCTATTGCACACTTCAGTTATTAAATATATCCTTCTTTCTTTTGTTCTTGCTATTTTGGGGGATTTTATTTTGTAAAGTTACTTTATATTTTGTAGGGAGAACATACAAGAAACTATACTAACTGTGCTCCCGAGTTAAAAATTCTCATAAATATTTGTGACATTTGAACAACTAAAAACATTTTTAGTTGATAAAAGCTTACTCAATTTTCAGTTTATTTTTTTTCTCTGCCAGTAAATTAAGTGGCTTATTGAGATAACCGCTCCATATAGCCGTAGTGTTTCCTGGTTGTATATTTTATGATTAAATGCAATTATCCAGACTAGTTACATTGCCATGGTACGCCTGTGACTGAAGTGTCTTTCATCTTACTCTGGATGAGAGCAAGAGTTCATTGAAGTTATTTCATGTTAAGCAACTTGAAAATAGAAAGCTGCTTGTCAGACGTGCACCGGCAGAATGTGGCTGTCCAGCCAACACAGACTCGTATTGTTTTATAACAGGTTGAAGTCAGCACGTCTTGATCCACCGTAAGCCTAAGAATCGTTGCCTTTTCTTTCCCATGTTCATTCAAATAGCAGCAGAGATTCTTTGGCATGCAAGGAAATGTCTCGCAGCTAGTCCAGGCCTCCTTTAATGCTGTGTCCTGCCTGCCATCGTCTTTGCTCTGACCCTCTGGTGTTGCCCTCTTGCCGTTCCCACCTGGTTTTGATGTCTCCTGGCGGTGAGGCTGAAGTGACTGGCCGACTAAAGCCAAAGCTGTAAACTACAGTTGAAGTTAAGTCTTTCAATAAAGACTCGACCGAATGATAAGTGGCTTTTCTTTTTGTCATTTATTATATATTCCTTCCAAGCTTCCGTCAAATAGGTAATTTGGTTTTCTTTTATCAAGAAGATATGAGGAGTGCATATGTATTCAGGACTTGTTTCTGTGTTTTGTATGTTAGCCTTGTTAAACTGAACTTTAATCTGGGTATGGAAGAGTAGAAGGAATTTGTATCCTAAAATATGTGTTCTGTTTATTAGTTATAGTAAAATCTCATCAATTCAGAGTCCACAAATAGGGAAGCTTATCTTACCTTGTCATGGTTGATTTTGATAGCATCTATGAGTAAAGATCATGCTTGACAAACATTTGAAATTTAAATTAGGAAAACAGTGTTCTAGATACTTCTGAAGTAGCTCTATCTAAATCAAGTCTTCTAGCATGAGTGCTTGTATATTTTAAATATTTTCTTTGATCCATGTGTGATGGTACTCGCTTGTAATCCCAGTACTTGGGAGGCTGAGACAGGAGGATTACAGGTTTGAGTCTGGACTCAGCAATTAAGACTTTCAAAATAAGGGCTGAGGTTGCCGGCAGGGTGGTATGCACTTACAATCCCAGTATTTGAGAGGCTGAGATAAGAGGATCACAGGTTGGAGGACAGCTTCAAGTAGTGAGACTCATCAACCTAAGGAGATCCTGTTTCAAGATAAAAATAAAATAGGCTGGGGATGCAGTTTAGTGCTAGCATGTCCCTAGGTTTAATCCCCAATACCACCAAAGGGGTGGGAGGCTGGGATTGTAATTCAGAGGTAGAGCTAACCCCTTGGGTCAATCCCCATTTCTAAATAAATACTTACCATTGTTGGCGTGCGCTGCCATGCTCGCTTTAAAAGCCTTCATTTATTTTTATTTATTTATTTTTTTTTTGGTGGTACTGGGGTTCCTGGAAACCCTTCTACCTCCGGGCTATACTCCCAGACCTATTTATACTTTTTAATTTGGAAACAGGGTCTCTTAAGCCAGCATGGTTGGCTTCGAACCTGCGCGATCCTCCTGTCTCCGCCTCCCAAGCGCAGGGATTACAAGCATGCGCCACCACGCCCGGCGTGGCCTTCATTCTTAAGTGGTCCAAATGAGAGATTTTGCTTAAATGTGTGTTCTGTGTGTTTAATCATAAAATATCCTAGTCAGTCTGGGCATGATGGCGCATGCATGCTCGTAATCCCAGTACTTAGGAAGCTGAGACGGGATCCTCATCTGTTTGCCACAGCCTCAGCTACTTGGTGAGACCTGGTCATCCTGTCATCTACCCCTGCCCCGCTGCTCGGGGGTTAAACCCAGGGGCAGTCTACCTCTGAGCTGCACATCCCAACCCTGTTTTATTCTCTACTTTGAAGCAGTTTCACTAAGTAGGGGAAGGGCCTTAAAATTGCTGAGGCTGGCCTGGAATCAGTGATTCTCCTGTTTCATCCTCCCCAGTACTGGGATTACAAGAGTATGCCGCCACGCCTGGCAACCTGTGTGTGTGTGTGTGTGTGTGTGTGTGTGTGTGTGTGTGTGTGTGTGTATGCTACTTATATTCATATTTGGTTACTAAGAGTTTGATTGCCATCTTTTTTTTTTTTTTTTTTACCTTAAAGGAAAAATAAGTACTAATAGTAATTGATCCTTTCATAGAATTGGGCTTTTATTTGGGGGAGAGGGAGATTAGTCAATTTTTATGATTTGGTCTTTAAAGTATCAGGGTAACGGTTGACAAAAGGCATGTATCCAATAAATGAATTCCTTAATGTTCTGACCTAGTTGCAATATGTATGCTCAATTTTAGCTTCCAGTTTATTGCACTTTTTAAAAAACTACATGGAGCCTATTCTTGCTATGTTGTTCAGGCTGGCTGTGTCCTCAGGCTCTAGTGAACCTCCTGCCTCAAATAGCTGGGACTATAGGTCTGTGTCTCGCTACTGTTGTTTTTTTTTTTTTTTTTTTTTTTTTAATAAATGTACCAACTTGTTTCTTAGATGTTAACTTTTAATATCTTTTTTTTTTTTTTTTTTGCGGTACTAGGGATAGAACCCAGGGGCATTCTACCTCTGAGCTACACCCCCAGTCCTATTTTATGTATGTATGTATGTATGTATTTATTTATTTTTGTCTTATTTTGGTACTAGGAGTTCCACCTCTTAGCTGTCTACCTTCAGCCCTTATTTTTTGTTTTGAATTGGTCTTGCTAGGTTGCCAAGAGTTTTGCCAGCTTGCTGAGTCTGATCTCAAACCGCGATCCTCCTGTCTCGGCCTCCCAAGTTCTGAAGTTACAGGCGTGGGCCGCCATGCCTGGCTGCTTTGAAGTTTTTGATGAAGGTTTGGCCTGGGAAGGAAGTGGAGAGGACACTGAAGGAAAAGAAGGCCCTGGACTCAGCGATGCAGGAACTGGGCTCGAGCTTGGTGACCCTGGACAGGTGTGGGAAGCCTCTGTGGATGACCGGGCTGTAGATCTCCAGTGCGTTACTGGTTAAGACTACACACATCAAGAAGACTAGAAGGCGTTCAGATTATCCAGAGTCAATGATTCCATTTTTGTTAAGTTCTAATTTCCATTACAATGTGTCTATATGTAGTAATGCAGGTTCTACATGTGTTGCAGTAGAACACTGGGCAAATGTAATCGTCCTGCCTTTGAGTAAAATAATAGGATTAGGACATCCTTTAAAATTCACATTTGATCCCCATTTATTATATCCAGGTGTATGTGTAGTTTTTATTTTTTCAGTACTGGGGATGGAACCCAGGGGCATTCTCCCTCCAAGCTACACCCCCAGCCCTATTTTTTATTTATTTTGAAACAGGGTCTCACTGAGTTGCAAAGGGCCCACTAACTGAGGCTGTCCGTGATCCTCCTGTCTCAGCCTCCCAAATGCTGGGATTACAAGCATGCACCATGCCCGCCCGGCTTCCAGGGGTATATTTTATTTTTTTTTATTTTTTATTTTTTTGGGTGGTACTGGGGGTGGAACCCAGAGGCTTTCTACCTCTGGGCTATATTCCCAGACCTTTTTTTTATATTTTATTTGGAAACAGGGTCTCACTAAAAGTTGCTGAGAGCCTCACTAAGTAGCTGAGGCTGGCTTTGAACCCGTGCGATCCTCCTGTCTCAGCCTCCCAAGCGCGGGGATTACCACCATGCCCGGCTATATTTTATTTTTTACAGGGGTGTATTTTATCTTTAAAATGGATAACCTCTGGATGCTTCAGTGTTTTCCTATCTTGGGTTGTCTGCCTTCCTCCATTAGAATATCAGGTCCACGGGGGCAGCTCTGTTACCTACTCAGGTTCTAAGGCTTCCGCTGTTCTTGCACACTAGATGTCTGAGAAGTGCTGAGTGTACCAATGTGACAGGAAGTGAGGCAACATGGTGGTCTCCCTCTTGAAACCAGAACACCAGCTGCGGTTGTATTTGAGTACGGCTTTATCAGAATCGGCTGAGCGCTTGTCAAAATGCAGATGCTGGGCCCCGTTGTTGTAGGTGAAAGTGTCTGAAATGGCGGTGAATCAGCCTGGAGCAGCCCATGGCCCTGAAAACCTCGTTTTTGTTGTCGTCGTTTTTTTTTTTTTTTTTTTTTTAATTTTATTTTATTGGTGCACTGTATTCATACATCATAGTGGGATACAAACTTTTGTAGACATACATGCACATATCGCCCAGTCAGCCCCCACCCGATCCCCACCCCATTCTCTCCCCATCCCTCCCTCCCATGCTTGGCTTAGTGGTTGACATCTAGTATTATAGCAATTTATCCAAAATTAAAAATGATAATCTCACATAACAGTTTCATTTGTCTGATACCAAGCTTTTGATGACTTAAAGATAACATTTCAATATTTCTTTTTGCTTTCTTTCTTACCAGAGAATATTTTTTTCTTTTTTTTAGGTGAAACTATCATATATTTATTTTTCAGAAAAAAATCTATCCTGATATGGAATATGGACTCTAGATACCCAAAACAATCTCGAAGCAAAAACAAAGCTAGAAGATGTATATTTTCTGATTTCAAACCATATAAAGCTACAATAATTGAAACAGTGTAGTACTGTTCTAAAGGCAGATATATAGACCATTGGAGTTAAATACAAGCCTAGAGCTAACTTCTTCCCTATATTGTCAAGTTATTTTTGACAAGGTTTCCATGAAGATTTGGTGGTGGAAATAATAATCTTTTAACTAAATATTGTTGAAAAATAATAATTACATGGAAAAGAATAAAATTGGACCCTTACCTAATCCCACATACAAGTATTAACTCAAACTAGATAAAAGACCTAAATATAAATCTTAAGACTATAAACTTTTAGGAGAAAATCTGGGTCATAAAACCTCACAACATTGAAATTGGCAGTGATTTCTTGGATATGATTTCAATGGCACAGGCAACAGAAGAATATACAAACTCCCTAAAAAATAAAAGAAAATATTGTATATCCAAAGACAATGTAAACAGAGTTAAAAGTTACTAATAGAATTGGATAAAATATTTCCAAATGCTATATCTGAAGGTATATTAATATTCCAACTAGAAATCCTAAAAATTAACAACAATAAAGGCAAACAATACAATTTAGAGATAGGTAAAAGACTAACATAAATAATGAATCTCCACAGATAACCAATCTTAGTTGTCTGTTGGATGGAAACTCTTGTTTCTCTGGTTCTGGTGAGTGTTACCTATTTCTTCTTTGTAGTTAATCTCTTTGAGTATTTTCTCTAGCGCTGGTTTTGAAGACATAAATTCCTTCAGTTTCTGTTTGTCATGGAAGCTTCTTATTTCTCCATCTAATTTGATAGAAAGTTTTGCTGGGTAGAAAATTTTTGGC
Source organism: Muscardinus avellanarius (assembly GCF_963383645.1). Lineage (NCBI taxonomy): Eukaryota > Metazoa > Chordata > Mammalia > Rodentia > Gliridae > Muscardinus > Muscardinus avellanarius. The sequence continues at coordinate 150,925,683 of NC_137789.1, read as the reverse complement.
TGGAAGTTGTTTTCTTTCAGAGTTTGGAATATGTTACTCCAAGCCCTTCTGGCTCTCATGACTTGGTTTGGGAAGTCTGGAGTGATTCTAATTGGCTTGCCTCTGAATGTCACTTGGCCCTTTGTTTTTGTTGCCTTTAAGATTCTCTGCTTGGCTTCCACATTGGTCATTTTGACAATTATGTGGCGTGGGGATCCTCTTCTCTGATCCTGTCTAAAGGGAGTTCTATAAGTTTCCTGGATCTGTGTATCAACCTCTTGCTCTATATTTGGAAAATTTTCTGCTATTACTTCCTTGAAGAGATTGTTGATCCCTTTGGTATCACTTTCTTTTCCCTCCTCTATTCCAATTATTCTTAGGTTAGCTCTCTTAAGATGGGCCCATATTTCTTCAATGTCAGATTCCTGCTGTTGGATATCTTTTTCTAGATTAGAAACTATGCATTCATTTTTGGATTGCTCATCTTCTAAGAGCGAGATTCTGTTCTCCATGTGGTCTAATCGGTTGTTTGTGCTTTGAATTGAGGCCTTTACTTCATTAATTGCATCCTTTATCTCTTTTTGGCTCTCTCTGAGTTCTTTTCGAAGCACCTCTATTATTTCTACAGTTATTTTCCTGATTTGATCTTCTAGAAATCTCTGATTTTCTGTTTTATCAGGTTCTGATGTTGTGGGGTTGTGCACATTCATTACTTCAGTGTTATTCCTCTTTCCCATGATTTCGGAGGTTTGTGCCTTCTCTGGGTTCTTCCCTTGGGTCACTATGGCTTCACTTAAGGTGCTCTGGATCTCGAGTCTGTATTATCTCAGACCCTACTACTCCTTTACTGGGTTGTATCACAGAGTCTCCGACCCAGGGAGTCGATAGAGGCTGCTTTAACCTATGGGGGGTGCCAGGTTGCACGTTCTCCTATGGTGTGATATCTCTGCCACCACCACTCCCTCACTGGGTCAAGTCCCAGGAGGCACAATACTGGGATTTCTCCTCTGTGGCCCGCAATTTGACTCACTGTTCTTGAGTACGTAGATGTAGCTGTACTGGACTCGGTGAAATCACTGCTGCTGCCGCCGCCGGTGGCAATATGGCGCCTCTGCCACGCCCTCGGCCATGAGGCTGGCGTATTTTTTCTTCTCTGGTTTTGATTTCCACTCTGAGTCCCTGCAGCGTGTGCTGAGCTCAGCCACTGGGAGCTTTAAATGCTGTCTGTGCCGAAAGATCCCGCCTGGCTGTTCCCCATCGGCTCACCTCGGCTTGCTGTAGCCGTCCGCTGAGTTCGCCGCTGCCGCCGGCAGTATGGCGCTGCTGCCGCGTCCTCGGGCGCGTGTGTCTCCTCTGTGGCCCTGAGCTCTGTTCTCAGTCCGCTTTCTCTCTGGAGCCTGGTGGTTTTTTTGTTTTTCTGGTGATGGTGTTTTCTGGCTATGAAAGGCGCTCTTTTTGTGGTAATGGAGATTGGTTGTTAGCGGGACTCTTAAGCCCCACTTTTCTCGGTCGCCATCTTCCCGGAAGTCCTGTCGTCGTTTTGTTTTAGTTATTTGTAACTACCATCATATATTTTGCCAAAGCATCTTTCAAAGGTGATTAGATTGTGCTCCTGATGGGAATACCTGGATGTACCAGGCAGCAGCCATAGCTGTTTCTGCATAACACTCTTCAAGAGCGGGTGGAATGGGCCAAGGTGCCAGTTAGCTTGGGGAAGGGAACTTTTTAAGAAGAGGGGTCCAGAACAACAGAATCAGGTTTCTGGGTAGGATACATCTAGTATAACAAAGGAAACTAGCCATGGAAGTGACGCCATTTAGATTCTTAGTGGGAGAATATATATATATATATATATATATATGAATAGATATAAATATATATATTCACATATATATTCATATATATGTATATATATACATACACACATACATATGTATTCTAAATATAAAGATATAAAAATATATGTATAATCTAAAGTGCTTCAGCATTTTACTGATAAACTGGTTAGCATAGAAAGAGGTTTGTTTTTTAATTTTAAGGGTTGAAAACTGAGCTGGGCGTGGTGGCGTACGCTTGTAATCCCCGCACTTGGGAGGCTGAGACAGGAGGATCACACAAGTTTGAAGCCAGCCTCAGCTATTGAGGCTGTTTAGTGAGACCCTGTTACCCCCCCAAAAAGTATGAAAGGGTCTGGGAGTATAGCCCGGAGGTAGAAAAGCCCCTGGGTTCCACCCCCAGTACCACCAAAAAAAAAAAAAAAGGTTGAAAACTGGATGTGGTGATACGCATCTGCAATCCTAGGACTTGGGAGACCAAGGAAGGAGTGCCGGTTCACAGACAGTCTCAGTGTGGTTCATGGCCAGCCTCAGCTACTTAGGCCCTCCATAACTTAGTGAGGCCCTGTTTCAAAATAAAGAATAAAAAGTAGGGCAGGAGCCGGGCGTGGTGGCGCACGCTTGTAATCCCCGCGCTTGGGAGGCAGAGACAGGAGGATCGCGCAGGTTCGAAGCCAGCCGCGCGCGCTGGCTTAAGAGACCCTGTTTCCAAATAAAAAAGTATAAAAAATAGGTCTGGGAGTGTAGCCCGGAGGTAGAAGGGCTTCCAGGAACCCCAGTACCACCAAAAAAAAAAAAAAAAAAAAAAAGTAGGGCAGGGGTCAAATGCCCCTGGGTTCCACCCCCAGACCTGCAAAAAAAAAAAAAAAAAAAAAAAAAGGCTAGGTGGCGTGTGTTTGCAGGATTGTGGTTCATGGCCAGCCTCAAGTACTTAGTGAAAGACCCTGTTTTAAAATAAAGAATAAGCTGGGTGTGATGGCGTATGTGTGTAATCCCAGCATTTGGGAGGCTGAGACTGGAGGATCAGGGTTCGTGGACAGCCTCAGCTACTTAGGTCCTCTGCCACTTAGTGAGACCCTGTTTCAAAATAAAGAGTAAAAAATAGGGCAGGGGATGTAGATCGGAGGTCAAATGCCCCTGGGTTCCATCCCCAAACCCGCAAAAAAAAAAAAAAAAAAAAAAAAAAAAAATCCAGAAATTGGTGGTAATTCTAGGAAATTTTACTAGAAAATTTTAGGTAATTCTAGGAAATTTTATTTACTGATAATACCTATAAGGAGGCACAAGTAAAATAGCATATTATTTAAAACTTCCCTTTCTCAGTTGGGGCATGGTGGCGCATGTTTCCAAATAAAGTATAAAATAGGTCTGGGAGTATATCCCGGAGGTAGAAAGCCCCTGGGTTCCACGCTCGGTACCACAAAAAAAAAAAAAAAGATAAAATTTCCCTTTGTATCGTGAAGGATAAATATTGAGTGCTTTATATCTTACATTCCTGGTGTGACTGAATCCTAAATAAGTGCCTTGAGAGCCGGGCATGGTGGCGCATGCTCATAATCCCAGCATTTGGGAGGCTGAGACTGGGGGATCAGATCATGGTTCGCGGACAGCCTCAGCTACTTAGCGAGGCCCTTTGCAATTCAGTGAGACCCTGTTTCAAAACTAACAAAGACTAAGACATAGGCTGGAGGTGTAGTTGGAGGTACAGTGCCCCTGGGTTCCATTCCCAGTATCACACACAAACACAAAATGCCTTTTCTCTAGTTATGCTGACAAGTACAGGTTTCAAATTGCTTATTAGTTTATATTTCTGTGCTGGGCCCAGGGCTAGGCAAGCGCTCCTCTACCACGAGCCCCACCCCTCCAGTCTGCGGTGTCTTCTTGCCTGGCCAGGGCCACAGCAGATGCATACATCTCAGAAGCTTCACAAAGTGAGTTCTTTGATATAAACGACCAGGATCCGAAAACATGACCTTGCCAGGACCACAGAAGTCTCCGGTGCTCTGGTGACCTACACGCTCCCCCCAGACGACCACTCGCCAGGCTGACGTTTTTAACTGTATAAGTAGAACTGAACAGTAGATACTCTGTTGTACCTGCCTTGCTCAACTCTGTGCGTCTTGGTGTTGACTGTTGCTGGGGATTTCAGTGTCTCTTGTGAACGTGCTGCAGTTTATCCATTCTATGCTTTTTTTTTTTTTTCCCCCAGGTCTGGGGATGGAACCCAGGTGCATTCCTCTGAACTACACCCCAGCCCTATTTTTATTCTTTATTTTGAAACAGGTCTCACCGAGTTGCGGAGGGCCTCACTAAGTAGCTGAGGC